>NC_072490.1:26979230-27295000 GCF_027574615.1 Eptesicus fuscus | reverse complement strand
TTTTAAAGTGGGGATGATAAACACATCTATCTCATGGAGTTGTAAGGACTAAATGAGGGGATGAATTGAAGACCACTCAATTCAGCACCTGGCAAATAGTCAACCCAATTGATGTTAGGTATTATTGATATTAATATTACAAGACAAGTATCACGAATTGTAGTTATATGGGGGGTTGGGAGACTACTCCTTTTATCTGTCCTCCCCTACTCTGTGTGTATTAATTTCTGGGTCTTTAGTGTCTGCTAGCTGAGTTCCTGCCCCATGGTAGACAATCACTAAACATTTGTTGACCATTAAGAAAAAAGAAGTTCAAGTTTCATGCTTTGTACTGGCAACTACTAAATATGAAATTGCTTGGTAATTTGATATCTTCTCTTAAATCTCTAGGTTCTACAGTTTTTAGTGAGTGAGCAGCAAATGGCTGGATCAAAAAGCTCCTACAAGGGACCCCATTTACCTAGTGACTGTGAGGCTCCTCCAGAGGTGCTCCCCATTCGGTCTTTAGAGCGGGGGAATCCCTTGTCCTCTCAGCCCAAATAGAACTGGATTCACTGGCCTACTCCACAGTCTGCTGTTTGAGGGAGGGGTCAGGAGTATCCTCAGACAATCATTGATTAGCCTGTCGAGTGATGACACAGAGGAAGAAAGCATTTTGATGACTCTGGTTCGACCTCCAGCTTCGGAGTTAATCCCAGATGGTGTGATTCTGGGGTCTACCCACCTCCAACCCCTCCCTGGCCCCAGGCAGACCTCGCCCTGCCAAGGGAAGCCCAGCCTGAGGAATGCCCAAGGACAGACACTGGGAAAGCTTTGTTGGGCTGCCTGGGGCTTTCCCCCTTGTTGCAGAGGAATTGCCTTTGGGCACCTGTGGATCTGGCCCTGGAGGAATAAAAAGTAAGTCATGGACTTGTAAACACCTGCAAACTTATGTAAATCAATAAGGTACAATTATACATTGTGTATTGAACCTGCTACTAAATGAAGCTCAATGAAGACTAACTCAGTGTGCAGGTTCTCAGTAAAATGGCAAAGTTAAAGGTTCTTGGGGACTCTGCCTCTCTCTCCCTTCCCTCTACCCTCACATCCATGGCAAAGCAACTCAGATCTCACTCCAAACCACAGCAGAGCCACAATTGCTCAAAGACTTCTTATCACCATTTCCCAACCCAATTCCCAGGCCCCTGAGCACCTCACATTTCCCAGGAAGTCTCATTTCCTTTGTGTGGGAAATGTGAAGCCTTGCCCTAACCGGTTTGGCTCAGTGGCTAGAGTGTCAGCCTGTGGACTGAAGTGTCCCGGGTTCGATTCCGGTCAGGAGCTCATGCCCCAGTTGTGGGCTCAATCCCCAGGAGGGGACATGCAGGAGGCAACCAATCAATGATTCTCATCATGGATGTTTCTGTCTCTCTTGCCCTCTCCCTTCCTCCCTGAAATAAATAAATAAATAAGTAAATAAATAAATAAATATGTATGTATGTACATGTCTACACTAATAATAGAGGAATATGCAAATTGTCTGGGACACCGTCAAGTAACAATAACGACCAGCAGGCTGCCTGGGGTGACAAGGCCAGCATGGGATTAGTGAGGGCCAAAAACGACTGAACAGCAGGCTGCGTAGGGTGACCAGGCCAGCAGGGGGGTTAGTGAGGGACAACCAAACGACTGAACAGCAGGTTGTGTGGGGCAACCAGGCCAGCAGGGGGGCAGTTAGTGGTGACCAGGCCGGCGGGGTTGGGGGTAGTTGGGGGCTACCAGGCCGGCAGAGGGCGCAGTGAGGGGTGATCAGGCAGGGATCGGGCCTAAACCGGCAGTCAGACATTCCCTGAGGGGTCCTGAGGGGTCCTGGATTGGAGAGAGTGCAGGCTGGGCTGAGGGGACACCCCTCCACACGTGCATGAATTTTGTGCACCAGGCCTCTAGTATATATATATATAAAATGTGAAGCCTGAAAATCTCTCAACCCCTGAATATGTGACAATTGGATAAAAATTACGTGGCATCTGGTCTTGCCTGGCCAGCCTCTATTGAAGCCGAGTCGATGTATGCAGGTAGAATTTACTATCCTTCTGAGGTCCTGAGGACTTCTTGTGCTTTCAGTCCAGTTCACTGCAAACACTGTCCCCAGTGCCCCCGTCCATGCTTGCCCCTTTCTGTGCTTCATGGAGGCTTTTCTCCCAGACCTGCCTACTTTGCCCCATCTGGCTCCCCCCATGAGACTCAAGGCCCCTCTGAAGATCTGGTGGACACTGAATATGTTTTGAGAGGTAATGTGATGGTTTAGTGTTTTATAGGTTTATTTTTACACTAGAGGCCCGGTGCACAAAATTCGTGCACGGGTAGAGTCCCTAGGCCTGGCTGACAATCAGGGCTGATTGGGGCCTTCCTTCTGGCTGCCAACCAGGGCCTTCCTTCATTCCACGCCGCCCCTGGTGGTCAGCGCATGTCATAGCAAGCAATCGAACTCCCAGCCTCCCGGTCAAACTCTGGAGGGGGCACTTTGCATATTAGCCTTTTATATATATATAGATACCTTATGTGAAGCAAAGAAAGGGGGGGGGTGGAATCCCCATCAAAAGGCTTAAATAGAAGGCAAAAGAAAAAATACAGGTAGCAAAGTAAGAGGCAAAGAAAGGTAACAAAAAGAACAAAAAATGCACTACAGAGGCTCTGGAAAATTGCTTTTGGAGGTGCAGACAGAGCGAGTTAAGGACTGAGCTTTCTAGCATTTTCCCCAAATAATATTAGAGGAAATTTCTATCTCAGCCACTGATTTGAAGATGCCTTTTGGAACATGGTCTTCCCCATTGTTCCCAGTTCTCCTGCTGGGTCAGCTGTGGCTTTTTAGAACCCTCTAATTCCCTGGACTGGCCTAGTCCTAGCCTATGTGGCCCTCCCTCCTAGTCTGAGTCTCTAGGCAGCCAGCAGGAATCCTAGGAACAGCATCTGGAAGTCCACCTTCTCCAAACCCTGCTTTCAGGCACCCTTAGTTCATTTGGTCCAAAAAGGAACTACTATCCTATGATTCCCTTCCCTTCTTGCTTTTTATCCTACCCACTCAGCTGTCCTGGGAGTATTCTAGGGTCATGCTGGAGTCCTCCCTGTCCCCCACCCTCCATCCCTTTTATCACTAAATCCTATTGCCCTCCAAACCAGGTGTTCTTTCTAGATCAAAACATCAGCCCAGGTCATCACTCCCGTTTAAAACCATTCAATGGCCACCGTTACTCTCAGGATAAAAGCTAAAATTCTTAACAGGATTTATAATCCTTTCACTTGGCACTTTTGAAATAAGAGGATTTATAATCTTTTCAAAACCAACCAGGATCCTGACATAATCTTGATTTTTCCGGCTGTCAAAGCTATTTAAGATGGATAAAGTTGTTAAAAGGTGATGATGAGCTCATCTGGCCTGAATGGGTGTGAGTTCCAAGGGATTGTTTTTCTCCCCTCTCTTTGCTCCACCCGATACATGACCTTCTCCTTAGGTGACTGTGTAACCAGGTTCATTAAGACAGTCAGGGTGGAGAGGGCAGGTATGTGGGCAGGGAGCTGAAGGAGGAGTTCTGTAGATGAGGTCGCTTGTAATGCCAAAGAAACCCCCGCAAATGGCCCACCCCTCCCTCATTTCTACTCTTATCAGCCTGGTGCAACTGTCAGAATTCCTTTTTAAAAAATATATATATTTTTATTGATTTCAGAGAGGAAGGGAGAGGGGAAAGAGAGATAGAAATATCAATGATGAGAGAGAATCATTGATCAGCTGCCTCCTGCATGCCCCTTACTGGGGATTGAGCCTGCAACTCTGGCATGTGCCCTGGGCTGGAATCGAACCTGGGACCCTTCACTCCGCAGACTGATGCTCCATCCCCCGAGCCTAACCAACCAGAGCCAGAATTCCTGTTAATGGCAAAAAGATTTGGAAGGAATGTGAATACTCAACAATAGGAAATGGTGTATAAACTACAGTTGGGATAATATGGTGCCATTTAAAAGGAAGGCTTTGAAGGCTTTGCAGCAACATGGAAAACCACATATGATGCCACATTTGGTGGAATGTAGATCATTGTCTGAGGAGCCAAAAGAGGTGGTGTGGGTATGTGAGATGGTGACAAAAACATGGGTATCCCAACTGGATAGAACTGGGCGCTCAGTTCCCATTTCCCCCACTCATGAGCTATGCAATCATTTGCAAGTTACTTAACTTCTCTGGGCATCGGCTTCTTCTTTTTAAAAATGTAAATAATAATGTAAACTGGATTATCCTGAGTATTAGATAAGATAATGCATGTGAAAGTACCAGGCAGAAATGAAATTAGGAGCTCAATAACATTAGGCCACTCCTACTTCTCTAAATTGTGTGCTTAGAGGGAAGGCGGGGGAGGGTGGGTGGGTGGGAAGAGATCAACTAAAGAACTTGTATGTATATATTCGTAACCCATGGACACAGACAACAGGGTGGTGAAGGCCTAGAGCGGGGAGCAGGGGCAGGCTAGGAGTCAATGGGGGAAAATATAGGACATATGTAATACTTTTAACAATAAAGATTTAATTAATAAATAAATAAATTGTGTGTGTTTGTATATGTATTATACATATATTTAATTTTGTAACAAAGACTTGAAGAAAATAATTAACAAGATTAAAGACTTTTTTTTTTTTGCTGCCCTGACCAGTTTGGCTCAGTGGATAGAGCATCAGCCTGCGGACTCAAAGGTCCCAGGTTCGATTCTGGTCAAGGGCATGTACCTTGGTTGCGGGCACATCCCCAATAAGGGATGTGCAGGAGGCAGCTGATTGATGTTTCTCATCGATGTTTCTAACTCTCTCTCCCTCTCCCTTCCTCTCTGTAAAAAAAATCAATAAAAAAATATATTTAAAAAAAATTTAAAAAAAAAGACTTTTTTACTTTCCAAACTGTTCTAATTATCTATTGCTATGTAACAAACTGGCCTAAAACTTAGTGGCTTAAAACAACAACCCTGTTATTATTTCTCACAATTGTCAAAAAGTCGGGAATTTGTACAAGTCTCAGCCAGGCAACTATTCCGCTCCACGTGGCATTAACTGAGGCCACTCAGTGGTATTTATCGGGTGACTGGGTTGGTTGGAGGGTCAAGATGGCCTTCCCATTCATTGAAGGCTGGGCTCATTGGGAGTAATTTACCAGGAAGGAAGTGAATTACAAGAAGAGAAATTATATTATGCAAATGTGTGATGCTGTGAAAATCCAGAACAAGTAGTTCAAAAGAACAAGGTGCTTTGGCCCATCAACAGAAAGGAAGCTTCCGTTCAGATGGACATTAGTGGGTGTGGAAGCTGTGAATTATCCTGACCCCGCCTAAGTAAAAGAAGTATGTGTCTATCATTTTACTTTTTATCCAATCCCAGAGGTTTCCCCCCTTTGCTTTCTCCCGCCTCCCTAATCTATCATGTAACCCACTTACACCTTCTTCTTTGATTGCAATGTATAAAACAAGATAAAAACTGCCATTCTCCGGAGCATTGTCCCAATCTGTTGAGATTTTGCTTCCCGACAACTGTCAACAGCTTGGCTCAAATAAACTCACAAAAATTCTTAAATAAATAATAAACAAACAAACAAATAAATAAGGGGTGTGGAAGAATTCCCAGACCACGTTGGGATGAAAGGCATCTTAGAGGAAATACAAAAGCACTAGCAATGGCATGAATGTGAGAGAATAAGGAACCTGTTTGGGAATGAAGGTGTAAATAAATTTGAAATGGGTGGTTAAGTCTGAATAAGGCATACTGTGAAGATTTTTGAATGCTAAGGTGAGGCCAGATGTATTTTATTTGTTAGGCCAAAGGCCTTAGTTAAAAACTCAAATGACTTATGGGGCCAGGCAGGGAAGATGAAAGAGTCAAGTAGGTTGGGTATAAAAATGCAACTTGGAGGCAGCGACTCAACTTCACCTCAGTTACCACACAGGGATCAGAGGCACTTGGCCAGAACCTTTGGTTTTGCAAAAGAAGCAAATAAATAAATAAATAAATAAATAAATCCACAGATTCTATGTGACACGTCTTCCTTTTAAAATGCTAACAACTACTTAAAAGCTGTGTGCAGGCTGCCCTGGCTGGGTAGCTCAGTTGGTTGGAGTGTTGTTCTGATATGCCAAGGTTGTGGGTTTGATCCCCAGTCCGGGTACATACAAAAATTAACCAATGAATGCATCAATAAGTGGATGCTTCTCTCTCTCCCCCTTCCTCTCTCTCTCTCTTCAATTAAGAAAAATAAAAACAATTTTTAAAAAAGCTGTGTGCAGGCTACATAAAACTTGTCTATGGGCCAGACGAGGCCTGTGTGCAGCCATTTCATTGTGTCCGCTCTCCTTAGATATTTGTAGGCTGAATTGTGTGTGGAAAAGCGGCTGTGGCCGAGGTGATGGAGGGAGGACCAGGGAAAGGCCCCTGAGGACTTAGCTGCTTGGGCTCTCTTTCTGTCCTGACAAATCTGAGAGAATCCATCACTGAGGTGTTGACGTTTAGTTGTTGTCTTTTGGACTCTTCTCTGCCCAGCACTGGTTTGCAAAGGAGCTTTGGATTGGGGTTAGCAACCGGTTCTCACTCTTCAGGCTTTCTAACTAAAAAATCTTATACAAACCATCCCCTTTCAATGGTTAGTTGCTTTGTCCCAGGGGTGGGGCCTCATAGGCAGTGTGTGTGTGTGTGTGTGTGTGTGTGTGTGTGTGTGTGAGAGAGAGAGAGAGTGAGAGAGAGAGTGAGAGAGAGAGAGATAGAGAGAGAGAATGAGAGAGGGAGAGGAAGAGGAGAGATATCTTCCTTCTCAAGGATCTTCTCAAGAATTAACAGCAGATCTGCTGGACTGAGTTATCTGAACGTGCCAGGAGCTGACTCTCATGGAAACAGACTCCTGCCATCGTCTCGGAGTGGTCACTGCCAAAAACACATAATCTCAGCTGACTTACCAGAGGTTATTTGCAAACTATTATGTCTGTGTCCTAGATGATAGGCAACATAGTGGGGAAAATATTAGAATCAGCAGAGCTGGACTAGAATGTTTTATTTGCTGGGTGACCTTGGTCAAGTCGCCTTACTTCTCTGTGTCTCAGTTCCTTCATTCAGAAAATATACCCAGAAGTATTCACCTCCCAGGGGGTACTGTGAGGATGCAGTGAGATCATGGATGCAGGAGTGGCTGACACCCAGTCATGCTGGATTTAAGAGGAAAGAGGGAAGGAATCAGAACTAAGGAGATAGGGATTTAAGTGGTATGGGATTTTGTTGTTGTTATGTTTTTGTTTTTTAGTGATTTTAAAAAGGCATTTAAAAATATGTTTTTATTGATTTTGAGAGAGAGAGAGAAAGGGAGAAGGAGAGAGAGACATTGATGAGAAACATCCATTGGCTGCCTCCTGCATGTCCCCTACTGGGGATCAAGCCTGCAACGTGGGCATGTGCCCTGACTAGGAGTCAAACCAGTGACTTCTTGGTGCATAGGATGACGCTGAACCAACTGAACCACAGCTGGCTGAGGACAGGATTTAAGTTTTGACTCCACTACTTATAACAGCTACCATTAGTTCAGTAATTACGATGTGCCAGGCTCTGTGCATTATCTTTTAAAATTCTTTCAACAACTCAGCATGGATGGAGGCACTATTATCCTCACTTTACCAATGAGGACACAGAGGCACAGAGAGGTTAATTAACTTGCCCAAGGCCTCCCAGCTAAGTGATGAAGCCAGGCTATCTGACTCCAGAACCTATATTTTCTAGCTATGTGAGTAAGGATAAGACCTGTAATATTGGGAAATCTTATTGTGAGGGTTAGGAAAAAGTGTATATAAAATGACTATCATGTCAAATGCCTGGAATTTCATGGCTATTTACTGTTTTTACTAAATGCTCATCAGTTATGGGTTGAGTTGTGTCTTCTCCTAAAAGATGTTGACATCCTAACTCCACACTCCCAGAATGTGACTTATTTGGAAATGGGCTCTTTGCAGATGACCAACTCAAGATGAGGTCACTAACATGGAAAACGTGGACACAGCAATGAGCACACAGGGAAAAGGCCACGTGAACGTGAAAGCAGAGATCGGGGTGATGCACGGACAAGCGGAGGAACGCCAGCGACTGCCAGCAAACCACCCGAAGCCAGGAGAGAGGCTTGGAACAGACTCCCTCACAGCCCTCAGAAGGAACCAACCCTGCTGACATCTCCATTTTGGGCTTTTAGCCTCCAGAACTAGAAGAGAATAAATTCCTGATATTTTAAGCCACCCAGTTTGTGGTGGCTTGTTACAACAGTGCCAAGAAACTAACAGCTCATTCCACGTTACTTGTATGATCATCTACTTTGCTACGGTTCCCTGCATCCCTGGTGCACACAGCAGCCTGCCCTGGAGCATGCTGGGTGCTTGCATGTGCACAGCACTGCAGCCCTAAGGGCAGTCTAACCCAGCATTAGGAGGTGGAGCCAAGGTTAGCTTTGCCTTCTGTGCCTCCCTGGGTCGCGTTCCCACTGCTCTTCTGCGACCCTGGGCAGGAAAGAATGTCTTCCATACACTCATTCAGAAGGAGGTGCTGCTGAATAAATAAATGTTCCGTGCCATGTGAATTAATCACACTTGACAGGTGAAATCTCCAATACCTGGGTGCCTCGTTGGAAAGATTTTAGATCAAGACCCCCCAGGTCCCCACAGCCCATGTGCACGCCCTGCGCCCTGTGCATGGCTCTCTGCACCCAGATGGCCATGTTGCTGGAGCCCAGGGGATGCTTTCCAGCAGAGAAGGCTGTCTGTCTAAGCGGCCCAGGTGAGCACTTCCGGCCTTCGGGGAAATCAGGGCAGCCTCTGAGAGCTTTTGGAAATGGAGAGGTGGGAGGACCGTGTGAGCCCCAGAGATTTATTGTCAGAGCCTGGAAAACAATTAGAGTTGGAATGAGCTCACCCAGTGGCAGCCAGGGGCCCCGCCCAGCTCTGCTCTGCTCTTCAGGAACTCGAAAAGCAAAATTCCCTCAGGTTGATTTTCAGGAAAGGAGAAGAATTCCCCAAACAGAAAGAGCATCGCAGCTGTTTAAAACAGGGTGCAGGACCCGATCTGAAATGCTCCTCCTTTCTGTTACCTCTTAGGCTGTAACACACCATCTGTGTAAGTTATCTATTGTTGTCTAACACATTACCCGAATTTAGCAGCTTAAAATGCCTAAGCTTTAATATCTCACACAGTTTCTAGGGGTCAACTTACCTGGGGTTCTGGATCCAGGTCTTTCATGAGGCTGCAGTCAAGCTGTCCCCTGGGGCTTGACCGAGGCTGGGACTTGCTTCCAAAGCGGTTCCCTCCCGTGGCTATTGGTGGGAGACCTTGGTTTCTTGCTCACTGCTGTCCACAGGCCCCAGTTCCTCATCATGTGGATTTGGATGACCATCCCAGTTGGCCCAGGACTGAGGGGGTTTTCAGGATGTGAGACGGCGACCAGTCGATCATCCTATGTGGACTTCTCTCCATGGACAGGAAGAGTGATCTGTGAGGGACCCAGACAGAAGCAACCATGTCTTTTATCACCTAATCTTGGAAGTAACATACCATGTATCACTTCTGCTGCATTCAGGTAGTCACACAGGCCAGCCCTGGCTGGTACGATGTGCAGAGGGACTATAAGAGGGTGTGAGTACCAGAAGGAGCCATCTTGAAGGCTGGCTACCATTGTACCCCAAAATCTAGTGGTGAAAAACACTACCATTTTAGTACCTCCCATGAGTCTGGGATCTCACAGGGCTCAGCCCCACCCGGTGTTGGTTAGAGCCACCGTCCCCTGGGTCTGCACGGGCAGGAAACCCACAGGATTCACGCACACGGCTGGCAGCTGGTGCCGGCTGCTGGCCATGAGCGCAGCTGAGGCTGCCAAGGGAGAGCCTTGGTTCTCCTCCACGTGACCTTTCCACACGGCTGGGGCTAGGTTCTGAGAGGGAACACCCCAAGGACAAGAATGTAAGAGGGAGGAAACAGAAGCCTCCGGTCTTCCTAAGGTTGGAGATGGGAAGTCCTCAAACATCTTACGCTGCATTGCACTGGCCAAAGCTGTCACAGGGGTAGCCCAGATCTAACAAAGGGGAAATAAATTCTACTTCCAGAGGTGAGGAACAGCATATGCTTATAGGAAAGGGAGGAGTTATCAGGGGCTACCACACTCCCTAAAGATTGTGCTTCGGGGTCTCTGCTTGGGGAATGTATAAATTTCCCAGAGGTGAAGAGGCATTCCTGGCACTCTCAAATTCCTCAATTTATAACCCTGGCTTTATTTAAAAAATTTTTAATTTTTAAAAACTATACAACTCTCTGTGTAATGATGTTCATTATTTGAAATAATTAGAAAACACAGGTCAACATAAGGGGAAAAAACCCTATAATTCCAATATCTGAAGACAATACGGTACTGTATAATTTTGGTACATAGCATCCTAGAGTTTATTCTATGCAAAAGTAATTATTTTACAAAAATTTACTGTGTTAGAACTTGCCATTTTCACTTAAAACTAAACTGTGAACATCTTTTTGTGACAGTTTATGTAGCACTATATCAATTTTAAAAAAATATTATTTTATTGATTTCAGAGAGGAAGGGAGAGGGAGAGAGATAGAAACAGCAATGATGAGAGAAAATCATTGATCAGACGCCTCCTGCATGCCCCCTACTGGGATCAAGCTCGCAACCCGGGCATGTGTCCTGACTGGGAATCAAACCATGACCTCCTGGTTCAGAGGTCGACGCTCAACCACTGAGCCACACTAGTTGGGTGAGTTATATCAGTTTAAGGGTTGTGTAGTGTTTCATTGTCAAGATTCTTGATTGCAACAGCAGAAACCAACTCTGGTTAACGTAATCAGCAAAGAGGAGTTTTTTTTGGGAGAGTACTGGATAACTCAGAGGTCTATGATGTGTTACTTAGTGTTTCATGAGCTGTGACAGTGGAACAAGCCACAACACTTAGTGGGATAAAGCCACCACCATTTTAATATGCTCATGAACTCTGTGGGTCAGGAACTCGCACGGCACTGCAGGGATGATGCCACAACATCTGCAACTTCAGTTGGAAAAACCCAAAGTGGGAGTGAGGTGAAGGCTGGGGCGGGGTTGGGGTAAGGGAATTAACTGGAAGTTTCTTCATTCACATGTTTGGAGATTGGGCTGGGATGACTTGAACCCTGGGCTGAGCTGGGACAGTTGGCAGGAGTGCCCATACCCGGCCTTTCTGTGTGGCTTGGGCTTCCTCACAGGGAAGTCACTTCCACCACAGTCACTGACCATGTAGTCATCAGCCTGCCCCCCATTCAAGGGGCGTGGACAAGGGCTGTGCTTCTCAATGGGCGGAGTGCCAAGGAATCTGTGGCCATGTTTTAAAATGGCCACAAGTAGGGTAAGCTGAGCTGCTGTAACAAAGAAAGCCCAACTTAGAGTGATTCAACGAACACAGAAGTGTGTTTCTCTTGCACAAAACAGTTCCAAGGTGAGCAGTCTAGGTCACTGAGATGGCTCTGCTCCACCAACACGGATGGCATTTAGGCTCCACTGCCAAGTTGGCAACCGCTAACTATTTTTGTGCCTTTGTGGGCCAAGCCTTAGGCAGGAGCATCTCACTGGCCACACTGGGCTCACATGCCTGTACTTTACCTTCCAGGGAGCAGGGAGTGGTTGTAGCTGCCTTTTCCCCACTTCTGTAGCAGAAAGCAGGGGTGCTTCTTTACTGTCTTAAATTTCCCCCCAAGAGGAAGGCTAATCAGATGCTCCATACTCTAAAAGCAGTTAATATCCAGGTGAATATGGATGTATTAGATCCTATCCCCTATTGATACTAGTAGATGTTTAGGTTGATAACATGCTATTGATAATATGTTATTCACACTTATGCAAAAAAATATCTTTCTACAAACATCTTACAACACTTGTAAGATTATTTTCCCCTTTAAGATAAATTCCAAAGAGTCATGTCATAGTTTCTGATTTCTGTATTTAGTTCTGAAGGATCCCATTAGAAAGGGCAACCTCCCCCTTTTTTTTCAGGTCAGGGGTGGCAACTCAGGAATCCATAGGAGCCTGGGAAAAAGAATGGAGAGAGTTAGCACCTACATTCAGGATGAGGTGTCCGTGTGTCCATGGTCATAATCCAGTCCTGTTTACAAAGCACTGTGTATAAGGCTTTGCATATATTATCTCGATTCCTCTTCACATCAATCTGATGAGGAAGGCATTGTCTTCATTCAGTAGGTGAAGAAGCTTAAGTTCCAAGAGATTAAGAAATTTATCCAAGGCCTTAGAACTAGGGTCTAACCCCAAATCAGTTCTTTGAACCACTTCCTCTCTCTCCTAGCCCAGCTGCCATAGTGTGGGAAGCCCAAGCCACATGAAGAGGCCACATGCAGACAGTTCCGTCAACAGCCCCAGCTAAGCTCCCAGCATCAGCCACCAGCCATGGAGTCCGTTTGGACTCTTCCGACCAGTTGAGCCCCCGGATGGCTGTAGCCCCATACAGCATCTCATGGAACAGGACTGCTCATCTGGGCTGAGTCATCCAAAGAGTGGTGAAAACTAAAAAAAATGGTGTTGCCCTAACTGGTTTGGCTCAGTGGATAGAGTGTTGGCCTGCTGACTGAAAGGTCCCAGGTTCGATTCGGTCAAGGGCATGTACCTTGGTTGAGGGCACATCCCCAGTAGGGGGTGTGCAGGAGGCCGCTGATCGATGTTTCTCTCTCATCAATGTTTCTAACTCTCTATCACTCTCTCTTCCACTCTGTAAAAAAAAAATCAATAAAATGTATTTTAAGAAAAATTTTAAAAATGGTGTTGTGTTAAGTCACTAAGGTTTGGTGAGACTTGTTACACGCAATGGAGAACCAAAACAGGTGGGGAGCTCCTCATTCTTAGAGGAGTCCCCGCAGAGCCTGAAGAGGGAAAATGCTGATCTGGGGGTGTACTTGGAGCAGGGCGGTCTTCCATGATCCTTAGGAGTGTAGTGTACTAGTCTGGGTCTGTATATGACAGTTTCCTTGTTGCCTGCCCCAGCTGGGGAAAAATTCACTGAGTCACAAGGCTGGGAGGAGAAACTATGTGTGAATGAGTTAACAGAAATCTGGGAAAGATTCCCAAAGTAAATAATGTTGATTCTCAGCACAAAGAAGCATTGCTTAATGCTGTGAAAATGCACATAAACAGTCATTGCTTTATGACTGATTTGCTATACTTTCAAATTTCAAAACAACCACCATCAGTCAAAAACGAACAGCGCGTGGAAGTTCTTAAACACTGTGCACAAGTCCCCGAGGGTCATAAAAGTACCCTTATCTTTTGGAAGTTCCCAGTCCTGTAGGAGGAGGTGGTGCCACTCTGACCTTAGGGTGACCCCAGTTGGCACTTGGATCCCAAAGCAAAACCTAACTCCTCCTTCCCACTCCAAGAGCAGGGGAGAAAGCTGACAGCAGTTCAGCATGAGGGTGGCTCTTTGGCCTCATCAACCTTAGGCATTTACTCTCCTATCTCTCACCTTTCTTTTAGTCCCTTCCAGTTCAGTGATTCTCAAATTTGGGGCCATCAAAATTGTCTGGAAAGTGTTTTAAAAATATAAATCCCAGGGTTTCTCCACAAAAGATTCCCATTCTATACGTCTGGGGTTGAAACCATAACTTTCATTTTAACAAGAACCACATTATTCTTCCACAGAGGGACCCCACAGCGCATCCTGAAGAGCACTGTGAGCTCAGGCCGTCCCTAAACCATGGACTAGAAAGAAGCCAGCCACAAAGGGCCACCTATTTGTATGATTTCATTTATATGAAACATCCAGAATAGGAAAATCCATAGAGACAGAGAGCACATTAGTGGTTGCCAGGGGCTACGGGGAGGGGTAATGGGAAGTGACTGCTTAATGGGTATGGGGCTTCTTTTGGGAAATGTCCTAGAACTCGATAGTGGTAAAATGGTTGCACAATTTGGGGAATGTACTAAATGTCAGTAATGACAAATTTTTGTTATGTGAATTTTACTGCAATAAAAAAGCCTTCCCGCCCGCCCGGCGTGGCTCAGTGGTTGAGTGTCGACCTATGAACCAGGAGGTCACGATTTGATTCTGGGTCAGGGCACATGCCTGGGTTGCGGGTTCAATCCCCAGTAGGGGACATGCCGGAGGCGGCCAATCAACTGTGGGAGAGCTCTCGGCCAGACTTTCTTCGGCCATCTGCAGTGCCTGCTCCCTTCAAATGTGTTGATGAAATACAAATACACACACAACACAATATACAGATGACGTATTATAGAATTGTATATCTGAAACCTATATAATTTTTTAAAAAGTTTTTTAAATTGATCATTTTAGAGAGAGAGGAAGGGAAAGGGAGAGAGAGAAACATGGATGTGAGAGTGAAACATCGATAGACTCCCTCTTGCTCGCCTCCAACCGAGGATCAAGCCCACAATCTGGGCATGCGCCCTGACTGGGAATCAAACCAGCAACCCTTTCATGTATGGGATGGTGCCCAACCAACTGAGCCACACCGGCCAGGGCAAACCTGGATAATTTTATTCACTAATGTCACCCCAATAAATTTAACAAAAAAGAATTAAATAAAAAATAAAAACTTCCAACAAGAAATAAGAACATCTAATTTCAGAGACAAAAACAATCTTGGCTATCATTTGGTATGTGGGGAGGGAGAGATGACATAGGAACAGTTTTCTTGACAGTAGAGATATAAAATGTAATTACTTACCAGTTCACCTTTGGGTCATTATTTTGTAAGAATCTGGGAACATATGAAATTGAAAAAAAAAGAAAAAAAAAAAAAGACAGAAAGAAAAGCAAATCCACATCTAACTTTACACTTGAGTGAATCTTCCCAGGGCCTCAACGCAGCTGCAGCCTTCTGACAGGGTGGGCAAGGACGGGGTGGACCGAATTCCTGACATTGCAGACATCGCTCAGTTTCCCCAAGTCCAGCTGCACAAGCAGCCTGTGGGAACTGGCGGTGGTCCCCGGCGGGCTAGGATTCATCCTAGCCCTACGCACTGGGCCCTTCTCTCTGGCTATTGGACTACACGTGTCTGCCACCTCGTAGGTGCTTATAATAAAGATCGGTCGGCTCCCGTGGTTACTGTCTTAGGGTCATCCTGGGATTCTCTTCTTCGTTCTAGTTCAAAGCGTTCCGTGTCCACAGTGCCCCGAGGACAAAACATTCCGGCTAAGCTTGTATGTGAAGTGAGAACTGTTTTACTCTCTGGTCACCATCTGAGGTGAAATTATTCACCATGGCCTGACGTGGCGGCAGCAGCAGGGTAGAACTCGCTTGTATCTGCACGACCTGTGAACCTGGAGGTCAGTTCTTCTGGAACAAGGCCCCAGCCCCTTGCCCTGCGTCTCAGGAAACTGCTAAGGCTTTTGGTCTGTCCCAGGTCCTAGCCTTTCCTTACACCTTTAGTGACAGCCTGCAAATGTATCATGGATTTTTTTTTTTTTTAAGTACACTAACATACAAAAGGGTAATCGCAGGGCCCAAGGTCAGCTCTCTGGGAATTTACTGCACTCCGCAGCGGAGACCTGGCTGAGAAGGGAAACCTAGCTCTGCCCACTTGTATTCAGGACCTGCTTCAGGGGTGGGGATGGGAGGGCCAGTTTCCTCAGTGCTGATGAGGTGACCCTCTTCCCTCAGCCTCAGATGATGTAACGCCTTGAACTTGAACTTGGAGATTGACTTCACGCAGCAGGTTTGCATGGGGACACTGAGTGGCTGCAGTCTGTTAAGTTGCCATTTGGGGTAAAGCTGGAAAGGACAGAAGGTCTACAATGCAGCAGTCTGGGGCATGGAGAACTCGAGGCTGAGGCCTCCTTAGGTTGTTGTCTGTGGTCTCCTTGCTGTGTGGACAGATGCCCCATTTCTGGACACAGCCTTCCCAGCTGGGGAAGGTCTCCCAGGATGGAGAGGTTTAGGAAACGCTGCAGACTCCATTTCTCATTGGAGATTTTTAAAGTGCGTAACTCTGTTCCATGCTCCGAGAAGTCCTGCAGAAGAGAAACCTGCTTTGGTGTTATTAAGCTAGTGTCTCGCCAAGTTATTTGCCTTCAGAACTCTTCTTCCCCTCGACACCCGCCATGTGCACCCCGTGAAAGCCAGTTTTCTGAGAACACGCTTGGGAAATGCCATCCTGATGCCCAGCAGGGTTGGTTCCGGCTCCCATTGCCCTACGGAGAGCAGTGAGAGGGACATTTGGGCATGACACACGACGTGGAACCCTGCCATGGTAATCCAGGAACTCATTTGCTGTACCTGTCCAACTCCTTCCCACACTGGGATTTGGAGACTCTCTCCACACCAACCAGGAAACCACGGACATTTCCTGGGCACCCTGTGCTAGGAGTGTTTCACGCCATCTATGTAATCCCCTCTCAGCTCTGTTATCCCCGTTTGACTAATGAGAAACTGAAACCCAGGTTACGGAAGGATGTCACTCTGTTAAGTGTGTGGCGGAACTAAGATTCAGGCTGAGGGTGCTGGGACTCCACACTGGTATTCTCTCCCTCAAACACTGACGGTGGGAATGGGAAACGGTGCGGCCACTGTGGAAAAGAGTTCGGCGGATCCGTAATAAATTAAACATAGACTTAGCATACGTCTTAGTCTGCTCAAGCTGCTATAACAAACACCATCGACTGGGTGGCTTAAACAACAGATATTTTTTTCTCACAGTTCGGGAGGCTGGGAAGTCCAAGACCAGGGTTAGGTTCTTCTTTTGTTGTTGTTAATCCTCACCCGAGGATATTTTTCTCCATGGATTGTTTTAGAGAGTGGAAGAGAGGGGGACAGAGAGAAACAAACATTGATGTGATAGAGTCATATTGATTGATTGCCTACTGCAAGCCTGCAACCGAGGTACATGCCTTTGACTGCACTTGAACCCAGGACCCTTCAGTCTGAGGACTGAAGCTCTAACCACTGAGAAACCGGCTAGGACAGGGTTAGGTTCTCGGTGAGGGCCCTCTTCCTGGCTTGCAGATGGCTGTCTCTGGCTGTCTCTCTCCTCTGTGCCATTCCACCTCACTAACAAGTTACATGTTGTTTCCAGAATATCCGATTCCCATGAGGAACTGTTCTGGACATCGGAAAATTCCAGCTTCTTTAGGGGGAACTGTTTTCTCCTTCGGGGATTTTATTTTTCTTGGATTTGAAATTCAGCTCTGATATATACTGGTTATGTGACCTTAGACCTCGGGGCCTCAGTTTTCCCATCTATAAAATAGGATAATAATCTCATTTTCTTCTTTCTGATCTTTACATTTCCTTCTCCCTTAATTTCTTTCTCCCTCATTTTATGTTTTTTGTTTTTAATCCCCAACCTCCTGTGTTAATTTCCTCCTTAAAAGATCCTTGAAGCCCCACACGGATCCTCCCTGAAGTGGCTTGAGAGGCACTGGCGGGTGTTCAGTAACAGAGACCAGCAGAGAAGGCGGCTGCTGCTGAATTCCATGTCAGCTGGGGCGTTCTGTGCTCTGCATGTAGAATAGGGCAGTTTCCAAGGTGACCAGCACTCGTGTGTGAGGATAAGGTGAGGGCCTGGAGTTATGAGCTGCCACGCTCGTACACCACACGGGCTTCCTCGGAGCCACTCATCCCACGCTGCTTGCCAAGCAATTTAACAACCGACTTGTGACAGGCAAAGAGCTCCAACAATATTTAATGATCAGTGCATCTATAAATAGGCTCGTAAAGACAATTTGGATAGACGTTAATATATGGGTTCAGTCCTGAAGCGACTAAACCTTGAGTTGTTTTGACCTCAGAGAGCCATCAAAAATCTGCTGCAAGGAACAATCCCGCGGTTGTCTGCGGCGATGTTTTGTTCCTGTTCATCATGTCCTTGTGCGTGTAATTTACTAACATGATAATAACGTGCTGCTTGGCAGTTTGCAATTTGCAAAGTGCGTTCACCCACATGTTCTCATTTGATCCTCGCGAGGCATTATTACTGAGGCGCAGGGGAGACAAGGAACCTGCCCCAGGACATCCGGATTGTGGAGCAGCGAGTGGGGCTGGGGGACGGGAGGGCGGTGGTGTTAGAGTCCAGATTGGAGGTAAGGGCTGTGTGGCTCCAAATTGATCTTCCTTTCCTAGTCCATGTGTCCTATTTCCTGGTTATAAGACTTGGATCAATCAATTCCTCCCCAATCCTCAAAGGAGCCAGCACACCGAGCCCAGCATCTTGATCTCTCCTTTGATTACTTTGCATTAAACCTAGGCTTGCCAGATTTAGCAAATAAAAATAAGAAAGGGACACGCACTAATATTTACACTTCAGAGAAACAATGAATAAGATTGTAGTATAAATATGTCCCATGGTGTATTTTTATCCGGCCACCTGAATTAAAAGTACTTGTTATTAAAATCTCTTCCTTTAAAAAATATGAATTACTTAGAGAAATTTTTGAAAAATCGGATCAGCAAAAGGAAGAAAATATAAATTAATTTTACCACCAGGTAATATTAATATTTGAATGTTAACTGTTATCATTTTGCTGTACCTACTGTGACCTTTTTTCCATGTCTATATTTATATGTATAAATTCCTTTTGGCAAAAAAAATAGACAACGAGACTTACTGAATATACTACTCTCAGACTTGTGGGGTTTTTTCCCCACTCAATAATATGTCATGAACGTCTCTCCAAGCCCTCGTGTATTCTGTAATAATCAAATGACTGCAGGTCATAGATTGGATAGCACATGCATTTAGCTAATCCCTTATAGGCAAGCCCCTAGGTTGTCTCCAATATTCTATTATTACAGACTTGCCATGAACAACCTTTGCTAAGTCTCCCTGCACATCCCTGGAATAATTTCTGGCAGTAAAATTTCTAGGTCAAAGAGTGTGAAAACTATTAAGGCCTTTGTTACATATTGTCAAATTGTCCTTCAGGAAAGTTGTGCCAACTCACATTCTCAAAAACTGTCTGAAAGTGTCATTTTCTTGCATATTTTCAACACTGGGAATGGTCATTAAAGACAAGAAAAGAAAAATAACCACTTTGATTCTGAACCTGCCCTGACTCCATAGTAATATTCAACACTCTGTCCCTAAACCCACACTAAATGATCTTATTTCTTCCTATCGAGCCTTCATTTCTAAAAGAGGGGATATATAGATTAGGATAGAAAGTACTACCACTGTCCCATCACGCCCATGTCAGACATCAGTAATCAATCCTAGAAGGAAGTAAAACTGTCACTTTTGCAGAAAACATGAAAACCCTGGAGACTCCATCAAAAAATTGTTAGAACTAAAAAACTAATTAATGCAGCAAAGGTGCAGGATAAAAATCAATATGCAAAAATCTGTTGAATTTTTATACATTAATAATGAAGTATCAGAAAGAGAAAGTAAGGAAACAATGCCATTTACAATTGCATAAAAAAATACCCAGGAATAAATTTAACCAAGAAAAGTGGAAGACCTGTACAATGAAAACTACAAAACAATAATAAAAAAATGAAAAATACACAAATAAGTAGGAAGATATTCCACAAATAAGAATTGATATTGTTAAAATGTCCATATTACCCAAAGTAATCTATAGATGTAATGCAATCCCTATAAAAATTCCACTGGCATTTTCCCCCACAGAAATAGAACAAAAATCATAAAATTTGTATGGAGCCATAAAAGACCTGGAAAAGCCAAAGCAATTTTGAGAAGGAACAACATTGGAGGCATCACGCCCCCTGATTTCAAAGTCTAGCACAAAACTATAATAATCAAAACAGTCTTGTGTTGGCATGAAAACAGACACATAGATCAATGGAGTGGATTAGAAAGCCCAGAAATAAACCCACCCATGTATGGTCAACTAATTTATGACAAAAGAATCAAGAATATACAGTGGGGCAAGGACAGTCTCTTCAATAAATGGTGCTGGGGATATTGGACAACCACATGCAAAGGAATGAAACTGGACACTATCTTACACCACACACAACAACAACAACAAAAGTGGATTGAAGACATCGTTCTCCCTTTAATAGTGCAGTCTTTGATCTCAGCTTGAACTAAAGTATTTTAATTTCAATGTAATTTTAGCCTCAAGAGTTACTTGGGAGTAACTTCAATTACCAAAAGAAGTTGTATAGAACTGGCATTATTTCTTCCTTACATGTTTGGTAGAATTCACCTGTAAAGATATCCGGACCTGGAGTTTTCTTTGTGGGAAGGTTTTAAACTATAAATTAAATTTCTTTCATAGATATACAGGTTATCTCTTTGTTCTTCAGTGAGCTTTGATAGTTTGTGTCTTTTAAGGAATTTGGCCATATTATCAAAGTTGTCAAATGTCTTGGTACAAAGCTGTTCATAAATTTCCCTTATCATCCTTTTAACCTTTGTGGAATCTATAGTAATATCTTCCCTCCAATTCCTTAAATTGGTAATTTGTGTATGAATTAAAGTCTTTTAGACAACAAAAATTCAACAGGAAGATAGGATTCCTTTGTTCACATGAGAAAACCTACTTAAGCTTGAAGTGTTCGCTTTTATACATTTAAAAAAATATATATTTTTTTTATTGATTTCAGAGAGGAAGGGAGAGGGAGAGAAAGAAACATCAGCGATAAGAGAGAATCATTGATTGGCTGCCTCCTGCATGCCCCTCACTGGGGACCAAGCCTGCATGTGCCCTTGGCTGGAAAAGAACCCCGGACCCTTCACTCTGCAGGCCCACGCTCTATCCACTGAGCCAAACCAGCTAGGGTTATACATTTTTATTTTAGGGCTATACATTTTAATAGGATTACTTCTCATGTAGCAGGAGGTTTATGGGAAGGGGAAGCGGGACAGTCAGATGAAAATCTGATTTGTAACAAGGTTCCATCATTATGAAAGGAGGAAGTAGAGGAAGTGGAGGTGGCAGGTCACCTAGGAGATTTTTGCCTTCTGAGTTAGAGTCAAAGGATGGGGAAGTTCTGGTCAGGATCACGGACTCCTCCATTTTGGATCCTTTGGAAAACATTGTTAACCATCTATTATTTTAGTAGCATGTGATCTGAAATGATGTCACCATGCCTGTTTACTCTGAAACCCTGGAGACCTGTTTTCCATAGTTACTAACTAAGGTGACTCTGGTGAACAGTATAGATCCTGTTTCAGGAGCATCATTGGAATTTACCGAGCGTACGAACAGATGTCCCATCTCTGCTAGGCCACGAAGAACTCTAAGAACATCACACACAATATCAACAAATATATAGGTATTTTAACTAACATCTGTCAACCCCTGGAGATTCTGACAACATTGACCAGTTCAGATAATATTCTAGGTCTACTTTTCCAGGAAGTGTGTGTGTGTGTGTGTGTGTGTGTGTGTGTGTGTGTGTGTGTGGTGTTGGTGGTGGTGGTGGTGTTGGTGGTGGTGGTGTGTGTATGTGTGTGTGGGTGGGGGGGTGGTAGGTGAAATAGCAAGAAAACTGTAAGCTTTGGAGTTAGACTTAAATGCATGGTTTGGCTTTGGCATTCACTAGCTGTGGGCTATGAAAGTTCTCTGGATTCTACTTTCCTCATGTGCAAAATGGGGATAATGATACCTACTTCACAGTGCTCTTGAGATGTTTAAATGAGATAAGATATGCATCTGGCACAGATTACCAACTTCGCATGGATCTCCAAGTGTGGTTTCTGGACCTGCAGCATCAGCGCCACCTGGACGCTTGCTGAAGATGTGAATCCTTGGAGTCCTGGCCCATCGCAGTCCCCGTGCACTGCAGTTGCGTTTGTTCAGACAGGATGGAAACCTCGTTGATAACGCGACTTCATCAGGGGAGGCAGGAGTGGGATGGTTATCCTTGTTTAGGTGGGAAGTGGAAAAGGTGGTGATGTCTGTGTTGCAGCTCATAAGGGAATGACTTTAAAACGATTTAAAGACAAATATGCTCAGAAATGGTTTGTGGCTGGAGAAGGAGCAGGCAGTCAGCTTAGTGCCCTAAAGGGCTCCAAAGGAAGAGATTGTGAAATTCCTGTATCTGTGGGTATGTCCATAACTGATGGAAAGGCTAACATGATAGGAGGACTCAATAATGAGAGAGACAGAATTTTGGTAGCTGAAGGAGGTCTCGGTGGTAAATTACTTATAAGTGTCTTGCCCTTGAAAGGCCAGAAACAAATAATTCACCTCGATCTAAAACTTATAGTTGATGTAGGCCTAGTGGGTTCCCAAATGCTGGAAAATCCTTTTTGCTAAGTCAGATTTCTCATGCAAAACCTGCCATTAGATTATGCCTTTACAACAGTGAAGCCTGAACTTGGAAAGATGTATAAAGATTTTAAACAGATAACAGTAGCAGATCTTCCTGGTTTAATAGAAGGAGCACCTATAAACAAAGGCTTGGGCCACATATTCCTCAAGCATGTAGACAGAACTAAGCTATTCCTTCTGTTTTTGTCAATATTTCTGGATTTCAGCTTTCATCCCTAAATCAATACAGAACTGCCTTTGAAACTATATTACTGCTTATGAAAGAGTTGGTGTTGTACAAAGAGAAACTTCAGACAAAACCTGCATTTCTGCTGTTAATACAATGGACTTGTTAGATGTCCAAGATAAACTCCATGTACTGATGAACCAACTCCAGAATCCTACAGATTTTCTGCATTTATTTGAAAAAACAAAAAAGGATTCCAGAGAGGACTGTGGAGTTACAACATATCCCCACCTCTGCAATTAGTGGAAAGGAATTGATGAATTAAAGAACTGTATAAGAAAATCTCTGGATGAACATGCCAACTGGGAAAATAATACATATCATAAGAAATATCTGCTTACTTTATTCAGTATGATATCTTATAGTCAGCCACCAGCAAAGGATGGTACTACTAGTTCCAGAATGAATATAATTTAAATCTATTCAGAATGATATTGAAATTGTGTTCATTTGAAAGATTTTCCACAGATACATTCTTTTGAATGTTAGTTATTACTAACCTTCTGATATATATGCCATCATTTGAGATCCATACCTTTTTTTTTTTTTTAGATTCATACCTTTTTAAGTTTTTTGTAGTTAAGTGTAAAAAAGTAACAGAGCTAAAAATGACAGTTTGTACTTTTATGGCCAATCCACCTATAATAAAATCCCCTGATAGCCCTGTAAAAAAATGTAAATTATTGAGCTCTATTCCAGATCTACTGACTCAGAAACTCAAGGGGTCGGACCCAGCAATCTATGTCTCTTTCTTTTTCTTTCTTTTTTTAAAAAAATATATATTTTATTGATTTTTTTTACAGAGCGGAAGGAAGAGGTAGAGAGAGTTAGAAACATCGAAGAGAGAGAAACATCAATCAGCTGCCTCCTGCACACCCCCTACTGGCGATGTGCTTGCAACCAAGGTACATGCCCTTAACCAGAATCGAACCTGGGACCCTTCAGTCCGCAGGCCGATGCTCTATCCACTGAGCCAAACCTGTTAGGGCCTCTTTATTTTTTTAAAAAACTACATTTTTATTGATTTCAGAGAGAAAGGGAGAGGGAGAGAGAGATAGAAACATCAATGATGAGAGAGAATCATTGATCAGCTGCCTCCTACACGCCCCACACTGGGGATCAAGCCCACAACCCTGGGCATGTGCCCTGACCGCTAATCAAACCGTGATCACCTGGTTCATAGGTCGACATTCAACCACTGAGCCCCTCCGGCCAGGCCCAGCAATCTATGTTGCGGCAAGCCCCTATGTAGGTGATTCTGATGGCTGGCCAAGTTTGAGAACCACTGGACTAGCACAGTGGTCGGCAAACTGCGGCTCGCGAGCCACATGCGGCTCTTTGGCCCCTTGAGTGTGGCTCTTCCACAAAATACCATGTGCGGGCTTGCACGTACAGTGGCCCATGCGCAGAAGTCGGTTTTCGGCTCTCAAAAGAAATTTCAATCGTTGTCCTGTTGATATTTGGCTCTGTTGACTAATGAGTTTGCCGACCACGAGCACATTCCTTAGCACCTGGTAGAAGCTCAAGAAATGCTAGTTTTCCCCTTTTATTGATACTTTCTTTTTTTTTAATTTTTAAATTTTTTTAAATTTCTTATTTTATTGTATTTATACTTTCTTGATAACTAAAGGGTGTCCCCAAACATGCATACACACTTAACAGCTCAATTGATGTTTCTTTCTTTTCAGATTTAACCCATTGAAATTAATAATTAATCAAAGGGTATATACATTTTGGGGGGGGGACACCCTATATTCTTCTGCTTCTTCTTGGCTCTCATACTAATTAAACACTTCAAGAGTCAAGATAGCCTTCCTCTGTCTCTTCTTTCTTCCTTTCTCCTCCCAGTTCCTGGTGTTAGCATTCAGTAGGGACTCAGAGAAAGTTAACTATAGTTCCGTGTGCCGAATAAGGACAGGACTGCCCTGGGCTTTTCCGAGGTTTTCTTATTTATTTGACTTTTATAGCACCTTGGCTCAATGGTGTGCCTGGAAGTCGAAGTGTTCGGTGTGTGCCTGGCGTGAATACCAATCTAGCTCTGACACCAGGGATGCTGGAGTGTGATGTCTTCCTCCCAGTGTCACCCAAGTGCCACTTCAACCTCAATAAGCATAAAAGCCTGAGCAATGTCACAGGCTCTTGGGTCCTGGTTAAAGAAGAGATGTACCAAAACCTCATCAGGAAAGGGAAGGCCAATACATAAGTGAAAAATCTAAAGTGTATATAAAATTCCTTTGTTTGAAAAAAAAATGCAATTTTATTTGCATAGCACTTTATGGTTTAACCTTTTGCACTCGGATGTCGAGTGTGACTCGACACGGTTAGCATTAGAATAAAGGAATCGAGAAAAAAGCAAGCGAGTGCAAAGGGTTAAGAAATACCTAAAGCTGAGACCCGTTATGACCTACCCTATAGAACTGTTGTGAGAAATGAATGAGATAATCCCAGTAAGATTCTAAGCATGGTGACCTTAACATTTATTGATCCTGTACTCAATAAGCAATATCACCAAATCATTACTAGTTGTAATAGTAGGTGATGGCTGAATGTTTACTGAATAAACTAGAGGCCCGGTGCACGAAATTCATGCCCGGGGGTGTGTGTCCCTCAGCCCAGCCTGCACCCTCTCCAATCTGGGACCCCTCTCACAATCCAGGACTGCTGGTTCCCAACTGCTCGCCTACCTGCCTTCCTGATTGCCTCTAACCGCTTCTGCCTGCCAGCCTGATCACCCCCTAACCACTCCCCTGCCAGCCTGATTGCCTCTAACTGCCCTCCCCTGCTGGCCATCTTGTGGCGGCCATCTTGTGTCCACATGGGGGCAGCCATCTTGTATGTTGGAGTGATGGTTAATTTGCATATTACTCTTTTATTAGATAGGATAGAGGCCTGGTGCACGGGTGAGGGCCGGCTGGTTTGCCCTGAATGGTGTCCCAGATCAAGGTTGGGGTTCCCTTGGGACATGGGGTGACCTGAGTGAGGGGCCTGTGGTGGTTTACAGGCCAGCCACACCCCCCAGTGACCCAAGTGGAGGCCTGATATCTGGAATTTATCTTCTATAATTGAAACTTTGTAGCCTTGAGCGGAGGCCAGGGCCAGCCAGGGCAGGCAGGAAGCTTGACTTCCTCCATCACCAGAGGCAACCCAAGCCTCTGGCTGGCTCCAGCTCCATGGCTGCCGCCATCTTTATTGGGATTTATTTATCTTCTATAATTGAAATTTTGTAACCTTGAGTGGAGGCCAGGGCCAGGACGGGCAGTAAGCTTGGCTTCCTCCATTGTTGGATTAATTTGCATACTTGCTCCTGATTGGCTCGTGGGCATGGCTTGTGAGCATAGCGGAGGTATGGTCAATTTGCATGTTTCTCTTTTATTAGATAAGATGGCTATTTGAATGAGTGATTGGTTGACTGAACTATCAACTTGTTTGATGGAAAATTTTTTTCTTAGTGCAAAATCAAATTTTAGGTAAAACTGCCGAAACTGGTTTGGCTCAGTGGATAGAGCATCGGCCTGCAGACTCAAGGGTCCCAGGTTCGATTCCAGTCAAGGGCATGTACCTTGGTTGCGGGCACATCCCCAGTTGGGGGTGTGCAAGAGGCAGTTGATCGATGTTTCTAACTCTCTATCCCTCTCTCTTCCTCTCTGTAAAAAATTAATAAAATATATAAAAAAAAATTTTAGGTAAAACTATTCATTTAGTGGCTAGTGAATTCCATACCAGTATCAAATTAGTACTGCAGAAATTAAAACAAAACAAACTTTATTCACAATACCCCAAAACTAGAAAGCACCTAAATGTCCATCAAAAGGTGAATAGATAGCCCGGCTGGTGTGGCGCAGCAGTTGAGTATCGCCCCAGGAACCAAGAGGTCACCAGTTCAATTTCCCGTCAGGGCACATGCCCAGATTGTGGGCTCGATTCCCCAGTGGAGGCCATGCAGAAAGCAGCCAATCGATGACTTTCTCTCTCATTGATGTTTTTATCTCTCTCTCCCTTTCCCTTCTTCTCTCTCTAAAAACCAATAAAAAATATTAGAAAAAAAAGATCTCTCTTAAAAAAAAAAAAGGTGAATGGATAAAGAAACTGTGGTTCATCCATAAATGGGATACTAGTACACAGAAAGGAATGAACTATGGATGCACACAACTACTCTGACAAGTCTCAAAAACATTGTATTGAGCAAAAGAAGCCAGACACGAGTTTATACTCTATGATTTCATTTACATAACATTCTAGAAAAGGTGAGTCAAATTTAATTTTTAAACTTTATTTGAGAGCAATAGAGAGATACCGAGAGAGATTTGTTGTTCCATTTAATATGCCTTCACTGGTTGATTCTTAAATGTGCCCTGACCAGAGATCAAACCAGCAACCTTAGCTTATGAGGACGAAGCTCTAACCAACTGAGCTATTCAACCAGGGCCACAAACCAAATTTTCTTTGTTAATCCTCACCTGAAGATATTTTTTCCCATTAATGGGAAAGAGAGGGTAGGGGAGGGGAGAAGAGGAAACATGGATGTGAGAAAGACATATCAATTGGTTGCCTCCTGCACTCAGGATTGAACCTGCAACCCAGGCACATGCCCTTGACTGGAATCAACCCATGATCCTTCAGTGCATAGGCCGTCTGCTTAAGCACTGAGAACACTGGCCAGGTCTCAAAGCTCATTTTCAATGCCTGAGTCTCTAGAGGTTCACAAATCTATTTATTTACCACTCACATAGTTCTATGTGCCAGCTACTGTTCTAAGTGCTTTACAACTATTTAATTCTCAAAACAGGCCTAGGAGGTGCGTGCCATTATTAACCTCATTTTACAGACGAGGAAACTGAGGTGCAGGGAGGTTAAAACAGTTCACACAGTCATCCAGTTAGCAATTTCATAAGAAAGGAAGTCTGCTTACAGAGCCTGTGCATGGATGCACCATGCTAGCCTGACTCTCTTACAATTTGTCTAACCCCCTGCCCTCACTCTACTGTGGACAGGAATCAGCACCCAGTGTGTCAGCACCTGGCTCTGTGAACACTCAGTATCTATTTCTTGGATGAGTTAAATCATTATCCAATTATCAGATACTCGGGGGCGTCCCTCAGCCCGGCCTGTGCCCTCTCGCAGTCTGGGAGCCCTCAGGGAATGTCCACCTGCTGGCTTAGGCATACTCCCCAGGGGATCGGGCATAAGCTGGCAGTCAGACATCCCTCTGGAAGCCTGGGAGCCCTCAGGGGATGTCCCCCGGGGAGCGGGCCTAAGCCACAGTTGCACATCCTTAGTGCTGCCGAGGAGGCGGGAGAGGCTCCTGCCACTGCCACTGCGCTCACAGCCATCAGCCCGGCTTGTGGCTGAGCAGAGCCCCCCGCCCCCCCGCCCCCCCGTGGGAGCCCACTGACCACCAGGGGGCAGCTCCTGTGTTGAGCATCTGCCCCCTGGTGGTCAGTGTGCATCATAGTGACCGGTTATTCCCGATCATTCTGCCATTAGGGTCAATTTGCATATTACCCTTTTATTATATAGGAATATAGGATTCTTGTTGGTTCTAATGTGCTTGTTATTATATACTGTAATGGGTTGCATTGTGTCCCCCTAAAATGTATATGTTGAAGCCATAACTCCCAGCACTTCAGAATGTGAGTGTATTTGAACATGGGTCATTTATTTATTTAATATATTTTTATTGAGTTCAGAGAGGAAGGGAAAGGGAGAGAGAGAAGAAACCTTAATGATGAGAGAGAATCATTGATTGTCTGCCTCCTGGACGCCCCCCACTGGGGATCGAGCCCACAACCCAGGCATGTGCCCTTGACTGGAACCCTTCAGTCCACAGGCTGACACTCTATCCACTGAGCCAAACTGGCCAGGGCTGGACATGGGGCCTTTTAAAGAAGTGACCAAGTTAAATGATTCTGTTGGGGTGTGCCCTAATCCAGTCTGACTGGTCTTCTTATAAGAAGGGGAAATCTGGACACAAAGTGACACAGGGGATGCTTGCGAATGGAGGAAAGACCGTGTGAGGACACAGTGAGAAGGTGGCAAGCCAAGGAGGGAGGTCTCAGAAGAAACCAAATCTGCCAACAGTCCGATCGTGGACTCTCAGCCTCCAGAACTGGGACGACATACATTTCTGTGGTTTAAGCCGCCCAGTGTGCCAGTCTGTGGTATTTTGTATGGCAGTCTTAGCAATCTAATATCCACATACCATGTTATTACAAGCATTCTAGGTTTGTCTAAATTTATCTAGCTCTGTGAATATATTCATAACTCCTTGAGAAGAGCTCTTTAAAATCCCATTTAGCCACCTCTTTGGGGCAAGGGTGTTGCTCTTAATTCCATGGGATTTAAATATTTATTTTCACCATAAAGCTAAGTCATTTGACAACAGGGACTGTGGCATCTGTGTATATTCCCAGTAACTCCTGAACAGACAGGACGCATAGTGGACACTCAGTAAACACTCAGTTATGAGAATTAATAGAATCACACTTCTTTCTCCCACCTCAGCCAGCACCGGGACAAAGAACCAGAGGCTCCCAGTCAGAATGGATGGTGAGAGGTGGGGGAAGGGATTTCAGGGCCCAGACTCATCAGAAGGAAAAAGTATAGGGAGAGAGGGAGAGAGGGAGAGAGGGAGAAAGGAAGAGAAGGAGAGAGAGATAGATAGATAGTAGATAGATAGATAGATAGATAGATAGATAGATAGATAGAGCTCCTCAGCAGGAAAGGTGAGTTACTGTTGGAGAATTGCATTTTTCCTGCAATGAGGAAGAGGAAGAACTAACAGCAGGACGAGTGTGTGTGTGTGTGTGTGTGTGTGTGTGTGTGTGTGAACATCTGCCTTGCTCAGGAATGCAGTAATAGGGGTGGGAGTAGAGCAACCCGGGGTCTATAACTCTTCATTTCCTCTGCAGCGTTTCTTTAAAAAGGAATGCAAATAATAGGGCAAGAATTATGGAGTGTATTTAGAAAATTACCATCCATGGGCAAGGACTTCCAGGAGGTTAAGAGTTAGATTTTTTTGCCGCCCGAGCACCCTCTCCTTTTCTTTCCTTGAATACCTACTAACTGATTCATTCATTCAATAAACATTTGTCTGCCCTGCTGGGAGCTGTGTTGGGTGCTGGGGCCGCACTGGTGACAGGATGGCTGCCTGATCTCATGCTGCTTGTGTTCTAATTCTCATAAGCAGCTAAAAAAATGTCAAACTTGCAGTGTTGAGGGAGAGAATAATAGTCAAGTGATTTCCCCGTTCACTGATTCACTATCTCACTGATCCACTCATTCAAAAAGATCTATTTAGCACCTATGAGGTACCAGGGGCTGTTCTAAGCATCAGAGAAGGGGTTTGAATGGGACATTGTCTCTGTCATGGGAGGGCTCAAGTCAGATGAGAAAACAGATAATGCTCATGGGCCCAAGGGCAGTGATGGGAGTGTGACTGTGGCAGTATAAGGGGAATGTGGCAGTACAGGAGAGATGTGGTAGTTTATAGGGTGACTGGTACTGTAGGGGGACTATGGTGGTACAGGGGAATGTGGTAGTTTATAGGGGAATGTGGTAGTTTATAGGGTGACTGGTACTGTAGGGGGACTGTGGTGGTACAGGGGAATGTGGTAGTTTATAGGGGAATGTGGTAGTTTATAGGGTGACTGTGGTACTGTAGGGTGACTGTGGTAGTACAAGGGGAATGTGGTAGTTTATAGGGGAATGTGGTAGTTTATAGGGTGACTGTGGTACTGTAGGGGGACTGTGGTGGTACAGGGGAATGTGGTAGTATATAGGGGAATGTGGTAGTTTATCCAGTAGGGTGACCATGGTTGCTTAGGGTGATTGCGGAGGGACAGGGGAATGTGGTAGTATAGGAATACTGGATAGGAAATGGTCACTCTGGCTGAAAGGGTCAGGAAAGTCTTCCTAGAGCAGGGGTCATTTGGACCTAGTCTTGAAGGACAGTAGGGGCAATGTGGTTTTTGGTCAAATTGGAGCCAGTTTAAGCAAAAGGGGGAGTCTTCTGGAGCATACACGGGCTTTTCTGAAACCCACAGGAAACTGGGTCTCCCCAGGCCTGGGACAAGGAGCTGGAGAGACTTTGGGAACCAAGGCAGAGATTTCCTCTGACTCTCCAAATCTTCAAGGGCTCTGTCTCTCCTCTCTGCACACCTGCTTCCTACCTCTCCACAATAGGTCAGCCGTCTAGATTTTTCTGCCCACCCACAGCTCCTGAGCTGGCCCATCTTTGACTGAAGAGCCAAAAAAACCTGACTCATTTATTAGGCCCGATTCCACGTCCTTGGGATTGACCGTCTTGAGTTAGGCGTCCACCCTTGGCCCGAACAGCTGTGGTCGGGGAGGGCGGAGTCCCTGATGAAAAACTGGCTGCCAGGCCCCATTCCTGAAGGTGGGAGAGGCCGTCTCAGGAAGGGGTGGGGTGAGCCAGGCTGACACTACAGAAAGGGTCTCCCACAGGTGCATGGGTGAGGAGCTGATGAAGGCTTTTAATTTTTAGATTATTTAAGAAAGCTGGTGGCATAGGAGGTGAAGAATAGCAAATACCACAGGTCTAAGTCAAATTCACAAACCAACAGGAATAACTAAACAGGGAGGGGGTTGGGGGGACTGGCTGAAAAAGGTGAAGGGATTAAGCCAAAAACAACAAACAAACTCATGGACACCGACAACAGTAGGGTGATTCCCAGAGGGAAAGGGGGCGGGGGAGGTAGAAGAAGGTAAAGGGGATAAATGATGATGGAAGGAGACTTGACTCGGGGTGGTGAACTCCCAGTACAATATGCAGGTGATGTATCACAGAACTGTGCACCTGAAACCTGTGTAATTTTATTAACCAACAAATTCAATAAAAAAGATTAGATGACACATACCAGAGGATTAAGTGACAGAATCTTGTAAAATTTCCATAGTCAGTTTAACCAAGAAGGAGGAGAGATAATCAAATGCCAGGGTCAGAAAGCAGTTTGAAAGCTGGGAGTAGGAAAAGAGCAGAAAAAAGAGAAAATGACCCCTCTCCAGGTGTGTGTGTGTAGGGGGACAGAGGAATAGAAGGCCTGGAATCCCCATCTGTGGGGCTTTGTTTTCTTGTGCCCAAGCTGTATGTGGCCATTTTAATCAGATAGAAATACTCAGGAGGCTTTTCCGGAGAAGGGAATTTCCTTTCCCTTTCAGGTCAAGAATTTCCCAGAAGCCTTTGGGACTGCTGGAATTTCTGTTATGAAGTTCAGGAATCCTGATAATTTTGGGGCAACACTATTCTTACTAATACAAGGACATTAAAAAAATGGCAGGAAAAAAAGAGAGGAAAAAGAGACTTCATAAAACATGACTAAAATATACCAAAATGTATCATTTTTATAGACTAGGTCATCAGAGAAAGAGAAAGATATTAATCTGGCTCATATTTTCAGTATTTCTTCTGAAGATCTCAAAGAAAGCCAAATGTGTTACCTTGAATCTACTTCTTCCAGGGTTTGCCAATGACTAAACTGAGACAACCAATGAGAAAGGGAGACACAGAGAGACACAGACACACACACACACACACACACACACACAGAGAGAGAGAGAGAGAGAGAGAGAGAGAGAGAGAGAGAGAGAGAGAGAGAGAGAGAGAGAAGTGTGTGAGCTTAAGGCTGCCTAGACTCTCCTGAGTGGTTCTCAAAGTATGGGCCCAGGAACACTAGGGAGTGGAGTGCTTCCCCACTTATTTAAGGGAATGTGTGAGGTTAGACCTTTCTCAATTTAGTACTAAGACTTTATTTTCCTTTTTCACTGTGTTTGTATTTACGCTGATGGGGCCAAAGCAATGGTGGCAGCTCAGGATGAGTTAAGACAATGGCACCGACTGTCCTGACGTGTGGTGGTCCTAGGTTCTTTCTCATCATGCCTTTGCATAAGGAAATGCCAGCCGCACATACATATGTAACTTTAAAAGGAGGAGCGTTTTAATAGTCCCCCCTGCCCAGGTAGTTGTAGATATTCTTTTTTATACCACAGTAGTCCCTCCCCCCTTATTCATGGTATACTTTTTAAAAACTGTTTTTATTGATTTCCAAGAGAGGAAGGATAGATAGTAATATCAATGATGAGAGAGAATCATCGATTAGACACCAAGATTGACAGAACTTATACCCTCCACCTGCCAGTTCAGAGCCCTTCCCACTACACCATGGCCCTATATCCTCAACTGTTTTTTGCCCTTCCTCTTCTTGTTTCATTTCCTGTTCTGAGCTGAGAGCTTGGGTTTCCTAGCTTCTTCCTTAATTTGAGATCATAACACTCTTTCCTTCCTTCCTTCCTTCCTTCCTTCCTTCCTTCCTTCCTTCCTTCCTTTCCTTCCTTCCTTCCTGCAGGCCTTTATTCATCCATCATTGACCAAGGGCTGTGTGAAGCCAGCTGAATGTACAGTGAGTGCACAGTTGGTTATCAGAGGTTCCTAGTGAATGAAGGTTTTTCATTATCTAGACTGATCCCCAAATGTAGATGGACAGGACAGCCAGCCCCTCAGTGTCATTTGAGAAGATCTAGTTATGTATTAGCATCTTTGTTTAGGGGTTCAGAAGCCTACAGGCATCAGAATGATATTAAATCAGCCCAATAGCATATATAAATCGCCTGATCTGCATTTTGTGACTAATTTGGTAGCCACTATTTATCTACTTAGCCAGCTTGAAATTCACATTTCCCCCTAGCACACAGTTAAGGAAACCCAGAGAAAGGCTCATGTTTGATGAATTGAGGAGGAAAGAGTCAACACAGACCTAAGAGATTGAGCTGTCTCATTTTAGCCCCATGGGCTCCTGAGTTTTCTGGAGCATGTTATCATGCCCTGTCTTTAAGAACTGCTGAAGAAGGATGGAATGTTAAGACTTATTCAAGACAAAGCAATGTAAAATCAAAGCTTGTACCACATTCTTTCTAGGAAACTGATACGTTAAAATATTCAATAAGCCTCTGGCATCATCTTGCTAAAATAACACGTTTCCTTTTCATGTTATTTCAGTTGTTAAAAGAGACAGATGAAACTGATAGTTATCTGACTGAATATATTTGTGTTGGGTGATGTCCCTATCCTGTCTCTACACCCAAGCCATTCACTCAACAAATATTTGTCAAACAGTATGAGAGTGGAGTGCAAGCTTTTTCAAGCTATGAGTCACAAGATATTGATGGTTCATGAGCTCTGTTGGGCTACAACTGGCATTTAGAAAAAGGAAATAGAACCAAATGAAATAGAATAGAAAACACCGATGTGAATTATATGTAGTAAGGGTAAGTACTGATACATGAAACTTTTGGTTCAGCTTCCTGGTGTGTAGTCTATACATCCCAAATGACCAGAATTGAGTCATGCGTCCAACCTTGTACCACTCACTGGCAGAGGACAGTGGAGTCACCATGGCTGGTTTTTCCTGTGATTCTTCCAAATCCAACTGCAAGTACAAAGAGGAAAATGGCCTTCTGACAGTGTCTGCCGCTGAGGAGCTCACAGGCTACCTGGGAAACCAGGCAAAACACTAACAGGTATTACAGAGTGGAAAGGGCTGCACTAATGGCACAAATAAAAGTGCGGGGCGGGGGTGCTCCAGGGCTGTCACAGGCATGTGAGTTGGGTCTTGAGGACTGAGGAAGGTTTTTTCAGGCAAAGGCATGGGGCGGAGGAAAGGACTAGCACAAGGAAGGGTATGGAAGCAAGAGCATAGGTGGTCAGGGGCTCACGGGAGTGTGCTGGAAGGGAGACTTCGGGAGGTGAAAGTACATGATGAGTGACAGGAAACCAGACAGGGCTTGGTGAGCCCAGATCATGGAGCCTTGGATGCTGGGTTAGGGAGATTGGACTTGACCCTGATGTTATGGCACTGAAGGGTTTCCAAGCTTGGGATGCTCTACTCAAAAACAGCTACAAGGTAGTTTCATTTACTTTGCAGGAGTAAAGGAGATGGGGTTCTTGTCCAAAGCTCTGTCTCCCAGAAGGCTGAGTCATTACCTGTGTACACTGTTAGGTCAATTACATGTTGATTTCTTCTTTGCCGTTGGCTAGTTCATTGGTTGAGTTCCTGCCAGCTCATTCTGTTTCCAGCTGCATCTACAGAGGACTATGCAACATTCAGCAACACATAACTTTTAGGACTGCCCAGACCTTGAGACCCCTGTCCCATCTAACAATTAGAGTAGTCGGAACCTTTGCATGTTTGGAGGGGAGTGGCTGATTGGTTCAGCCTCCAGGGAACGTCCATGTTTCTTAGCCTTGGGTTTGCCCTTTCCAGGGGACTCATGGTGATAAGGTTGGGGCTTTCAAAGCCATAGGATAAATGGATGCAGCTTTTTTTTTTTTTTTCATGCAACTGAATGGTTAGGGAAGCAAAAGTTAAGAGATATGTTTCCCAAGCAGCTTAAAATGTATCTGCCTACCAAAACAAGTACATTTATGTTCCAAAGTAAGGCACAAGGTTTGCAGGAATAATGAAGGTAACATAGAAGGTTTCCAATAAATTGTGAGCTTGTGGTGGGCCCCTCTGGGCTGTGAGCTCAGTCCTCTGGAGTCTACATGGACTGCCCTCGGTGATTAGGGATTTGCTGGTGGGAAAGTTGCAAAGCCTGGAGCACACAACAAGGGCAGCAGGGACCTTATGTCCCTCCCAATATATTCCTTACTGGCCCGCCAGTGCCTGAGACTCCTTTGAATGAATAAGTTTCTTCCTCACTGTCAAGTATCCTTCTGAGGGGAGTTTGCAGAGAACATCAGGCATTTGTAACTCTATGAATTTCTCAAAACATACTCCACTGAGTTGTTCTATTGGCAACTTGGTTAAACTGGAAGCTGCGTTTCCAGAATGCCCTTCCTGTATGGCTGCAGCGGAGAGCTGGCCAAAAGAGGAACTCGCATGAAATGTGGGTGATGGAAGAGAAGCAGCCGCCATTGCTCTCAGAATGCCTTCCCGGTCAGATGCAGTGACACACAGAGGCGCCAGCGGTGCCGGCCTGCCCTGGCCCTCCTGCACTCCGAGACCAGGTCTTCTAGCGAGAACGGACCCTGGTGACCAACAGCAGCCCAGGCCCATCCCAGGATGCCTGGCTGTGGGCCCACAGCCAACGCCGGCAACAGCTTCCTACGGCTTCCTCTACCCGCTTTCCCTTTGCACCCCACCTCGACAGCAGATGTGCAGATTGGCAGGCTGACTCTGATCTCACTCCATCTTCCCTACGGCCACGTCCCAGCTCCTCCCATCATTGTGTAAGGTCTAATTCCAAACCCCCGATCCCAGAGCTCATTGTGGTTCCTTGTCTCTGACTGAACCTGGACTGATAACCATGATTTCCTTTTTTAAAAAAATGTAAGTACATTTTTTATTGATTTCAGAGAGGAAGTGAGAGGGAGAGAGAGAGAGAAACATCAATGATGAGAGAGAATCATTGATTGGCTGCCTCCTGCATGTCCCCTACTGGGGATCGAGGCTGCAACCTGGGCATGTGCCCTTGGCCAGAATCGAACCTGGGACCCTTCAGTCCACAGGCTGATGCTCTATCCACTGAGCCAAACCGGCCAGGGCCATAATTTCTTTTTGCTGCTGCACTCAGCCCTGAAGAAAGAGAGGTGTTGCTAGAAAATATAAAGAGGAGGTAACCGCAAAGCCGTGGCAATATTTGAAAAGGGAAGCCTGGCTAGGACGTGGCATGGGAAGCTGTGAGCTCAGGGAGCAGCGAGGACGCAGAGGAGGGCGGATGTAAAGGTCATGAGAGGCGAGAGAGCATCAGAGGAAAAAGGGTTTCTGCTTCCTGCTTTCACCAGACCTGCCTCCGACAACAGCTTACTCCTTCTGTTCTGGCTGTCAAAGTGGTGAGTGGAACAATGGCCTGTAACAGATGATGCTTATATCCCCGAGAGGGAAACGGAATCAGAGAAAACGTACAAAGGCAGGCAGTGGAAAATAGAACCCTGGGTGAGAACAAAGTCGCACAATGGATTCATTAATGTAGACAAGACTCTTACAAGTTCCCTTTGTAGCACTGACTTCATAAAACTACATCTTGCTTTATTGTCTTCCTATCTGGGGTCATAGAAGAAGGAGTTATAAATAGATCTCTCCTAGTTTATTTGTTAAAACGATTACTGAGAATGTTGTGTATTCCATCGTCCGTGATCCAATACATAAGGATCCATGTAAAAATTCTTATTCAGGGTTCAAAGATGGGAAGAAATTTTGAGCCTTCCAAGAGTTTGGAAACATTCATTTTATGAGGCAAAAAGCAGTCTGACACCTATTTTATTTTCCTTCTTGCCCTGGTTGCCAGGAAACTGGAGATATTTTTTTATTTTTTGTTTTGCTTGTGTTCAGGAGTGTTCTTTAGTCCGAATGGGTGATATCGTTTTGTGCTAGGCTCCTTTGAGAGTCTGTAAGGCCCCTTCGAAAAGTTTCTCTGCAGATGCTTGCGGCCATTTTGCCTATTGAATTTGCTAACGGTCCGGCTCTTGCCTTCTCCTTTGGTTTTGGAGACAAGCCTACAGCGGAAATATTTTATTTCTGACACTTGACAACACTCCTTTCCATTCCACCCAAGAAACCAACATGATCTATGACCGAGAGGAAGACAAAGGAGCAGGTGGAGGCCATATTTCCAGTTTGGACACAAATGAAATCACACTTGTACATAGACATTAAAAATGGTTATTTTTTTTGTCATGAAATACAACTAAGATATGGGATACCTTCAGGATTGCTCATTTGTATGGGACTGTTAGGAAAAGCTTAGTAGTTTGCTTCTCAACAGTCAATAAAGAGTTTTCAGAGTCATATGATGGATGCATTTACAGGTTACCATAGAAACCATGGGCTTGTTCTAATGGTTCCTCAGCTTTTTCATTTTTAGGTAATGGTCCAGTTACTAAAAAAAAAGTTACAAAATTATTTTCCAATAGAATCATATATAGGTGGCTTTATTCTTTTTTAAAAACTTTTTGAAAATGTAGTTATATAATTTGTAATTAGAAATTAAATTTATAGAGAAGAATTTGTTATGACAACAAACTGAATTCCCATTTGTAAGGTTGAAGTCCATAAATTTAATCACAACAACTCTATTCTAGGGCTACAGAAAAGTGGATTAAACTCAACATGGATAATTTAATCTGAAGCCCTGAAGGGAATTCAAACTGGTTCCAGATGATGTGAAAAAAATAAATGTCAAGGAAAATTCAATCTCACTTTATTAGAGAAATGAAAGATCTGGGCAGCACAAGCCAGTTTTAACTAACAGAAAAATGTCAAGAAATGACACAGTAATTATATAAACGTATCATTGCAAACCCCAAAACACATATGCTATGTATACACAACACACAAGCACACACACACACACACACACACACACACACAATGTAAGCACAATGAAAGTAAGAACTTATTTTGTTTTGTGGTATCGCCAGATCAAAACATTGTCTTGCAGTAGAAGCTATATGTTGAGCAAATGATTAGAATACAAATGGCATACAAAAGTACCAGTACAGATGAAAATACCACACGGAAACAGGCATATTCTCCGTAAGTGCTTTGCACTATAAGAACATGAACATGTAGAATATTATTCTAATATAATAAGATCTATGAGATAATAAGCTAAGACAACAGAATGGGTTGAAGAGCATATTGCAGAGTGAAAGAAAAGTTTAATACTATTAGGTATCTAATAAACTCAATATACAGGGTGGGACAAAAGTAGGTTTACAGTTGTTTGTATGAAAAATAATACAATAAAAGCTCTAGCTGGTTTGGCTCAGTGGATAAAGCATCAGCCTGTGGACTGAAGGGTCCTGGGTTCGATTCTGGTCAAGGGCATGGACCTTGGTTGCAGGCTCCTCCCTGGCCCGGGCTCTGATTGGAGGCAACCAATCGATGTGTTTCTCTCACATCAATATTTCTCTCTGTCTTTCCCTCCCTCTCTCTCTCTCTCTCTCTCTCTCTCTCTCTCAAAAAAAGAAAAAAAAAGAAAAAATACAATAATAAATAAATAATATACAAGAATAAACTGTGTTTTATGTACTCACAACTGTAGACTTACTTTCACCCCACTCTGTAGTTATGAGTAGTCATGGCTGGAAGTCAAACTTTGGTGGAGAGGCCTGAGATAGTCACAATAAATGCAGAGAAAAGAGAGAAAAAGATTTTTCAAACTAGAGAGAAGATGAAAGACATAGACGAGAGCAAAGATGATCCTTTGATGGCTTTGAAATAAAGACGTGAACAAATGGAACAGAAAAACTACACAGAGACATGATACAAAAAAGTTGTCTTGACTGATGAACAAGAACAGACCCAGAAACAAGGAGGCATGGATCAGACTGTCGGGCCTCAGAGGGAGGGTAGGGGAAGGTGGGGGTAAAGGGGAGAGATCAACCAAAGGACTTGTGTGCAAGCATATGAGCCTAACCAGCAGTTAAGGATAACAGGGGGTTGGGGGCATGTGGCGAGGGGTGTGGGATGGGAATGGGGGGATGAGGACAAATATGTGATACTTTAATCAATAAAGAATTTTAAAAAGTTGTCTTGAAATCAAAGAATAATAGAATTTTCAGGCAGAGACAACATATCACATAACTGGAAAAGCTGATTAGGAATGAGAGCAGTCCATATTCTGATTTCTTTAAGAACTTGAAGCAGGAAGAAAAACATTCAGGTCTCCAGGAAGAAGAGAGGGGGTAAAGAGTTAGATCGGCCTTGGACTTTTCACAATAGTAGATCCAAGGAACTATGAAGCAATATCTGCCAAGTTCTGAGGGAAACAATGTATGACCCAGGGACTTTGTGCCCAGTCAAGTTCTTCATAAAATATAACAGAAACAGACATCTCAAACATGAAAGAAGCCAGGAGGTGAAGCACCTGTCAGACATCAACCCTTAGAACTAACTCCTTAAAGGCAAATGTATTTAGACAAGAGATGACGCAAAATAAGAATCCAGGAATGAAAATACTGGGTAAAAGTATCCATTTAAATATAAGTTCGTTTAACTATAGGTAGACTAAGGCTGAACAACAACATGAATTATGGGTTGCAGAAAAGAATGTGCATAAAATAAACCCTGATACAGTAAAAATGATAGGATAAAAATATTTAGAGGGAGAGAAAAAGGGAAAAAGTTTAACTGTGCTAATAATTGTTTTTTAGTATAGACACAATTGATACTATATAAAACTGAAACATGCATTTAAAAGAAATGCATAATATTCCAGCCTCCTAACAGTTTCATGATCTTTTTTTTTTTAATTTTTATTGATTTCAGAGAGCAAGGGGAGAGAGAGAGAGAGAGAGAAACATCAATGATGAGAATCATTGATTGGCTTCCTCCTGCACGCCCCACACTAGGAGTCGAGCACACAGCCCAGGCATGTGCCCTGACCAGAATCAAACCCTGGGACCCTTCAGTCCACAGGCCGATGCTCTATCCCCAAGCCAAACCAGCTAGGGCGCTACACCATTTTATATATTAAGACACTTGGGCATCCACAAATGTTGGTATCCGACGAGATTCCCGGAACCAATCCCCTGCAGATACTGAGGGCCAACTAGTTGAGTTTTGGGGGAGTCAAAACTTATATGTGGACTTTTGATTGCACAGCAAGGAGTGGTCAGCACCCCTAACCTGAATTGTTTGAGGGTCAACTGCAATCCCATTAAAAAATGGGTGCATTTTTCCAAAGAAGATATCCAAATGACCAAAAGGTACATGAAAAGGTGCTCAATATCACTCATTTATCAGAGGAATCTAAATCAAACCATAATGAGCCATCACCTCACATCAGTTAGAATTGCTATCATCAGAAAGGTAAGAGATAAGCGATGGCGAGGATATGCAGAAAAGGGAACTCTTGTGCACTGTTGGGGGGATTGTACACCGGTACAGCCACTATGGCAAACAGTATGAATTTCCTCAAAACGTTAAAACTACCACATTCTCCAGCAATTCCACTTCTGGGAACATATCCCACGGAAATGAAAACATTATGTGAAAGAGCTATCTGTGCCCCCGCGAACATAGCAGCATTAAGCAGTATTATTTACCATAACCAAGACATGTTAACAATCTAAGTGTTGCATCAACGGACGAATGGATAAAGAAGTTGTGTTATTTTATGTATGTTTGTATATGTATATACACACACTGGATGTTTATTCAGCCATAAGAGGAGGAAATCCTGTCATTTGAAACAAGTTGGGTGCATAGGTGGACGTTGAGGGCATTATGTTAAATGAAATAAGTCAGACAGTGGAATCTTAAAAACAAAATTCAAACTCATATAAAAAAAAAAGTCCAGATTTGTGGTTACCAGAAGCAGGGCTGGGTGTGGAGGAGGAGAGAGGAATTGGGGGAAGGTGGTCAAAAGGTATAAAGTTCCAGTGAGAAGATTAATAAGTACTGGGCCTGTACTGTACACAGGATGACTAGTGAACACTGCTGTATGGTACCTAGGAAAGTTGTTAACAGAGTAAACCCTAAAAGTTCTCATCACACAGAAAAAGAAAAAAAAAGTTCTCATCACAAGGAAAAAAAAAAAATTTATCTCTATGAGATGATGGATGTTAACTTACTGTGGTAATCATTTCACAATGGACCTTAAACCTGTCCAGTGCCGAATGTCAATTCTATCTCAATAAACCTGCAAAAATGTAGACTCTCTGCAGGGTATAGAGACAATCAGACGCCAGCACGGTGCTTGATGCTTCTTGCTGAATCACCTTACCCAACATCAACAAAGACCTGACGGGATGTCTGTTTCGTGCCGTCTGTGACACACTGATGGGGTCATGCACACGGCAGCGTGAGCCTCAGCCTGCTTTGCTCTGTGTCTGCTTTTATGTGCACACCTGGACTCCCCAGCGAGTCTGACAGGCATGTGGCCCGCGAGTGTGACATGCTTGCGTGTCTCCCTTTGATGCTGGAATCCCCACGCCCAACAGAATGTCTGGGCACCGGTAGGTGCTCAGGAGTGTTACAGATGATAATGCAGGTGAGACTTAGCGCCTTGGTCTGACAGCCCAGGAATGTTCTGGCAATCTCATTGGGAGCGAGGCTGGAGGCCAGTGGCGTTACCTGTTTTCGGAGGACTCCACCGCAGCCTTCTCCGGTCGGTCGGCTCCAGAGCAACCGCGCTGTCCTTGCGGCCCCACAGCCGCAGCCTCCCAGCCACCTGTCCTTGCTGTCGCTGGCCCCGCCAGAGTGTAATTGCACCGGGTGTTTTGCCAGGAAGCCTGAGTTAGATAAGGCCCTGGCGGAGTCGGAGTCAGGAGGGCCAGCGGAGTCTTTTCTTACCTGGTAATGAAGCCTCATTAGAAACAGCAAGAACCTGTGCTGAGAACTGGACGCACCAGCCCGCCTCGGCTCTGGCTGCCAAAGGATGATTAATGTAATGATTTACGGCTGCTGCTTCTTGAGATTACAGAGCCGAGGAGGCCGGCGTGCGGCCCGGCCCAGCTGCGGGCTGGTGGGGACTGAGGAGGGGTGCAAGTCCATTCTCCCCTCTTGCAGTGGCTCAAACAGCTTCCAGGCTCTGGGCAGCGCGTGGCCATTCAGACACAGAAGTGCCACTGAATGGCTGACCTTCCGGGCCCTCCAGCTGTGTTTAGGTTAGGGATTTCAGCCTTGGCTGGGGGGCAAAAAAAAAAAAAAAAGTAATCATAACAAGAAAGAAAAGAAACAGAGCTTAGTGTTGGGTGCATGCAACAGAGCTAGGCTGGCTGCACACTGTGTCTTGCTGGGAGGCCCTTACACCCAGTGGTTAATTACATCCTTCCCCCCTCCCACTCCCTCTGCCCCCCTTCCCCCGCCCCGCAGTGTGCAGCAGGGAGGTATTGGTGATTTGCTGAAATGTAGCTTTAGGTGGGGGCTTGCCTATTTCTGTGCCTCAAACAACAAACAGAATTATGTAAAGGCCTCATGCAAACTCAGTAGCTGTCCTGCCCAAGTGACTCGTTAATACGATTCCTTTGGCTGCCCTGGAAGGCAAACAGAAAACCCCGGTTGGAGCCATTTCAGCCAGGAGACCCCCTTTCTTACTTTGCTTCTCTTCCGAGCTTCCTGCAGAGGAAACAAGGTTTCTCTTGTTTGTGTTGGCCTTGGCTGTTTGGAAGTGCAGGTACTGGGGGGGAGGGTGTCTTCAAATTGGCCCACAGTGGACACGGCCCCCTGTCTGGGTCCGCACTTGATGAGGACAAAGACTCAGCTTGGATACTGTGTCTGGGATTCTGTGTGACAGGTGGACTGACACAAGCGTGAGGGAAGAATTAAGAAACTGAGGTCGGGCTGTGTGTGTGTGTGTGTGTGTGTGTGTGGTTTGGGAGGCGCTGAGAGCTGGTGCGAGGACACAGGTGCTGGTTTCAATTTTAATCAGAAGGCAGGGAGCCTTGCCTGGGTAGGTGGCAGATTCAGGAACTATATTTGGCTGGCTCGGCTCCCACGGTGGAAGCAAACTCTGAGTCTAGAAGTGAAGTAAGCAACCACAGACTAATTAACCCCCCACAGACCTACATTGAAGTTCCCTTTAAACTGATTGAGGGGCCCTCCGTCAATAGCAGTGAAATGTGTGTGTCTGCACGTAAACACCCATGCAGAGCACATTAAAGAGGTCTGAATGCTTCGCGATGCCTGTAATTATGGTACATGCAACACAGCGCCACGCCACTCCCCTCTAACAAGAGTGCTGTTTTTGCCCCCAAACCGTGGTGAACTTGCAAGCCTTGAGCACAGTGCTTGCCCAAGCAGCTGATCCTTGGGCGGAGAGGCAGAGGGCATCATGCTCAGGGAACTTTCCAGAGCCTTCAAGGATGGCTCCACAAGCAAAGGCCAGGCAGGTAAAGTGACACCATCTCCACCCGGTAGTGAGTTGAACAGGTGGTCAGACTGGAAGCTGCACACAAAGCATTTATTGGCAGAGGGACAGGGAGGATGCCCAAGCCACAGACTACTTCAGTTTAAAGCCAAAGAACCCTCTCCACTCCTAGGAAGCTTTTCAGCTCAAGGGAATCTAGCAGGGAATCCAGCTCCGGGAGGGTGGGGGATGGGAGGCTGTTTGGGGTAGATGTGGGAGCAGGTGGGGAAGACTCCTCAAGGCACTTCATCGACCACTTGGTGAGAAGGCAGCATTTTCTTCATGAAAAGAAGTTTCTCCACTAGCTGAAACAAATAAACAAAAACACATTTGAGTGAGAGAAGCTATGGATGATTGAAAATTAGTAAAGAGATCACAATAAGATTACAGGAAAGGTAGGAATCTCGTGGAAAGCAGTTGGCCTTTGGAATAAGACAACTTGGGTTTTATTTTTCTTTTTTTATAGATTTGAAAGAGAGGAAGAGAAAGAGAGAGAGAGAGAGAGAGAGAGAGAGAGAGAGAGATTGATTTGTTGTTCCACTTATTTATACATTCACTAGAGGCCTGATGCACGGAATTTATGCACGGGTAGGGTCCCTAGGCCTGGCTGGTGATCAGGGCTGATCCGGGCTCTCAGCTGCCGGCTGGGTCCTCCCTTCATTCTGCGCCGTCCCCTGGTGGTCAGCACACGTCATAGCGAGTGATCGAACTCCCAGTCTCCCAGTTGAACTCCTGAGAGGACACTTTGCATATTAGCCTTTTATATATATAGACTAGAGGCCCAGTGCATGAAATTCATGCACTCGGGGGGTAGGGATCCCTCAGCCTGGCCTGTGTCGGGAGCCCTCAGGTCTAAGCTGTCAGCCAGACATCCCCAGCGCTGCCATGGAGATGAGAGAGGCTCCTGCCACTGCTGCTGTGCTCGCCAGCTGTGAGTCCAGCTTCTGGCTGAGTGGCGCTCCCCCTGTGGGAGTGAACTGACCACCAGGGGGAAGCTCCTGCGTTGAGCATCTGCCCACTGGTGGTCAGTGTGCGTCAAAGTGACCGGTCATTCTGCCATTGGGCCAAAACCGGCTCTCCAACAGACCCTGAGGGGTCCCAGATTGTGAGAGGGCACAGGCCAGGCCGAGAAACCCCACTGGTGCACAATCGGGGCCAGGGAGAGACATGGGAGGTTGGCCAGCCAGGGAGGGACTGCAGGAGGGCTCCAGAGCATGTCCAGCCTGTCTCACTCAGCCCTGATCAGCTGGATCCCAGCAGCAAGCTAACCTACCAGTCAGAGCGTCTGCCCCCTGGTGGTCAGTGCACGTCATAGTGAGCGGTTGAGCAACCTTAGCATATCATTAGCATATTACACTTTGATTGGTTGGATGGGTGACCGGACACTTAACATATTAGGCTTTTATTATATAGGATTCATTGCTTCTTGCATGTGCCTTGACCAGAAATTGAATCAGGAAGATGCTGTAACCAACTACCTGGCCAGGGCCAACTTGGGTTTCAAATCCCTGCTCCACAGGTATTAGCTGAGTTACCTTGAGCAAATGACTGAAGCTCTCTGAGGCTTTCTTTCTTACCTGTAAAATGGAGATAATGATATAGTCCTAGCAGGGTTTCAGGGGAAATGAAGAGAACAGAGAATCTGAAATTGTGCTGGCACACAGCAGGCACTCACTAAATGGTATTCTTATATTCTTGAAGAATATTCAGCTTAATTCACCACTTTTTATGTTTAAAACAAATTTGTGCACTTATTCAGATGTTCATAGGCATATGAAAAAATGAGCTTGGTCAGGAACATCCAGCTTTTATAGTCCACAGAAATGAATCCAATAAAAAGACAGTGGGAGAGGAGCTGGATGACACGTTTTCCGCTGGAAAGGAGGAAGGGCTGGCTGCTTCCCCGTGGCTCTCTTGTTTCTGAAGAAAGGGATGTTTCGGAGTCCCAGCTCTGGCTCCACCTCCTCGTGTGATCACAGAAAACCGCTTTTCTGTTCAGGGCCTTTGTAGTTTTGCTGGAATCACAGGGGTTGGACTATATAATCTCTAAGTTATCTCTTAGAACTGATATTCTATTCCTTATTCAATGTATGCCACAGATGGGGCCTTGGAGGGAGATATGAAGATATAGAATTATGATCAAATAAAGGCTTGGATTTCCTTAGAGAGCTGGCAAGGAACTAGTCCCAAAACTCATGCAAAAGCTCCTGTAGTCCTCACCCGATAAAAAAAGACTGCATATATACATCGATGTATATATGTGTGTATATACACACGCATACATTCATATACATACTTAGACATATGTATGTCATTCCTATCCTTGCCTCTCTCCAGTGTAGAGGCTGGAAAAAGTTGCTTTCCCAGAACCATTGCGGGGAGGTAAGGCCATGTGAGCAGGTCTGGTCAATGAGATAACAGGCAAAGTCCATTAGAGGACTTCTCAGCACATTTCCCCTTCACTGACTGATAAAGAGGTTACCCAGGGAAAGGCTGTTCTTGCTGCCCTCTCTTCCTTCCTCCTTCTTCTTGTCATGAGTGAGGACCTGAGGTCGGGAGCTGTGGTAGGCATTTGGCCACCATGTGGAACAAAGATGAAGACAAAAAAGCCAATATACCAGGAGTGGTATGTCAGAAAGATGAAAAGAGCTTGGGACCTAATGAAATCATTGAGAAGCCTGGACCACCTCATTTCTGGAACGCTCAGATAAACATGGTTTATGTCCTGGCTGCTCCCTGTGTGGTCTGTGGGCCGGCAGGATAGGCCTGACTTGCATGCGAGTTTGTTGGAAATGAAGAACCTCAGGCCCCAGCCCAGACCTACTGAAGCAGAATCTGCATTTTAAAGAGATGCCCAGGTATTGGGTGCACATTAAACTTCAGGTGCACTGGTTTATAGCCCCGTTAAGTAGGCTCAATTACATGCAGCTGAATGCATTCCTAACAGATACCATGTATGTACAGTAAGTCCTCACGTGACATTGTCAATAGGTTCTGGGAACTATGATGAAATGATGTACAAGGAAGCCAGTTCTACTACAGAATAATTTATATAAACAAGCGTTAAATTCCTATGGCATCTCATCAACGTTATAATGACATGATGTTGAACTAAATTGACCTTATTGGAGAACCTGCTGCACTAGATATGTCTTAACATTTATAGGCACGTCTACGTGTGCATGTGTGTATCTGTTTATATGATTATAAACAGGTGTAACACATTTATGTATACATGCACATTTATAATATGTATTTGTTTATATATTTGTGGAAGGACAGAGTGAGGCTATGGGAGTGTGTGTGTGTATGTGTGTGTGTGTGTGTGTGTTTTGGGGTGATTTCTTCTATCTTAATTACTTCTATAGTGTTTGAAAAATAAAATATTTTAAACGACGAGTTGTGCTCCTTTTATAATTAAGTAAGAAGAGACCTACCGGCTCTCCTCCCTGTCCAGCAGGACGTGGTAGGACGCCACGTCCCTCTGCAGCTGGCACCTGTGCGCCAGCAGATGCTCGCGGGTCTGCCGCTGCTGCTCCGCCTCCTCACGCATCTCCTGGAGCTCCGCCTCCAGCCTGCGGACCACAGCTCCCAGGTTCTGCAGCTCCAGGTCATGCCAGTGCTTGGCGTCCTGCAAAGTGTTCTCCAGGCCTCGCTTCTACAAAAGAGGGAACACGTCCAAACTCACGGCCGCCAGGCAGGGCCCTTGGAGAGGGAGGTGTGCGGAGCAGGGGGAGGGGCTGGCATCGGTCTGGTCGGTTGCTAGGTTGACGTGGCTTGGTGTATAAATCATGAATCCTCAGGAGGCCAGGCTCTTGTTTAGTCTAATTCACTGATCCTTCTGATGGGGGTCGGGGTGGGAGGTGGGGGGTGGATGTGTGTGGGGGAGACATGGAGTGGGATGGGTGGGAGGAAGAGAAGGGCGAAGGAGAGGGAGAGAGATGAGATATAAGAACGAGAGATGAGTGAGAAAATGAGAGAGGAAAAAAAAATGAGAGAGAAACTGACACACACACACACACACACACACACACACAGAAGCAGTCTGCAGGTGTTTCTTCAAAGAAACCTTGCTCTCTGAGCTGCCTCTGGGCCTTTTTGCTCGTTTTTTCTCACCCCCTGGGGGGCCCTATCCCCTCCACGGCTGAAACCCCACCCATCATTCAGCTAAAATGCTGTCTCCTCTGCGCCCTTCCCCAGATGATCAGAATTACAGTGAACGTCTCTGGCTTTTCTATGCTCAGCAGTTGTTTCCTTAGTGTTTTAGGTGCCCATTTGGGCCAATTCCTCTTCCTCTGGTTCCCCCTTCCCTGTGGGTTCCCCACCGCCCCACCCTGAACCTGTTACTCTCTGAACTGTGTGTCCCGGGCCTGTCAGTTGGTCTCTCCCACACTCATGATTTCCCCAGCCGGTCTGCCAATGGCTCCTGCAGTGATTCTTTTAGCACAGGCTTCTCTCCTCTCTCCAAGCCCTGACCCACTACGGAGCTTCCTACTGACTGGAGGAAATATGTGCAGTCCAGCGCACCTCAAATCAAGGCATCCACAACGGACCTGCTGGTCTTTCCTATCCTGCGCTTCAGCAGGTGAACTCCTGAGAACTAGACACTGGGGAAGGACACATCCCTGGTCTTCTTGCTTCTCTCCCAAACGCAATCATTACTGGATCCCGCCGCCCCCCATATGTTCTGAAAGGTTTTCACATGTGTGCCCTCTCTTCTCCAGCCACCGATGCCCAGGATGGATGCACATCACCTTTCATCAAGGGGGACCTCAGTGGCCTCTTAGCTCCTCTTTCTGCCTCTAGTTCCTGCTTGTACTGCATTCCCCACATGGAAGCTATGGTGCTCTGTCTAAAGTCCAACTCCGGGCCTGTCTCCCCTCTGCTTTAACCTCATCCCCAAGCTCTCCAGGGTCCCTAACACGGCACCCACGACCGGCCCAGCTTGGTTTGTGAGTAGTGATTGTTGACATCGGACCTGTAACACCTGTGATTTGGAAAAATGTTTTACAGAGCCATGGTTGGTCATCGGCTTACAGTGTTGGCTCCATGTGGCCTAGGGTCCTTTGATGACTCAGGACCCACTGCCCAAACCCCAGTTCTCCCCCCTGAGTCCTGACATCCTGGCCTGCTTCCCACAGAGACGCTTGAGCTGAGAGACCATGATGAGGCCACTGCTGCGGGTGCCCCAGCCCTGGCCTGCTCGGGGACATGGATAGCACCAGCGAGCATACCGGGGTCACAGCAGCACGCTCACTCCCCAGCTTATGGAAATGGGAAGGGATGCCCTTGGGTTATAGACCCTCCAGAAAGTAAAACAGTGATCTGTGGTTTCTGGTCTTGAGTTCCTGATTTGACTGAACACAGAGCTTTGTAGGCCTCAAGCACCATTATTGGTGCCTGGCTGCTCCTACACGGAATCTTGTTGGAAAAGGCGGCTGGACGTCTCGTCAGCTCGGCTGTGGGGGCCTTGTGTGTGCACAGGTTGCTCTGACCGGGGGCCGGTAACACAGCAGATAAAGAGGATGACCAAGGTAGGTCCCCACGTGAAAGAGAGAAAGTGGAATTTGGAGCGTCACGCGGCTCGTGAGTAGAGGAAGCAGGATTTGATTGCAGAGCCGGAGCGCCAACCCCCAATCCCATAGGCTGGCTGTGGTCTAGGACAGAGACAGAGCCGGAAGGGCTTGGCTCCTGCACTTATTACTGTGTTCATGGGAAAATCCCCGAGCCACGGATTTCTTATTTGCAAAATGGGATGGCAGTCACGGTCCTGCCCACTTCTGCATATGAGCATGTTCTTACTGTAGGTGTCACTTTGAGGAAACTTGGGGCACTGTGCCAAGCAATTTGGGGACATAAAAGTAAGGAAGCCTGGGCCCTGCCCTCAAGGAGTTAATGTGACTCTGGTGGAAGAGCTGATTTCACCTCACGGACCACCCTGAACCTGAGTGGGTGGCGGGTGGGAGGATCACCCAGCTGTGGGAGTCAGGATCTAGGCTCCTCGGTGGGTGTCGCACTTCCGTGTTTTCACCTCACCTGTGCCAAGGGTTTGGCAAGAGGGGCAGGTGGAGGTGGGCAGACTTGAGGGGAGGAGTCTCCTTCCAGCCATGGGAAGAACACATTACGGGCTCGAGGCAGGAAAGGAAAGGGCGAAATCTGGACATGAACATGAAGCTCTGGCAAAGGAGGGCTTTCTATTGTAGGCCGAGCTCGGGCGATTCCAGGGGTTGGGGACCCTGAAAATGCAGAAGAGAGGAGACAGTGGGTAGAGGCATGCCCAGGGGGTGCAGCACGAGACAGGGGGAGTCTATGAAGGAAAGGGATGGTGGATAAATTTAGCTTCTGAGATATTTTGAAGTGGGAAATGGAAACCAGAGACCTCATGTTGGGGGACCTTAGTTTTATCTGCAGAAAAATATAGGTGATATAGCATCTGCTGAGGGGCAGAGGTGAGGGTTGCTGGGGGCTTGCTGAGCACAGAAGCTGGAGGGAGCAGCTACTGGGAACACAGTTGCCCTCTGCTTTGTTCCGTCATTTGTGCACAGGTTTTCATTACCAACCAAGTTCTGAGCTTTTAGAGGACAGGAACGACCCCATTCAGATTTGCCTCCCCAGGGGCTAAGGGAAGGCCTTGCACATCGCAGGCGCCCAGTATACGTGTGTGGAATGTGTGCTGAGTGATGGGCCACCTGCCACTGAGGAGTAACTCATCTGGGATTTTTTTTTTTTTTATGATGTTGGCTTGAGACTATGTCCTCAACCTTTTGCCTGGAACTCTCTGTCGCCAGAAGAGTGACACTTTTGGCAGCCACAAGGACATCTGGGGAAGGAATGGCAATCCCTTCACTGTGCCTAAAGCTACAGAGGCGAGAGGCAGCACCCCTGATATTAGGGTGTTTATCAAGGGTTATGGCAGGTGAAAAAAACTGGTTACATAACATTCACATACCTCTGAGTGAATAATGCCATTGCTTTTAGATGTTGTTTTGTTTGTTTAGTGAAAGCAGCATTGCTTTAAACTGCAGTTTCCTGATTTTTCTCGCCTCAGATCCTTTACTCACACCCCCTTGCTCTGACCCAGATCCCATCAGAGACTGAGTGGGACAGAAGTGGAGTAACGATGGCCCTGGCCGGGTAGCTCAGTCGGTTAGAGCATTGTCCCGATATGCCAAGGTTGCAGGGTGGATCCCTGGTCAGGGCACATACAAGAAGCACCAATGAATGCATAAATAAGTGGAACAACAAATATCTCTCTCTCTCTCTTCCTCTCTCTCTAAAAGTCAATCAATCAATAAAAAAATAAGTGGAGCAATGAGATGCATGCCATGTTGTGGCAAGAAGACTGAGCACTGTCCTGAGCCGGCTGGGCACCATGTGACCTTGTTGGCCGGAGGACAATGGACCCAAGTGAACGGAAGACACTTGAGGGAACCGGAGGTGATGGGATGATCTTGGCTACAGGCAGAGATAAAGCTGTTCCTGAGGGAAACTACTAGGATAAATGCCTGAGCTAACTTCATGGCAGGCCTGACTGGTGGCTTGATGATGGAGCGGATTTGGGTGGCAAAATTGAGATGCAGGTTTATGGGGGGTGTGGTGGGAGAAAGGGGCATCATCAGTGGTATCTGATCAGCCCGAGGACTTGAGGCTGATGGGAGAGAGGGCTTCTTGGGCCTCAGTGGACTAGACCACCTCAGCTACGCCAGGATTACATGAACCAACCCCTTCGTGCCCGCTGGTGTGCACAACTCGCTTGTGGTTGACTCGGTACACGTGGCCCCTGGAGGGCATCCAGGAGTAGCTGTGCTTGACAACCTAATAGAACTTTAGTCCACCCCAGAGAGCAGAGGTGGACCGCTGTATTACTAATAATCGTTTACATTAATAATAATAATTAATGATGTGAGAGATCCGCCCACAAACCACAGCGAGTCTGAGGAGCTTCCCAGGTGTCTTAGGTTGGGTGCCCCAGAAGCAGAGCCTGCCACAGGGATCCTGGTTTGTGGGAATAATGAAGGAGTTGCTCCCAGGAAAGGGGGAGCAAGGGAAGCAGGACAGGGCTGGGCAGGGGAGGTGCTAAGCCTGACCCCACAGCCTGACCCCATAGAGCCCTGAAGAGTGAATTACCCCAGAGGCCTGGTTCCACTTTGAAGCAAGTGAGCGGGGCTTTTAAACCCCCTGTGAGTCGGTCATTGGCTGGGAAGGTGGGACCCCCGCCCCCTCAAACCTCAAGTGTCTTCTGATTGGCTGAGGGCCATTCTCTGGCGAAGAGGGGCAGCTGGGAAGGGGCGTCTGTGGGCATGAGTGGCCGACATTCACAGCAGCCGGGCGCTCGCCCCATCTCCTACCCTTGTGATTGGTGTGGGATCGTCCTCTCAGGCCTCAGACCCCTAGGCTGGGAGATGAAAGCCCCGGGCACACGGTGACCCGTGTGACGACAGTTCAACCGCGGAGAGTTAGAATTGTCCCAAGCAATGCCAGGTGGCTCCTGGCCCACTCACCAGCGCCCGCAAGGACTCCGTCTCCGCCTGGAGGCTCTGCACTTGGCACGCGGTGCTGCGCAGCTCCGCCCTGCGGGCAGCGGCCAGCCGCTCCTCCGGGCCCTGCGCCCCGCCGGCCTCCGCCTGCTGCTGCGGACAGGGAGCGGCGGGTGAGCGGGAGGAGGGAGCCCCGGACCCGGCCTTCCCTCTCCCCCCTCTCTGACGACCTCCCCGCTGCTTCTAGCTCAGGGGAAACGGCTATTGGATTTAAAAATCCCTCTTTGGCTACAGGCGCCCACAACGGCCTGTATACAAACATTTATTCAGTTTGAACACATGACGCATGCAAATAGAATGAAATTCAAAAGATTTTCCAAAGGATATACGGTAGGAAGTATTATAGAGTCCTTTTCTCCCTGAGCGCTAATTACCCAGTTCTCCTGTTTCTGGGTAATTAATAGTATTTTTTAGACCTCCTTCCAGAAATACTTCAAATATGTACGACCTTCCCCCTTGCTTTGGTGCTTATTATATCTTAGAAATTATTCTAGCATATCAGCATATATCCATCAGTTACATTCTTTTTTTTTTTAAATTTTATTGTTGAAAGCATTACATATGTCCCCGTTTTTCCCCCACTGACCCCTTCTAGCCCCCCTCTCCCCCCCCCCAGTTACATTCTTTTTAACGGCCACGTAGTATTGCCTTACTTAGAAGACCCCATCCCGTCTTTGCCTGTTACCATCAATGGTGCAAAGAATAACCTACAGACCTCATCTTGATTACGTGGGAATATCTCTGGGGAGTAAATTCCTCTTGTGGAATTGCTGAGTCAAAAGGGCAGGCTTTGCAATGTTGATAAGCGTAGCCAAATTGCCCTTCAGAGAGTTTGTAACCCCTCCCAGCACTGTAAGGCAGATTAATCGTTAGCCAACTTGATCGGATACGTTTCCTTGAAAAAACATGTCTGGTCACACTTGTGACTATCAAGGGGACGGTCTGTATTTTGAACCTTCTCCCTGAGCGAGATGGACATATGGTGATTCCTCCCCATACATCCAGGGAGCAGGTCATTGCGACTCTGCCCTTTGTCGGGGAAAAGGGAAAAAATGAGAGATCACCCACATCTATAACTTCAAGCCAGGTCTGATGGCATGTCACCAAGCCCGTGATGTAGGAGAGAAATCTGTTTTGTCTCCTAGGTTACTGGCTCTTTTGATTGACCATTTTTACTACGTACGAATACTTATTTATAGAATTGTGCAAAAATAGTCCAACCTAATTGACTGGCTAAGAAACCCGAGGCTCCTATCTCAGTAGTAGTTCTTCCAGTTCTTGCTGTTTAAGGGCTGTAAGGAGCTCAACAAAAATGCCCATTAAAGGCTTGGGATCTGCTCAAGGAGAACAGGAGCCGTGGGCCCAGCTCCGACTGGTTGGTCATTGGCTGTGTGTCCCTGGGCCATGATTCAGCCTCTCTGAGTCCCACAGAATGCAATGACATAGTCCCCTGCCCACAGAATGCAATGACAACAAGTGGAGATTAATAATCACATGATGACTGTCTCGTGAGTCACTTGAGGCTTCTAACACAGTGGTCAGCAAACTCATTAGTCGACAGAGCCAAATATCAACAGCACGATGATTGAAATTTCTTTTGAGAGCCAAATTTTTTAAACTTAACCTTTTGCACTCGGATGTCGAGTATGACTCGACACGGTTAGCATCGGTAGCAGCTCGTATGTCGAACTGTATTGAATGTATCAATAATTTGAAATATAAAAAAATCCAAATAAATAAGTTTGTATGAAAAGAAACTCCAGTTTTTTATTCTACTGCTGCGCTTTGTAAAATCTGGGGTATTTAAAAAATTAAATCCCGAGTAGAATAAAGGAATCGAGAAAAAAGCAAGCGAGTGCAAAGGGTTAAACTTCTTCTAATGCCACTTCTTCAAAATAGACTCGCCCAGGCCATGGTATTTTGTGGAAGAGCCACACTCAAGGGGCCAAAGAGCCGCATGTGGCTCGCGAGCCACAGTTTGCCGACCACGGTTCTAACAGGTTATGCATGTAGAAGCCTTTAGAACCTTAAAAGCATGCAAACATTGGCTGTATGTGTTTTCTTTAAATATGTTCTTATTGATTTTTTAGATAGAGAGGAAGGGAGAGGGAGAGAGAGATAGAAACATTAATTAGAGAGAAATATAGATCGGCTGCTTCCTGTACGCCCCCTACCGGAGATCAAGCCCGCAAACCAGGCATGTGCCCTGCCTGGGAATTGAACTGGTTCATGGGGTGATGCTCAATTCACTGAGTTACACTGGCCGGGCTGCATATGTTTTCTGTATGTGGAAAGTAGTATTAGCTAATACATGAGTTTGTAAAAGCCACTATGACTTGATTACTACTAATGATAACTGATGTGTGTGATGCTCTTACTCGGTGCCAAGCACTATGTGAACAACTTTTAGTCCATGATCTCATTTAATCTTTACAACCCTATGAAGCAAGTGTCATTATTGTTCCCATTTTACACGAGGAAACTGAGGCACAGAGAGATTGAGTTTTTTATTCCAGGTCATATGGCCTAAGAGGGGCAGAGCCGGGACTCAAGCGCAGCCGCAGACTCCAGAGGGTTGCCCTTAACCAGAGCTCAGTGCTGCCACTGCCACCAATTCATCAACTTAAGGCCCTGAAATTGGGGTTGTCTTCCCCAAAGTGAAGGTGGATCACTCTAAAATACCCTCATTGTCTTCCTGGGATCAGTAGCCCTGTTCTTCCTTCTCTCTTTGGAGTGGGGCCTGGCCAGAAGGGCTGTGTGGGTGGGTGGGAGGCAGGAGAGGGGGGTGTCCTGACCAATGGAATCAGGTAACACGGCTACACAGAGAGGCCGGGGCAGTGTGAGCTGGAGCCGGTTCCTAACAGCGTACCAGAGCCGACTGTTAAATTTTCAGGAATTTTGTAAGCCGGTTGCTAAACACAGCCATTATTAAAAATTAAATCATATCAACTCACAATTAAATAAGTTATATTAAAAAAAAATGGTGCCTGGCTGGTGCGGCTCAGTGGTTGAGCGTCAACCTAGGAACCAAGAGGTCACCAGTTCGATTCCCAGTCAAGGCACATGCCCGGGTTGTTGGCTCGATCCCGAGTGGATGCCTTCTTTCACTTTGATGTTTCTATCTCTCTATCCCTCTCCCTTCCTCTCTCTCTCAAAATCAATAAAAAAATATATTTTTAAAAATGGTAATAAATACTCAAAACACACCACTGGCTAATTATTTACATCTTATCATTATCTGTGCTACTGAGGTTTATTTACATTGATGGTACCTGTGTGGTGGGAGTCAATGATGTGTTCCTGCCCAGCTCTTCCCAACTCATTCACATCAAGTTAGTCGTCTGAAATAAGGGTGAGAGTATTGACACCATGGAAATTGGCAAACTCCACAAATCAGATTGAATTACTATTTTATAGACTGTCTAGATTTAAAAAAGGGATGCAGAAAATGTTAATAGTGCAGATTAAACTTAAAAGTGGGTCATGTCTGTAGCTGTTACATTGGGAATGGCACAAACATTAGCAAGAATATTTTTCCAATATTTGAAAACTATTATCTGATTCATAAAGAAGTTACATTATTGCCCAGCTGGTGTGGCTCAGTGGTTGAGCATCTACCTATGAACCAGGAGGTTTCGGTTCAATTCCCAGTCGGGCACATGCCTGGGTTTCGGGCTTGATCTCCAGTGCGGGGTGTACAGGAGGCAGCTGATCAATGGTTCTCTCTCATCATTGATGTTCCTATCTCTCTCTCCTTCTTCCTATATTAAAAAAAAATTTTTTTTCATCATTGACAAATGAACTCATTAAGGTTAATGAAAATATCAACCAAAATTCGCATCAGAGCTATCCTCATTCATCATGGATGTGAGTGACTTTTTGTATAATCAGATATTAATAATCAAACATTTTTCTGTAGTCTGATCTTATGATACTATTGTTGATGACACAATTATAAAAACGGTTGGCGGGTTTTGCAAGAAATAGCAAGCCACATTGAAGTTACAGGTGTAAATGGAAAAGCAAAGAATTTTATCTTAAAATTTATGTTATTCCTAAAATTAGATAAATAAAACATCAGCCAAAATTCTATGCCACCTCTAAGTGGTATTGTGAATTTGATTGGCGTTTAGTACATATGTTTACATTACCCCCCCACCCCCACCCCTTGAGAGCAGTTGTCAGGACACCATGGGTGAGAGCCGGGCAAGAGTGGACGCCAAGCTCATGGAGGGCATGTTTCAAAGCCCTGACGGGCGGGTCTGGGCTAGAGCTGCTGGCCAAGGCTATAGCCACAGGTCCTCTCAGCCCAGACAATGAGTGGCTTGTATGCAGTGGTACGTACTGGTGTCTGGAGGGTTGAATCCCTATGTCTTAGTGCCACTAGGAAGATGCTGTATCCAAGTGTTTGCCAAACATTCTTGGACAACCAGCATAGTTTTTCACACACCTGAATGCTAATTAAACTGTTTTTATTTTAACCAATTCACTTTTTTTTTTCCAATTTGCTTTTTTCTTTTAATTTTTATTTATGGATTTGAGAGCAAGAAAGAGGAAGGGGTGGGGGAAGAGAGAAAGAGAGAGAGAGAGAGAAGAGAGAGAGAGAGAGAAACATTGATTTGTTGTTCCACTTATATATGCATTCATTGGTCGATTCTTGTATGTGCCCTGACTGGGGATCAAACCCACAACAACCTTGGTGTATTGGGATAACACTCTAACCAACTGAGCTACCGGGCCAGGGCTTCACTGTTTCTTTGTAAATAAATGTGCATAACATGGAAATTGTAAATTTGTTCTCAAATTTTAATGTGCATCGGCATCGCCTGGGGATTCTTGTGAAAGTGCAAGTCCTGATTCGGGAGATCCTGAGGGGCCCGGGAATCTGCATGTAAAACTGCCATGTGATGCCTGGTCCCTGGAAGCAAATGCCTAGATCACTACAGAAGCCGGCAGAACTGCTATACTTGCCATACCTAGAAGATAACTGAACAAGTTCATAATATTAAAGCAAATCACCTGGAGGGGTGGGTAGGGGCTGGGAGGAAGGGAGGGTGGGGGGAGAAGAGAAGGATGGGAGATATCTGTAATACTATCAGCAATAAAAAATATATTTAAAAGTAAAAACAAAACAAAACACCCAAACAAAAAACAGCAACAACAACAAAACCCCACCCAAATCAATAATATTTTATTCTAGCAAATACTGCCTGCCAAGCAGCTGGGTCCCAGAGCCTGCTTTCTCTTTGTTGAGAGGCGAGATTAACAAGTTTAAGAGAAGTGTTAATGACCCACCGGCACCAAAGGACGCCTTCTTATACAGTTTACTTAAGATGGAAAGAGAAAAAGAAATTGATTGGATCACTATGGATTTCAGTGCCATTTTATATCGTGCCTCCTACCTTCTGAAACCCGCTTCCCACATCCTCGCCCTGCATCTGGGAACAGTTGAGCGTTTGAACTCACCTAGAAGTATTACCTGTCCTTCTCCAGTGGTTTTTTAGAGTTATGCTTTCTAGTTACTGCAATAACTCTACTTCTATTTCCATTTCAACCCAGTGCCTTCGGGTTTCTCCTCGCAGACCACATAGTAGGTGCGCGATTCCAGACCCCGAGGCTAGGAAGGCAGGGCTGTTTCGTTGCTCGGCTGCGCAGTTGCTAGGATGTGTGATGAGATTCAAATATGTTGGTCCCCGGGCCTTCAAACCAGCTTGAAATCCTGGCCCCACCGCGCAGGAGCTGGGTTGCACTCCGTGTATATTTCTGGGGCATGTGGACATTTTGAAATATGGGAAAAAAACTTCAAATTAAAAAAAAAATTTTTTAAATTACATTTTCATGTCACTGCCTGTGAAGGATGGATGCGAGAGAAGAAAAGCAGCACGCTTTCGAGTAAGTCAGAATGGAGCATGTGAGAGTCTCCTAATGGAGGGGGAAAAGCCGTCTCCAAACCCAGCCCCCTTTGCTGAGGAGCATTGCCGTTTCCCCAAATCTCCTTGGCAATGACCTGGAGTCGGAAGAAATGCCACTGAGCTGTGTGAGGGGAGAGGGAGAGCTTGGGGGGAGGCAGCGTGTGGAGAGGCCCGAGGCAGGTGTGTGCTGAGCAGCACGTACGCAGGCTGAACGTGCAGCGGCTGAAACGTGTGTGTGTGTGTCCTGCCTTGCCCTGAGCAGGCGCTGAGGGGGGGTCAGGAGCTCCCTGGGTTTGGTAAAGGTGAAAAACAGCCACGCTCCGCTGCAGAGCACACTGACTGCTTTGTTCTAAGTGGCTTGGCCTCCCAGGATCGTAGTCACCTCGTTACGTTCATTATCCTGGAGAAAGGCAAAGCCATGGAGCCCTGGGGGTACCCCGGTTCCCAGTCTAGTATCACAGAGCAATAGTATCCCGCGGGGAGGGCACGGGGCCTTGGTTTGGAAAGATGCTCACAGAGCCTGGCATAGGCATCTAGCCCCTCGGACATTCTACAAGATGTCACTGCTTATTCTTTTATTCCTTCAATCCTCAGCTGAGGACATGGAGAGAGGGAGAGAGAGAGAGAGATATTGATTGATTGCCTCCCCCATGCATCCCAGCAAGCAGGGCCTGGAATCAAACCCATGCCCCTTTGGTGCACTGACTATTGAGCCAGACAGGGCACGGTTGTTCATTAAGAAAAGGAATCTTCGTTCCCCACTCCGCGTAATCCGTGTAGGTCAGCCTGGCAGTGAGGGTGTCAGTTCAGGGAGGGGCTCTCTAGTGAATCTGACAGGCTCCGTGACGGAAAGTAACCTTGCGGGATGATTTGATCATAAATTCCTAACTGAGCAGGTCATGGTGGTAGTCACACCCCAGGCATGGAACTCCCTTAATAAAAGGTTTGTCTTTGTTTTGAGCCCTGTCCATTGTTCTTGTTCATCTAGGTCCGTGGTTGGCAAACCGAGGCTCGCAAGCCACATGCGGCTCTTTGGCCCCTTGAGGGTGGCTCTTCCACAAAATACCACGGCCTGGGCGAATCTATTTTGAAGAAGTGGCGTTAGAAGAAGTTTAAGTTTAAAAATTTGGCTCTCAAAAGAAATTTCAATCGTTGTACTGTTGATATTTGGCTCTGTTGACTAATGAGTTTGCTGACCACGGATCTAGGTTAACAGCCCTTTGAGATGCCAAAGGAATCCTCTTTTCCAGACCCCCTCGGGGGCTAACCACCCTCAAGGGAGCACATGATCTTGTTGCGTCCTGTACACCATCCCTATTTGCAGTACATGTTCAAGGTTAACGATCATTGTTTTTAATTCGACATCCATTCCATGTTATTCCATTTGATGACGGCTGTAAAAACCCTTTCTTAACACACAAAGGTTACAGAGGCAGCCCGAGGTAATGTAAAAGTAGTCCTATGTGTTTCTCCATTTTTCTTTTTATCTAATCAGAGATTTCCCCACCTTGCTTTCTCCCGCCTCCTTGATCTACCATCAGTGGATTTCATGGAATCCTCCTTATTTCCCTCCTCTGGTCCAAATGCATAAAAAGAACTGCAACACTGCCATTTTCCATAGTATTTCCTCAGTCCGTTGAGATCTTGCTTTTGGGGATGTCCTCAGTTTGGCTCAAATAAACTCATATATATATATATTTTTTTTCTATAAGCTTGGACATTCTTATGTCAACAGTAAGAAAGTAGGGTTTGTATCGTAGCTCTGCTACTTGGGTCAGTTACTTAACCTCCCTGTGCCTCAGTTTCTTCCTCTATAAAATGAATAAAACCACAGTCCGACGTCGTATTGAGAAGATTATATGAGAAAACACCTATCAAGTACTTAGCTCACTGCCTGGCACGTGGAAAGGGCTCACTCAATGCTTTGCCGACGCTGCTTTCACCGCACACCCCTTTCTGCCCGGGGAAGGTGGTCTTTCCATCCATTGCCTCCCACCTGCACCCCAGCCAACCGCCACATTAGATTGTGAGTACAACTTCTCAGTCACCCCTCTATCCTCTCTGGCATGGCTTTTTATACCCAGCACATGCTCGACTACACTTATTGAAGGTCTACGACATGTGCCAGGCACACGCTGGAGACCAAAGAAGAGGAAGATGCCCAGCTGGTGTGGCTCAGTGGTTGAGCATCGACCAAGGAACCAGGAGGTCACGGTTTGATTACTGGTCAGGGTACATGCCCGGGTTGTGGGCTCGATTCCCAGTGTGGGGCCTGCAGGAGGCAGCCGATCGATGATTCTCTCTCATCATTGATGTTTCTATCTCTCTCCCCCGCTCCCTTCCTCTCTGAAATCAATAAAAATATACATATTTAAAAAAGAATAGAACTATCATATCTTCTAGCTATTTTACTTCAGGGTATTTATCTAAAGAATATGAAAACACTAATTCGAAAAGCTATGTGCACCCTCACGTTCCCTGCAGCATTATTTACAATGGCCAAGATGAGGAAGCAGCCTAAGTGTTTATCTGTGGGTGAATCGATACAGAATGGAATATGAACCAGCCCTAGGAAAGAACGAATTCTTGCCATTTTCAACAACATGGATAGACCTTGAGGGCATGATGCTAAGTGAAATAAGTCAGATGGAGAAAGACAAATACCAGATGACTTCACTTATATGTAAAAATCTAAAAAAAAAAAAAAAAAACCAACCAAAAAAACAAACAAATAAAATTAATCCCATAGATACAGAAAACGGGTTGTTGGTTATCAGAAGGGAAGAGGGTTTGAGGGGTGGGCGATATGAGTGAAAGGGTCAACTGTGTGGTGACGGATAGTAACTGGACTTTTGGTGGTGATCACGGTGTACAGATGTCGAATTATAATATTGATTATACATCTGAAACTTATGTAATGTTATATACCAATTTTATCTCAATTAAAAAAATAAAAGGACTTGGCAGATCAGTGGTAGGAAGTGCTGATGGCATCCACCTCTATCCCTCAGGCCTTACCATGTTAGTCCTCCCAGCTTCCTGTTGCTGTGGGCTCTGCACCTCTGCCTGAGGGTTTTCTCCGAAGACGGGAGGGTCCCTCTGCTAGCGCACGGCAGAGGCCTGATGGAGCTGGTGCTAGTACCCCACTTCCTCGCCTTCCCCTCTCCTGTATTCTGTTCTGCTCCCCAGAACCCCCGTGGGGTATGTTCCAGGCTCCCATAGTGGTAGCTGGTTGGATAACATACTCTTTGCTGAGTCCCTTCTCTGCTTCCCCTTCTCCTGGTATTTTGGCACTCTCCCCTCCCCCGCTCCAATGTCCAAGTCAACTACCTCCACTTCTCCACTTCAATATTTGTCTCAGGATCGGTTTCTGGGGGCACCTAAACAAAGACATACATTCATCACGTCCATGAATTTTCAGCCTCCCCGGCTGTAAGGGAATTAAACACACGTTTGTCTTCTCTCTGCAAAAGGTTTCAAAAGCCGTGCGTGCTAAGCTATTTCACATTTACGCTTTGCGGCCAAGACACGGACAAGAGGTGCTCGGGATGGGCTGATGTCAGCCCCCAGGGCCTGACTGCAGCTGACAAAACTATTTACTGGAGGACTTCTGGCTGTCAGTTCTGATCTCTGTTGACGGTCAGAGGAATTCACTCCTTCTGCAAATATTTTCAGAGCTCGGCCTCTCTGCAAGGGGCCCAGGCAGCATCGGCCACACGTACACAAGCGTGGTGTGTGTTCTCTGAGATGTGGCTTTCAGATTACTCGATTAAAACAATGCGGATGAGTCAGTTCAGAATTAACGTTTGGATTACTGTTGGGCTGGTGATGATTCTCAAGAGGGTGAGGGGTGGATAATAATGACCAAGTTTTTTCTTTTTCTTTTCCACACTAGGCAGGATACATTCCTGTTCATTACAGTGCTCCCCCCACCCACTCCTTCCTCAAAAGAAATAAACACTACAGCGCTGTGTACACCCCAGGAGTGTTGGGACAGAAGGAAGGCTGCAAACGGCTGGGCCACCGAGGTTTAGCTTTGGGGGCAGAGCCAGGGAGAAATAACAGCCTTAGGCAGAGAAAAGGTCCCTGGATGGAGAGCTGGGAGAACTAAATGAAGCCACACACACCCACCGAGTGCCCCTGCTCTCCCTGGGTCTCCGTTTCCCCACCTCTAAAGCGAGGGAGTGGAAATGGACGGTTTCTAGGGTCATTAATTATAAATATTCATGACTCTCCTAAAGAAGAAGGAATGGACCCCAATCACATCTACGGTTGGGTTTTGCTTCCCCTCTGTGTTGTTCACCTCTCACCAGGTTGGGGTGGGGGCTGCATTTTGTGGGGTTACCAGGCACTATTTGCCATAAAAGTGTTTGTTGTGACCTGGCCAAGGAACTAAAGGTTAGAAAGAGAGAAGCTGTTGAAAAGGGGATGGGGGGCGGGGGGAGCGGGGAAATGGAAGGTGTTTTCTGGGCTGGAGAACATTGAAGGCTCCAGAATTGGTGAAGACCCTGCTGGGAATGTTCCTATTGGTCCTTGGGGCAGGGGAGTGAAGGGGGCAGGAGAAGACAGAAAATAAAAGGTCCTCCTGGTTTGCTTTTGGTGGGTTTTATATATTTTATGTTTCTCAACCCTGGCTGTGCATTAAATCGCCCAGCTTACAGAACTACAAAGCCCTGGCTGGGTAGCTCAGTTGGTTGGAGCATCGTCCCAAAGTACCAACGTGTGGGTTCGATCTCTGGTCTAGGTACACACAGGAATTAACTAGTGAGTGCGTGCCTGGGTGGAACAACAAATTGCTCTCTCTCTCTTTTCCTCCTTCTCAAAAGAGAGAGAGAGAGAGAGAGAGAGAGAGAGAGAGAGAGAGAGAGAGAGAGAGATTGAGAGAGAGAGAGAGAGAGAGAGAGAGAACCACAAAGTCCCTCTTCTCCTTCTGATTTACTTGGTCCTGAATGGGGCCTGGGCATGGGCCCTTTTGAAAATGCTCTGACATAGTTCTGTGCAGTCGGGGCTGAGAAGCGCTCCATGGCAACCCAGGACGCAGGAGCAGCCCTCTCACCTTATCTCACATAGCTGCCTTAGTTTTCACACTTCCTTCGTGCTGTCCTCCCTCTTCTGCCCTTTCCATCCTCTGCCTCAAAATCCCAGTCATACATGGGTAGGGGATGGAGAAGGAAGAAACCCTGTGCATTCTATTTCTGGTTAATTCCTTTATTATTTATGAAGTTTAATAAAAATCATTTTCTTCCACGAATAGAAAGAATTCATACTACTTAAGAAAAACTCAAGAAATACTCAAAAGCAAGAAAAACGTTTCAAAGTACTCAAAAGGTCCATTACTCAAAGACAGCCACCACTAGCACCATGAATATTATAGTGGTTTCCTTCTAATCATTCCGTGAGGCCTGGTTTCTTTGTTTGAATGCTTTACCCTACTGTATACACCAGGGTTGGCACACTGTAGCCCGCAGGCCAAATCCAGCCCATCTCCTGTTTCTGTAAATAAAGTTTTATTGGCACACAGCCACACTCACTGGTTACTTATTGTCTCCAGCAGCTTTCACATCACAGTGGCAGAGCTGAATATTGCCACAGAGACCATTTGGCCCAGAAACCTAATTATTTACTACCTTGTTCTTTGCAGAAAATGTTTTTGGCCTTGGTATGCACCACTCTGCACGCTCATGCTTACTGCATGCGCACTTCCCAGGCTGTTAGAAATGCTTCACAAATATCATTTCCCATAACTGTCTGATATGTCATTGCACGGTTGGTCTTTATCCTATTATTAAACATTTATGTGTTATTTCCCCAAACATTTTCACTCTTGTAATGAATGCATCAGTGAGTATACTTGGATGTACACTTTACTTGTATTTTCAATGACATCTTTAGGATCGTGTCCAGATTATTCAACTGGTAGGTAGGGGCATTGTAAGACCCTTGATACATAGCACCAAATTCCTTATGCAAACGGGTCATAGAAGTGCTTCCTGAAATATAGGTGAAAACCTCCTTCTCTACACACTTGTCAGAACTATTATTATTATTAGAGGCCCGGTGCACGAATTTGTGCATGGGTGGGGTCCAGCTGGCCCAGCCCCGATCATCTCGATTGGGGGCTAGGCTGGCTGGAGGGAGGGGCCATGGCCTCATCCCCTGGTCGAACTCCCGGTCGAACTCCTGGTTGAGGGGACAATTTGCATATTAGTCTTTTATCATATAGGACAGTGGTCGGTAAACTGCGGCTCGCGAGCCACATGTGGCTCTTTGGCCCCTTGAGTTTTTAGCAAAGGCCAGCTTAGGAGTACCCTAATTAAGTTAATAACTATGTGCCTACCTATATAGTTTAAGTTTAAAAAATTTGGCTCTCAAAAGAAATTTCAATCGTTGTCCTGTTGATATCTGGCTCTGTTGACTAATGAGTTTGCCGACCACTGATATAGGATTATTACCATTTTAAACATTTTCTGTTTTTAGACAGGCAAACAAAAAACTGTTATCTTAGTACGCATTTCATGTATGCCCACTGGGACCGAGACAGCTGCACTTCTTCCTTCGCACGTTGACCGCGTTCCCTCTTTGCTTGGCCTCCTTCTGCACAGGGCAGAGTGGAGGGTGCGGGCCCCACCGCTCACCTTGGCTTGGAGCAAGGCTCCTGCTTCCATCCGGTTCTTTTCGACATCTCTCTCCCAGTGAATTCTGATCGTCTCAAGGACGTCGTCCAGCCCAGCGCCCAGGGGGACGTCCACTTGTTCCAGCTCAGACACTGCCAGCTGCTTATACAGCGCTTTCACATCCTGAAAATGACAGTGCACTCAGGTGAGTTCCACGGGGGAAAGAAGACATGGCATTGTCGTCAGCAGAAGCCCCGTTCTGTAGGCAACACTTTTTTCTTTTTAATATATTTTTAAATTGATTTTAGAGAGAGAGGAAGGGAGAGGGAGAGAGAGAGAGAGAAACATCAATGTGAGAGAGAGTCATTGATTGGCTGCCTCTGGGTGCATTCCGACCAGGAATCAAACCTGCAACTCGGGCATGTGCCCTGACTGGGAATTGAACCGGCGACCTTTCCGTGGACGGGGTGATGCTCAACCAACTGAGCCACACCGGCCAGGCTGTGGGCAACACTTTGCTTCTCCTTCCGCTAAAGCCAAACGTGGGGCTTCCCAGCCCCTGGCAGAGTCCCCGATCCTCTTCCCAGCACAGGGGCTGTGTTCTCTTTCCCCAGGATGCATTTCTCAGCTGGTTTCACAAGCCCGGGCCCAAGCAAAACTCCAAATAACTAGCTAAGTAACGACACAGAGTAGGCAAGAACAGCAAGATGAAACTTAGGCATTTCATAAAGTCAGAGTAAGCTGAAAGAGCTCTGAGGATAACTGTGGAGTCTCTTACTGCTGGGGAGTGTGGAAAACTCCAGCGCCAAGAGCAGGAGGAAGTGGGCCTGGATCCTGGTTTGCCTAAGGTCGGACAGAAGAGGGAGCTTCCTGACATGAGACTGTTACGTGAGTTTTGACCTTTTCAACTGCAAGCACTTTAGGCCTCGGATCAGACAGTGGCACGAGGCAGGTGGTCTAGAATCAGTGTGGGGCTGGAGCACGTTGCCGTGGGAGGTCCCCTCTGTCCTGTCACTCAGGGATCTGACTTAATTCCACCAGTGAGTGTGTGCAAACCACAGCCTGGCTCAGAGCTATTCTGTTTGTCCTGTAGAGTGAAGACAAAGTTCTGAAGCTGAACACCTTGAGGTATGGAATATGCCCTCAATTCAACACTCGTGTCATCCCTCGCTTGTACTTGGACCTGCTGCCTCCCCCAGTTCTCAGAGCAACCTGGCTCTGAAGCCTTTTGGGTATGAGACATCTTGCTAGCCTGAACCCTACATTGGGACTGTAAGCATTTTACCAGCCTTGGGCAAGAGACATGGAGAGGCCCAGGTGAGCTACCATCACCTATGTTTTTATTATTATTATTATTATTAATATTTTTATTGATTTTTAGAGAGAGAGAGAGGAAGGGAGAGGGAGAGAAAGAGAGAAACATTGATGTGAGAGCGGAACATTGATTAGCTGCCTCCTGTACCCCCTCCTCTTGGGTGCGCCCCCTCTCCCCCCCGCACTGGGGGTCGAGCCCGCAACCCCTGCATGTGCCCTGACCAGAATTGAACCAGCAACCTTTTGGTGCATGGGACGATGCCTAACCCACTGAGCACACCAGCCAGGGCCCATCACCTGTGCTTTGAAGCTTGGCCAGACAGGTGAGTATAGCCAACCCAGCGTCAGCCCAGCCCCACCTACCTCTTCATAGCTCCTTGACAGAAAGCCAAGCTCTTCTTTCAGGCTTTCTATTTGACTTTCCAGGTCCATTGTTGTCAAATTAGCTTCGTCGATGACTTTATAGAGAGAGTTAATTTCCTCTTCCGCTGCCTTTCGAAATGGCTGCTCATTTTCATATCTGCAGATAAAGGAACTTAATCAGCATAGCTAGGCGACTGAGAGGAGAAAATAATCTATATATATAAAAGGCTAAGAGTCCGTCCGACCAGTAGCTATGATGTGCACTGACCACTGGGGGCAGGTGCTAAATGCAGGAGCTGCTGTGACGCGCACTGGCCATTTAAAAATAAATGGCACCATGGATCTGGTGCTGACAAACCAACACTTGGCTTCCCCCAAGTGGGACACAGCCCCCCCCCCCGCCCCCCCCTCCCCCCCAGTGACAGCCCATCAAATCACAGCCAAAGCTGCCAAGACCCACAGCCCAGCCCAACCTGAAATGGTCACTGTGGGCGCTGGGTAATGACATCACGTAGCAACGCCTGGCTTCCTCTCCCTAGCAGCTAGCCTTCTTGGAATTTCTTCACCCCAGAAACCTGACTTGCTTTATAGCCAGGTGCAAACATTTTACAGTTTAACCAAATGATTGTGAAGTGTTTTCCCATGCCTCATCTCATTTGATCCTCACAGAAGTCCTTGAGTAGATAGGAGACTAGGTGGAATCCTCTTTTCTTTTCATTAGCTGGAAAATGGAGATTTGGAAAGTTTAGAAATTTGACCTGACTGAAAAGAAGTAAGAAATGGTGGACCTTGAAAATGACTTCAGATTTTCTTACTGCGTAGAATATAGTCAAACACTGCTACAGTTAAATATTTTACCCTTTGTTCTTCCTGTGTGATCTACAATAATAATCTGCTTTGTGTTGATATTTACTGCTGTGCTACTGACAATTACTTGAAAGACAAGTTGGAGTGCTTCATTGGGCTGGAAAAAGTTTAGCTAAATCAGAAAGCAGGTCTAATTAAGCAAATTTATCCTATATAAGAAAAGGCTAATATGCAAATTGACCAAATGGCGGAACAACTAGTTGCTATGACACACACTGACCACCAGGGGGTAGACCACTCAATGAAGGAACTGCCCCCTGATGGTCAGTGCACTCCCACAGGGGGAGTACCGCTCAGCCAGAAGCCGGGCTCACGGCTGGCGAGTACAGCAGAGGTGGTGGGAACCTCTCCTGCCTCTGTGGCAGTGCTAACCATTAGTCGGACATCCCCTGGGGGTCCCAGACTATGAGAGGGTGCAGGCCAGGCTGAAGGATCCCCCGAGTGCATAAATTTTGTGCACCGGGCCTCTAGTTCTATATATAAAAGGCTAAGTTAACTCACGCATGTGTGATACATATAAAGCTCTTGCTGATGCCAGTCGCACGTGTGTGTTTCTATCTGTCATTGTTGATTGTGAATTTGGTTGACACTTCTATTATAGAGAAAGGACGAATAGCAATATTAAAATATTTCTTCTAATTAATTTCCTTTCAATGTGCACAATCCCTGCACCGGGCCACTAGTCAGATTATGAATGTCACCAACAGGCCAATTGTGTGCTAGTTTACAATGAGTGTTAGATAATCACTTTTCCAGCAGCTTCAAGGACATGGTGAATGCCATTGTTGCATGTTGATTTGTTAAAATGAGAGTAACTCTTGTCAACTTCTGATAACCTGGCTTAACGCAGGGCCAGCCTCAAGGGGCACTGGAAGCATGGACCTCTAGGGTGAGCTTCAGGAGTTCAGGGGTCAGGCCCTGTCATCATTATTCTGATTTGTCACCTTTCCACCTGAGGATCCTTTAGCAACTGTTACCGAGAATCTGCCAAGTACCGAGCTATGTACCAATGCCCCCAAAATGAAGAATGTGGTTTCTATCTCCAAAGAGCCCACGTGGAGTTTCAGGACCATGGCTGCCAACTCAAAGCCTCCAGGGGCCAAGTGGCCTGTGTAGGTGAGGGACCAGGGCCAGGTCTGGGCCTCAGAGGTGACGGTTTGTATTTTACCTAAAGAGGTGCTGCTGCTCAGCTCCTTCCGCTACTGCTGAGTGGGAAGGGTACGGAATGGGAAAGCTGGATTTAGACGTGAAATATCCAGAGTTGGCAAACTCACAACTTACTCAATAACACACGCGCTCACACAGGTGCACGCGCGCACACGCACTCTCGTGAGTCTGAAACCGCCCACTCTGAGCTCTTTCCATCTCTGGTTTACACAGGGCCTTCTTTCTAAAAGCTACCCAGCAGTCTTTGCCAATGTCTCCCCGTGTCACTCCTTTCCTTCCCTGGCCTTCTCCCCAGCTGTGCCACTCAGCCCACGTTCACAGCTTACCTTAACCCACTCACGGAAAGGAGAAATCTCACACTCCTCATTCCAGAAAGCGTCTTAGTGTCTTAGAATTTTAAAGGGACTTTAGCATTCAACTATTCAAACTCCTACCCAGTGACAGTCCCTTGATAGCATTCGTGATAAGTGATCACGTAGCCTCTGCTTGAATACCTCCAGTGACAGGCAACTCATCCCCACTCAAGGCCACCCTTCCATTTTTGGACAGCTCTACTCATTGTAAATTGTTCCCCCTAAGAGCTTAAATCTCCATTCTTATACGAATCTGCAAAGTACCGGGTTCCACCCTTCGGAACAACCAAAACCAGTCTAATCCTTCCTTCTGGCAGTCCCACACATACTTAGAGGCTGTCTCTTCTGTTACTCTCTCATTTCCCCTCCCCACCGCCCACCTCTCCAAGCCTTTTGTTCCTCAGGTTATACCTTCCCAGTTCCTTCCTCCATTCTTTTTTTTTTTTAAAAATATATTTTATTGATTTTTTTACAGAGAGGAAGGGAGAGGAATAGAGAGTTAGAATCATTGATGAGAGAGGAACATCGATCAGCTGCCTCCTGCACACCTCCTACTGGGGATGTGCCCACAACCAAGGTACATGCCCTTGGTCAGAATCGAACCTGGGACCCTTCAGTCTGCAGGCCGACGCTCTGTCCACTGAGCCAAACCGGTTAGGACCCTTCCTCCATTCTTGACATAAATTGGTTTCCACATCCCTCATCATCGAGGGCAGGGACTATGACCTTTCTCTCTTTGTATCCTCAGCACCCAGCTCCAGGCTCCAGATATATTTGTGGAATGATTATAAATGCTCTCATTGGTCTTATCCCCTTCTTAAAATGTGATACAGAACGCAAAACTCCAGATATTGCCAGATCAGTTCAGAGTCCCATGGGACTGTCTGTCCCTTTGTTCAATCCCTTTAATGCTCTTCAGCATGGACCCTCAGATTTGCTTTGTGGGTTTTTGTTTGTACGTTTGTTTGTTTGATCTTGACCAGCTGTATTTGCTGTTGACTAATATTGGGTCTCCCCCAAGCATTTTTCTCAAGAGCTGCTTTAAGCCCAACTTCCCAGTCCTCCCTGGGGCACCTGGTATTTGAGCCCCAAAGTAGGAGCTCATATTTGTCCTCTTTCAGTGGCCTTGGGCCATTGTTCCCATGTGTTGGGATCATCTTGAACCCCGATTCTGTCACTCTACTCTTCACCCCCCTCCTGGTTTGTATCTTCTGCCATTTGGCCACACCTGCTTTCATGCACCTTGCAGTTAAAAGAAGTAAATGAGCGAATGCAGGACGGAGCCCTGTGGCCACCAGAGACCTCCCTCAGGGCAGACCTGCATCTTTGAATCCGCACTTGGGAGTTGGGAGACAGTTTCTAAGCATTTTTCTAGTGTTTTATATGTAGGATTAACTTTTCTATCCAAGTGTATTCTTTATGAGGATTGTATTCTTCTTTTGTTTTTGTTAATCGTCACCCGAGGATATTTTCCCATTGAGTTTTAGAGAATGGAAGGGAGCAGGGGGGGGGGGGGGGAGGTCGGGAAGGGGAGATAAAGAGAGAAACATTGATGTGAGAGAGACACACCAGTTGGTTGCCTCCCAACCAGGGCCAGGATTGAGCCTGCAACCAAGTCACATGCCCTTGACTGGGACCCTTCAGTCAGAAGGCCGATGCTCTATTCATCGAGCCAAACCTGCCAGGGTGAAGGATTGTGTTCTATCAACATTTCCTCCTTTTGGGAACAAGCCCTGTCCTTCCAGCGAAATGAAACCCACCCATATGACTGGGCTTGGTCCCTGCTGATCCAAGTTGGAAGAGTCCCCCTTGGGCCTCCGGAGCCCTGCTTTGCTCACCTCTCCAGGAGCCTGGTCCCTCCAGGATATGGTCCACTCGGCAAACTCTCTGAGCCCTTGGGGCCACGTTTGTGTTTACAAGGAGGGTTTGGGCCTGACCATCTTGGCTCTGGATTCTCCCTGGGACTGTTTCCCCACCTCAGCCTTCCATGTGGCTGGAGGAGAATGCTGCAGACTCCGGACAGCATTACCCGAGTCCCCAAGAGTCTGGAGGCATGGGGGGGGGGGGGGCGGTGGGGGCGGGGGCAGAGGGGGGAAGAGGGGGGTAGAGGGGGGCAGAGGGGGGCAGAGGGGGGCAGAACTCCCCTCTGCGGCAAAACATTACCTGTCTTTGAAGGCATCCGCACCCGCCTGGATGTTCTCTGTCTGCAGCATGAGCCGGGCATTTTCCAAGGCAGCCTCGCCCACCTGGAACAGGCACACAACAGGGGAGGCAAGGTCACAGCAACGTTAAGAGAAAAAGGAAGGGAGAGAGAGAGAAACATTGCTGTGGTGGAGAAACATCAATTGGTTGCCTCCTGCATGTGCCCCAATCGGGAATCAAACCTGCAACCAGTTGATGTTCAGGACAGCACTCCAACCAGCTGAGCCAGGCGGCCAGGGCAGGATCTGGGCGTTTTTAAAGAGCTTTAGAGTTGGATTTTTCGAGCAAAGAGATCACTCCCCGGTAGGCTTGTTCACAGCCTTCCTGCTTTACTGTTGGTTAGTACCAACCAGGGGCTTATTCAAGTCTCAAGTGGAGGCTAATTACAGGCTCTCACTTGCCAAAGTGCAGCCGGCTGGCTGGGCTTCTCCATCTCTTTCGCGGGCGGGATCCTGAAATGACCCGCAGCCCACCCTGTCGCCACAGAGGGCCCTTCATGGTTCTCCCGCAGGCGCCCAGCCCAGCAGGGGCTACGTCCTCTCTGGTGTTAGCAGAGGCTCGGCCATCCCAGCGCTGGGAAGGGCCAGGCAGGCAGCGGGGTGAGGGCTGGGCCTTGGCTGAGGCTGAGCATGGGCCGAGGACTGGGATGGGGCCAAGGCCAAGAGCAAAGCTTGGAGCCTGCAGTGGAACAGGCAGCATCTTTGTTTCTACCTGGGTAAGGAAAGGAAGAGGAAAGGGAAGTGCCTGGCCCATGGCCTGGTGGAACTGGCTGGGACCGGCTTGTGAGAGCAGATAGTAAATATCCCAGGAGTTTTGTGAGCTGGTTGTTAAACACAGCCGTCATGAAAATTTTAATTATGTGAACTTACAACTAAGTACATTATTTCAAAAACACAGGTGATAAATACGCAAAATGCAAAGGTCATGAAAACTCACCGCTTCCTAATTATTTTACTATGTGTTACTGTCCTCTCTGCATATATAAGGGTGTGCTCAACCCTTCATTCAGTGACAGCATGTTGTTAGCTTGATATCAGCCGTGGTGGGAATATTTACATCAGGGCAATTGGCAAACCTGTTCTATGCCTGGATTGCTGATTGTGAAACACTCACTGACTGAGCCCCACATTCTATTAAATACTTAACATTCACGACTTTGCTAAACGCCCTGGCACCGCTCTGATGTGGATTTTCAGCACACCCATCTTATAGATAAGGACGCTGAGGCTCCGAGAGCTTAAGTAAGTGGCCCCAAATCACATGGCTGGAGCGTGGCAGGGGCAGAATGCCGAACCAGGTCAATGTGACTTGATAGCGTGCATATTTGTCGTCAGCTTTGGAAACTGAAAGGCACATCAGAATCAAGAGAGACTGCTGTGGAGGATTGTTTTCTGTCTTCCTCCTGTGACATAGAGCAGCCAGGACTACAGGTTCCTATCTGGGCTACATCATGAAGATAAAGACGTATCTTCCCTGTTGGGTATGAAAATGCTGACCAAATCAAACCAAACCAAACCACAGCACAGGGCCAGGCTGGCAGCCTGCACATGGGGTCTGGGAAGGCTAGCAGAGGAGGCCCTCTCCTCCTCCTCCTCCCCCTCCTTCTGCCCAATATAGAGCCAGAAATCCTACCCTCAAGGCGACATGACGTAATGCCAGGTCTCCTGTTAAAACCAGACACTTAGCCACGGCAGCAATAGTGTGAATTGCAGTGTGAGATTAGGTCGTCTTGGGCCTATCTCCTCAGCAGCATTTTTATTTTTATTTTATTTTATTTATTTATTTATTTATTTATTTGAGAGAGAGAGAGAGAGACATCGATTTGTTGTTCCACTTACTCATGCATTCATTGGTTGATTCTTCTATGTGCCCTGACCCCCCAGCAACCTTGGTGTATCTGGATGATGCTCCAACCAATTGAGCTATTCAGCAGTCTTTACTAGTAAAAGAGTCATCAAAGCCTCACTGGAGTGAGAAACAGGAGACTCCTTCAAAGCATAAATGCAGCCGAGGAGAACTGGTGAGGACCAGGAGAATGGGGGTCAGAGGTCATGGTAGGCTCCCATTTGTTCTGAGAGGGATGGTGCGGGAAGGGGACAGGGCAGGCTGACCGCTGGCCTCTGTCAGCTCCAGCTGCTCACCTCCCTGGCGCCGTCTTCCCTGCCCCTCCACGCGGAGGCCTCCTCAGCAGGCCTTGCACCTCTGGTTCTCAAAGTGTGGTCCCCGGACCAGCAGCAGCACCACCTCAAAACTTGTCAGAAGTGCAACTTCTCAGACGCTAACCCTCTGGAAGTGGGGCCCAACAACCTGCTTTAACAAGGTTTCGAGGGGCTTACAAGGTGCACTAGACTCGGAGAACCCCTACTTTGCACCGACCGGCCTCCAGGCCTGCTCATGTCACCTCCCAGGCTGCTCCGGGAAGTCCTCCAGGTCCTCGTCTGCGTGGCTGCCTGTATCTAAACACCTGGTTTTACCACCTCACACCTCTCGCCCTTCCACCTGAGAAACTCACCCCACTTTAAAGCTCATCTCAAACATGGCTGCCTCTGGAGAGCTTTTATTTAAAAAATATTTTTATTGATGTCAGAGAGGAATGGACGGAGAGGGAGATAGAAACATCAATGATGAGAGAGAATCATTGATTAGCTGCCTCCTGCACACCCCACGCTGGGGTTTGAGCCCACAACCTGGGCATATGCCCTGACTGGGAAGCGAACTGTGACTTCCTGGTTCATAGGTCGATGCTCAACCACTGAGCCACACTGGCTGGCCTCGGGGAAGCTTTTTGATTCATCCACCCACTCATTCTCGCCTTCATTTCTTCAGCCCATGACTGTTTGCTGTGAGCCGGGCTCTGTGCTGCTTGGAGGGGCATCAGCAGCTCTTATGAGAGAGGTGGTTAGAAAGGGAGGAAGGCCAGGCCATGGAGCGGAGGCCAGGCCACGGCGGGAAGGCCTTGAGATCCATGGAAAGGAGGCGGGATTTACTCGGAAGCCACGAAAAGGTTCTGAGCAGGCGAGACCCCTGACTCCAGCGGGAAGGGGGGATTGTGAGAGGCAGGAGGCGATGCTCAGGGCCCAGCTAGGGGGCTGCCCGGGAGATGCTGGCGGCGTTGGCCAGGGTGCTTGTAGGGAGGGTGGAGAGAAGCCGACAAGTTTAAGACGCATGTTGGGGATGGGACAGTGTTTGGTGAGGTAGCAGTTGTGGGGAGAGTGAGCAAAGGAGCCGAGAACGGCCCTAGGTTTCTAGCCTGAGCTGCGAGGTGCCTGGTGCTGACTCTTCCTCCCTCCTTGGGCCATTCCTGCATCTGAGCCCCTACCCCAGTGGTCGGCAAACTGCGGCTCGCGAGCCACATGCGGCTCTTTGGCCCCTTGAGTGCGGCTCTTTCACAAAATACCACGGCCTGGGCGAGTCTATTTTGAAGGAGTGGCATTAGAAGAAGTTTAAGTTTAAAAAATTTTGCTCTCAAAAGAAATTTCAATCGTTGTACTGTTGATATTTGGCTCTGTTGACTGATGAGTTTGCCGACCACTGCCCTAATCCCCCACGCCACAGGCCCCACCTTGCACACTCGGTAGACAACGGCAGTCTTCTCTTATTCTCGAGCCCAGCTCTTCCTCTCACCACTTGGGCCAGTCCCTTGGGGAACTCTAAGACTTGCTTTCTTCGTCCATGAAACGAGGATGATGATACGTCCCACCTCCTGGTACTTGGGAGAATCAAACGAGCCACGGCCTGAACAGCACTTGGCTGCCTGCCTGGTGCGCAGTGAGCAGCCCGTGAATGGCAGCCGTTGTTATTATTGTTATTTGTCTTCATACAGAGCAGTTGTCCCACGATTGTCCGCCGGCCTGATGGGTGCGTGCAGCCTGGCACGCACCGGCGGCACCGCGGTTGAATGAAGACTTCTATCTGGCGGCTTGACTTTGTTCTGCGTTCGGTTCTTCCTGTCCACAGTCATTTTGAAAAGTCGCCGGCACTAGGAGGATGAGGATTGTAGCCCTTCGCACTGCCGTCCTCACCTGGATGCAGTTACTAAAATAAAAGGAGCTGGAGGTGGCGGCTGAGAGATTTGACCATCGTGGTGTCAGAAGAGGGCAAGGGCGAGCAGCATTTTAAAAAGTGTCACCCGTTGGGCCCCCGGGTACGAGAATGCTTTAGTTGGAGTTAAAGATATTGGCATCCCAGCAGCGAGAGCTGCGGGCGTGGGGAGGAGGCGGGCAAGACGGGGCTCCTGGGAAATTAGGCTGGGCTGGCGCGGGGGCATGATGCAGGAGTCCCTGGAAACCCTTCTCGCATCCGAGCGACTTTCACGTTTAGGACAAACGCTCAGCGTGACTTGCTTCTAGCAATAACTAAACAAGAAGTCATCACCTGCCCCTCGTACCCCAGAGACGGTGCATCTCCATCCCGATGGTGAGGACCATGTGGGACCAAGCTGAGCGGGGGCTTCTCCGAGCTCATGGTGACCGCCCAGCGGCCTTTCTCACAGACGTCACTGCCCCCCTCCGGCTCTCATGACACCTTTCTCCTGCCCTTCCTCCCGCCCCGTTGGCCATTTTCATGGACCTTCTCCTTCCTTAAGTCTTTTTTTTTTTTTTAATATGTTTTTATTTATTTCAGAGAGGAAAAGAGAGAAAGAGGGAAAGAGAGACAGAAACATCAATGATGAGAGAGAATCATTGATCGGCTGCCTCCTGCACACCCCCCACTGGGGATCGAGCCCACAACCCGGGTATGTGCCCTGACCGGGAACCCAACTGTGACCTCCTGGTTCATAGGTCGACATTCAACCACTGAGCCACACCGGCTGGGCGTCCTTCATTAATTCTTTCTCCCTTCTCTGGCCTCTACATGCTGGAGTTTCTCCAGATGGGTCTTGGGAATTGTTCTTTCTGGCCCTAAGTGATTCGATCTGTCCACGTGGATTCAAATGCAGGTGCTGATGACACCTGCACGTGTATCTCCAGCACAGAACTTCCTTCTCCCCATGCGCCCTCACACTCTCCTTGACAGCTCTTCTCAGATGTTTCTCAGAAAGACCCCAAATGGAATTTTAGATTTTTGCCTTCAAATCTTTTTCTCTTCCTGCCCCCTCGCCCCCCCCGCATCTCCTCCATGACAGTAAATAGCACCAATGTTTACCCAGAAACCGGGGAGTCTTGGCATCTAACTTTCTCTTATCACCCGTATCAAATCCCACACCAGGTCTAGTCAGTTCTGCCCCAGAGTGTATCTCAGATCCTTCGACTTCTCCCCAGCTCCACGGACACCACCCTGGTGCATGGCACCATCCTGCTCGCTGATACCACGCTGTGTCCTAACCTCTGCTCTGTTCTTCTCTCCTCCACCCATTTCTTCATCCGGCTTCTCTCTCTCTTTCTGTCTCTCTCTCTCCCTCTCCCTCTCTCTTCAAATCAGATCATTGCCACTCTGATTAAATTAAATCAAAACTTTTTAGAGGTGTTTCTTATCCTATATAATAAAAGGGTAATATGCAAATTGACCCTAACGGCGGAAAGACCAGTCACTATGACAGGCACTGACTACCAGGGAGCAGATGCTCAACACAGGAGCTGCCCCCTAGTGGTCAGTGCGCTCCCACAGGGGGAGCTCTGCTCAGCCACAAGCAGGCTGACTACTGCGAGCACAGCTTCAGTGGCGGGAGCCTCTCCCGCCTCCTCAGTAGCACTAAGGATGTCTGACTGCCGGCTTAGGCCTGCTCCCCGGGGGGTTGTGCGTAAGCTGGCAGTCAGACATCCCTCTGGCAGTCGGGAGCTCTTGGGAGCGGGCCTAAGCTGGCAGGTGGACATCCCCCGAGGTGTCCTGGACTGCGAGTGGGTGCAGGCTGGGCTGAGGGAAGGGACCCTCCTGCCCCGCCTCCCCGAGTGCATGAATTTTCATGCACCGGGCCTCTAGTACTTAGACTAAAACCCCAGCTCTGACCGTGGCCTTCAAGGCCCTGCATGCTTGTCAATCTTCCCAGTGCTCACCAGGCTCCGGCCATGCGGGCCTCTGCTCCTCCTGGGCCATGCCAGTCTCCCTCCTGCCTCAAGGCCCTGGCGTGTGCTCACCCCTCAGCCTGGACCTCCCCTCCCCTCCCCCATCCTGATGACCTCACCTGAGGTAGGAGCTCCCTTACTCTGCCCCTTCCTGCCTTGTGAGCTTTCTGTAAACACTTATCATGGTTTGTGATTATGATCAGTTTCTATTTATTGGTATTTGCCACCAGAATATAAGCTTCTTGAGGTCAAGCACTGCCCTCTGTCCTGCTGGTGGTCTCATCCTGGGCTCGGTAGGGATCAGGTGAATGAACGGGCCCAGCAACAGTGCCGCCTCTTCCTGGAGAACCAAGGTAGCAAGACCTGGTTCCTCCCCTCAGGAACAGCAGGCTCCTGTCTGAGGTCACCTTCAGCACCTCCGTTCCCTCATCTCCCGAGTCAGGACACGATCGATCGGTTCCCCACATCGCTGTGCTCACTCCACTCCTGCACACAATCCAGCCTTGGTGTGAGCCCTACTCCTCTCTTTTCTGGTTGAACCTCATCGCTGTTACCTGGGGATGGAGAGTATGAAGCCCGAGCAGCGAGTCAGGACTGCATTTGCCAGTGGAGCGGGGACCTGCCACAGTAGTGGAGCAGGTGAGAGGAGTGTCTCAGGGACAGCTCACCCCCAGCACAGCCCCAGCCCTGGGAGTCCAGGGAGAGTCGGGGACACCGGAGGGCTAGAGCCAGGACAATGAACACTTCCGAGTGTCCTGCAAACCTGCCTTGACCTCCCATCAGACTGTGCTCTGGTTGAAGAGAGAACACCTTTATAGAAGGGCCGGGTGCGCGTGGGGTGGGAGGCCAGAGCCGGTGCGTGCTGTGACCCCCCATTCTTGGACAATCAAGAGCACCTGGTCCCTGGGACTGCTGGCTCCTAACCGCTCACCTGGCTGCCTAAGAAAAAAAAAAAAAAAAAAAGAGCACCTGGTCCCTAGAGTTTGCCTTCTGTCAAGACGTGGACAAAGTTCCTTAGGCCTCACCTTCCGGGGAAGCCACGCCACCCCTCCCAGAGCTGGTGCTGGGCTCCCCAGCACCCTGCCTCCAGCTGCCTTGCAATCGGAGGGCTTGCTGTGGACAGCAGGTGCCAGTGCTGGGCCGAGGCAGGCGTACCCATCACTCTATATTAGTAGGTAGTCCTGGGTGTGTGTCAGAGGGCTTTGCTGTTGTGAGCCAGCCTGTCAGGGTTCAATTTTCTTCAGGGGCCCTAATGAAATATGAGTTATCTCCCTCTGTGACCTCTCTCTCTCTCTCTCTCTCTCTCTCTCTCTCTCTCACACACACACACACACACAGATTGGGAGCAGCTGCTTTCCAACCTCTCATTCTCCTTTCTGCTGGCTACTAAGATACGCATTTGAACTTGCATTGGGCCCTTGCTCTTCAGTCTAGCTTTATTTCTCCTTCACTCCCCTGCTATGAACTGGATTGTTTTCCCAAGGCCTTTCCAGCTTCCAGACCCGGACTCAGGCTGCTACCTCTGCATGTCAAGACCTAACCATACCACCCAAGCCTCTGTGTTTTCCTTCTTGGCCAGATAAACTCCTGTCCACCCTTCAAAACCCGCTCAGGCTGCGTTGGGTATCCTCTATACTCCCCATATCCCCCGTGGGTGTCTCTCCCTCCCTGCGGTGGTCATGCTGGAATTTCTTCTTCTTTTTAAATCTTTATTGTTGGAAGTATTGCACATGTCCCCTTTCTTCCCCCATTGACCCCTTCTAGCCTGCCTCCACCCCCCACCCAGGCCTTCACCACCCTATTGTCTATGCCCATGGGGTATGCGTATCTGCTTACGAGTTCTTTGGCTGATCACTTCCCACCCACCCTGGAATTTTTTTTTTATCTCTTTCTGTCTTTCCCCACCATGGACCTGGGTGTCCCCAGGACGGGCACCACCTCTCATTCCTGCCTCCTCAGCACCCAGCCCCATGCCTGGCACCAGCCTCTGCTCCCATCTCCGAGGTGACTCCGCCCATACCGCTTCATCTAACTGTCACTAGCCCAGGCTCGATTACTTCTTGCATTTTAACTAAGAATTATCAAAGCAACACATACCATTTGGTTAAAAAAATTCAACAATACTGACAAAAACAGCTGGTAAAGAGAAGCATTTCCCTGCCGACACCCGCCTCCCCCCGACTCCTAATCCCCAGCACATTCGACTTTTCATCTGTGCAGAGCTTGCCCCATATTTCTACAAGTCTCTTCATTGCTTGAGGTATCAGCCACAGGCGTCGGGTACTGACCTTCTGGCCAACAAACGAAGACTGAGCTCCCTCCCACGCCCCCTCCCTTTTCCTCCCTTCATCGGCTGTCTGGGCGACTTTCTTTTTTTAAAATGTATTTTTATTGATTTCAGAGAGGAAGGGAGAGGGAGAGAGAGATAGAAACATCAATGATGAGAGAGAATCACTGATGGGCTGCCTCCTGCACGGCCCCTACTGGGGATGGAGCCCGAAACCCAGGCATGTGCCCTTGACCGGGAATCAAACCCTGACCTCCTGGTTCATAGGTCGATGCTCAACCACAGAGCCACGCTGGCCAGGCCATCTGGGCGACTTTCAATAGAAAGCTCTATTTCTCACTGCATCAGTTATGGACAGTTTCTTTCTCACATTCTCTCTTGTAATCACAGGTGTTTTATTTTCTAAGGTCAAAGGGAAGACAAAAAAACCCAGTTTAATTACTAAGTGACTCTTCTGATGCCTGTGTGAAAGACAGATTCTTCCTGCTAAGAATTACGGCGGCGGTGCCCCGCCTGTCAGAAGCTGTGGGCAGGTAGCCAAGTCCTTGCTGTATTTCCCCACAGAGCATCCGCAGGCCTGCAGAACAGCATCAGCGAGTTCATGATGGTCCCCAGGACACGGCTGCAAACGCCACGGGCAACCATCTCGCCTCCCCACATGCTTGAGTTCACATGCACAGCTCCTAACATGACGGGGCTGTGTCTTCTCTTGTGAAACGGGGCCGCTGTATCCTGATAGTGCCAGGCACGTAGTAACCACTGAGTAGATGTTTGTTCAATGAATGAGTGATATACGTTTAAAGAGCCAATCGTGTGAAATAGCATCGAGAAGCCAATTCACAAGCATCAGGGGGGGCAACGCTTTGGGAGGTGAGGGTGTGAGGGGAGTGGAGCCCTCGCACGCCGTTTCTGGGAGGGTGAAATTGTGCAGCCACTTGGGGGGTGATTTGGCAATCTAATCTAATAATAGACAAATATGCAAATTGACCGCACCTTCACTACACCCAAGCCACGCCCACCAGCCAAACCACGCCCACCAACCAATCAGGATGAGTATGCAAATTACCCCAACAAAGATGGCGGCTAATTTGCATATCAAGACAGCGTCGAAAGAAGCCAAGAGCTGCAGAAGGGAGTAAAGCTTCGAAGAAGCAAGCAAGCCGGGGGTGGGGAGGAGAAGGGAGGAGCGAAGTCAGGGCCGGGGGCGAAGGGAAAAGCAGGCCGGCTGGCGGAGAAGGCGGGGCGGGCGACAAGGGAGGAGCGGAGGTGGGGCCGGGGGCGAAGGGAAAAGCAGGCGGGCTGGCGGAGAAGGCGGGGCGGGTGACAAGGGCGGGGCGGGTGACAAGGGCGGAGCGGAGGCGGGGTAGAGTGCAGCAGGAAATCCTATTGCAGGATTTTTCCTGCAATGGAACGCTAGTGCCATATAAAAGCGGGGGACGGACCCAGCTCATTCTACTCCTAGGTGCTGACCAGGGGCAGGGGCCGGAACTTGTTCTAAAAGGGCCAGCTAGGAAATAGTTGAGGCTTCGTGGACCCACAGTTGTGGCTGCACCTGCACAGCCGAGCCCCTGTAGGAAGGATGCAGCCATGGGCGATTAGTACGTGGATGGGTGTGGCTGTATGCCAATCAACCTTTACGGACAAAAGCAGGTGGCTGGTTGGATGTGGCCCGCCTCGGACCTAGGGAAACCCTCCTGGGTGTGTACAAGCAGGTCTATGCCCCCTCCTGTTTGTGATGGAGGAATCTGGAAGCCACCTACATCCACCAAGAGAAAAACACATAACCTGTGGTATACACACAACAGGATGCTATGGCTATCAACCTGGGCACATCTCAAACCCAACGTGAGGAGTGGAGACAGCAAGTCACAGAAGGAAACAGTATGTGATGGTTAATTTTATAGGTCAACTTAGTTGGGCCATGGGGCCCAGATATTGGGTCAAATGTTATTTTAGATGTTTCTGTGAGGGTGTTTGTGGATGAGATTAACAAATGAGGGTGTTTGTGGATGAGATTAACTGTCAAGACTGCAGGTGAGGAAGGAGGTGGGGCCAGTGCATGCCAACAGCCGCCTTACAACGTGACGCTAATTACACCACAGACTGAGGAGGCAGCCTAATCTCTGCCTCAGACGAAGCCTTTTCCCACTCTTGTTATTCTCCTTTAAATTTCAAATGGGCCGGAGTCATGATGGCAGACAGGAGATTAGGGAGCTAGCTGGTCAAGGTGTCTGGTGAGTTGAGATTTTGAGGGGTGGAGGTGGGGGAGGGAGACCCAGGACCCCTGACTCCACCCTCAAGCTCTGACCTAAAACCCAAAGCCACAGAAGATGCAACTGAGAGAGAAAAGGAGGGGGCTGGTTTCTCCCAGCCCAAAAGAAAGCAGGAGAGAATAAGAACAGGCTTACTGGCTAATATATGCAAAGTCTCTGGGCAAAGTGAAGTTTTCTGGTTGATTTATAACCCTCGGGAAATTGGGCACTGTCGTGGAAATTCTGAGGCGAACGGTCCCTGCAGGGCGGCATGAATTGTGTGGCCGGCCCCTCAGGGTCGGGTGACTTCGCAGTGAAGGGATAATTATAGGTACTCAGTACTTGACACAAATAACATTTGCAGCTGGGTGACTGGCAGTGTTAGTTCCCAGAGCAGCCAGAAGGTGGCGCCACGTGCTAAGAGACCTGGAACGGAGGCCCGGGACTCTCCCATTTCCAAGGGCGTCGCCCTGCCTGCCATTCTGGTTTGGCTTGGAGGCCACTCTTGGATTTCTACCACAAAGTCGGATGCGTCTGAGATGCCCAGGGTCCATCCCTCATTGCCCCTGTGCAGGTGGTAATTCCTTCTCCCCGGGGTACTGAGGAGTTGGCTGGGCAGATGGTAGCGGGAGGGCCATGCCATCCAAGTCGTTATCATCCACTACTGCAAACGATGACAGAAATTGCTGCCACCGTTTGAGTGCTCACCAAGGGCAGACACTATGCTATGTGCCCTAGGCGAATTATTCGATTTAATCCCCAATTACACTGGCAATCCTGTGCAGTAAATAATATTATTTCACAGATGAGAACATTGACATTCAGAGAGGTTACGGAATTTGTTTTAGATTACAAGGTTGGTCAATGGCAAAGCCGGAATTTGAATTCAGTTATTTTGGCCTCTATAGCGTGTACCATTAATCCCTGTGATATACTCCCGCTCCTTCCCTCCCTCCCGTCCCTCCCTCCCTCTCCCTGTGCCTGGCACTGTGCTGGGTGTTAGATTCAGGAAGGACAGACTACACCCCTGCTCCTGGGATTCTCACTGTAACGCGTAGGCCCAGATGACTGCCGTGTGGAGACCGGCAGGGCAGGCTCACCCTAGGTGCCAGCTTCAGGTCGGGCAGGAGGCTGGGGGCTATGCCAGGTGGCAATCCCAGCTGTTTGTGGGCTTAATTGCACCTGGGTTTTTGTGAACTTAGATCAGGTGTGGGCTGTGCTCCTCTCAGTAAACCCTCCGTCTTGCCAATTTCTCCCTTCACTGCCATTTGGCAAGACCTGGGATCTATTCCGGCAGGTGTGAGTGGGGTGGGGGGAGGGGTGGTTACTAAACTGCTGCTTCATCAAGCGTGGGGCACAGGCCCGCACCTGACCCTCGGAAATGAAGGAGGTGGCAGCCGGCCAACCAGCTGAGACACAAAGGACTAGGGACGGGCTCCCTGGAGGGCTCCTCCTTAGGCTCCTCCCACTGCTCCCCCATAATGAGGAGCAGGGACGGGAAGGTCTACGGGAGGCTTGGAGATCAGAGTCGCCCCCTCTCATTTGACAGGTCAGGAGCCTGAGGGGGTCAGAGTGAAGGCCCGGCAGCTGCCGCTGGTGTCGGCTGGCCTGTGAGGAGAGCGGTGACGTGACCACCTGCTCGCGGAGTGAGGACAGGGAATCTGGCCTGTCCCCTGCGCTCCGCAGGGAGAGGTCAGGATGGCCCAGTCCCTTCCTCTAACACGGAGGAAACTGAAGCTGAAGGGGGGGGGGGGGGGTGATTGTCCACGGTCACCCAGCCCCTCGGGGACGCCGACTGTGTTTCTGTGGACAGTGCTCTCCCGGGCTCTCCGCCCCGTGACGGTCCTTTGAGAACCACAAGCTCCATGTGGTTTGATGGGATTTGGGATCTCCTGTCAAGCGCAAAAGGAAGCGCGGGTGATGTGACCAGCTGCAGAAATTCTGGTCTGTCTGCGACCTCTTAGAATGAGGTTTGAGGAAACAGGGCAGAATGCTGGAAATCAGGATGACGACGTGGAAAAAACAGTAGCTACCGCCATGGGTTGAGTTGTGTGCCACCCAAAGCGTAGGCCGACGTCCTGACCCCCCGGCGCACACCTGTGGGTGTGACCTGATTTGGAAAGCAGGTCTTTGTAGAGACAGTCGAGTGAGGATGAGGTCATGAGGGTGGGCCTTTGAAGAGGGAAGTTCAGACGCAGATTCACGGGGAGAAAAAAGGCAGCGACCGGAGTAACGTAGCTACAAGCCAGGGAATGACAGGGTGGCCGGCCACCCCCAGAGGAAGAACGGGGGGTGGGGAGCGTGGGGGGAAGATGAAGGAGGGGGTGAAACGCATTCTCCCTGGGAGCCCTCAGAGCAGCCAGCTCTGTTCACACCCAGATCTCCAACTTCCGGCCTCCTGACGGGGAGAGAATAGATTGCCGCTGTTCTGCGACACTCTGTGGTATTTTGGTACAGCAGCCCTAGGAGCTTAAGAGAGGTATGGCGCCGTAGCTGGTTTGGCTCAGTGGATAGAACGTCGGCCTGTGGGGACTGAAGGGTCCCAGGTTCAATTCCGGTCAAGGGCACATGCATGGGTTGCAGGTTCAATCCCCAGCAGGGGGCATGCAGGAGGCAGCCAATCAATGATTCTCTTTCATCACTGATGTTTTTCTATCTCCCTCTCCCTTCCTCTCTGAAATCAATAAAAATATATTTTTAAAAAATACAAAAAAATAAAGGTTGTGCCAGAGCAAATATGGGGGCGGGGGGGGGGGGACGGGAAAAAAAGAGCTCTCGCTTGTTGATTGACAACTTTGCTGGGCACTTCCATCCGCTGATGTAACCAATGTTTATTGTGCACCTGCTGTGTGCCAGGCACTGTGCAGGGGCCAGAGAAAGAGCAGGGAGGAAGGGAGGAGAGTGCCTGGGTCCCGCCTTCCTGCCGCTCACCCAGCTCACCTGCACTCGCTCAGAGCCTCACAGCAGTCCTGCCAGGGAGGGATCATTTGTGCTCAACTTAGAGGCAAGGAAACTCACGCTTAGGGGCCAGTGACCCACGGGGCCTCACTTCTGGTTCTGATGAAGCTGGGCCTGGACTTCATCCGGGATACAGTGGATGAAGGCTGTCTGAGCCACCACCTGCTCCCTCACAGCTCAGGCACATGATGGCTGAGAGAGACCTCCAGGGGCCAACGGGCAGGAGTGAAAGGCATTTCTGGGGCACAGGGTGGGCCCTGCCTCCTAAAGAAACTCCGCCTCCGCCCTGGCCTCCAGGCCTGCATGGCTGCAGGGGGCTGGGGGGGGGGGCGGGGAGCCTTGCACGCCAGCGGTGTCCACAGTCCCCCCTCCCACCGCGGGGCAGGAGGAGGCCCAGGAAGTAGAATCAGGCCCTGACAGCGCAGCGGCAGAAGCAGGCAGGCCACAGAGCTGCACCTGCACGGAGCCTTCCCAGAGCATCAGCCACAGCCAGACACGGTCACTCTGGGATCCTCGTGGGCGAGACAGAGACAAGGCCACACTGCGGTCACATCTAACAGAGTCTCAGGCAAGGACACTCTGCAGCCACAAAAATCAGCATTCCTCGTCCCGTCAGCACAAGTGACGAGGGACAGCTGTTTACAGTGGCAGCCGGGGCCGGCTCCATTCCTCCCGCCTCCTGGTAAAATCTGTGAGATGCCCCATCATTAAACTGCCCCAGATTCTTCACAGCTTCAAATGCAGAACAGGAACTTGCTCTTAAACTCCCCCTCACACCACCCAGCACAAGCCAGACCTCCTAACAAGCCCTCCTCACTCCCTCTTCCTGAGATGTCTGTCCCCGGCCGCCGAGCCTGCTTCTCCCTCGCTGCAGCCAATGGATAAGCCTGACTTTGTCTGCCCATCGGATAGTCTGCCTGGCTTTCTTTCTTTTTCTTTTTTTTTTTTGAGAGGAAGGGAGAGGGAGAAAGAGAGAGAAACATCAATGATGAGAGAGCCTGAAGTCCTACAGGGAATTGAACCATGACCTCCTGGTTTATGGCTCAATGCCCAACCACTGAGCCACAGGGGCTGAGCTCTGCCTGGCTTTAACAGGTGCAGGCCTCCTCCGCTGACCCAGGACCCTGGGGGTTGGCATTGGGGACCCCTCACCCTGGGCACGCCTCTCACCTCCCACCATGGACTCCCAGATCTCCCGGGAGCAGTGGAACTAGGTGATGGTGGGAGGGGTCAGGTCACCCTGCAGGGGCCTGAGACAAGGCCTGACGCAGGGGTGGGCTGTAGGAGGAGGCCTGCCCCACCACGTGGGTGCCCACCTCCCGCGGTGGAGGGGAGCACGCCAGGTGTGCTGCTACACGCTGCTCAGATAAAGACATTCTGCCTCCAGGGCCAACCGCTCAGCACATTTTTTCTGAGCATTAAATTCACTGAGAAAGAAAAATCGAAATCCCTGGGGGGCTGCCAAGCTGTGGAGCGTTCAGGCCCAGCTCTGAGCGGGCTGACGAGCTGGAGGCCGCCCAGCCTCCTGTGCGCAGTCAGTGCCCGTGACAGCGGCGAGGCGAGGATCCATCACTGCTCGCGGCAGCTTCCTCCGCGTGAACCGAGGCGGAGAAGGGGAGACAAAGGAGGCACGTCGCGGTTTCAGCTCCTCACAGAGACGGCCTCTGCTGAGATGCTAACTCTGCCACACGGTGGGCACTCGACGTCTACGCAAACCCACCCACCCTTTGGGGCGGGGGCTGGAGACAGCACTGATACGGGCCTTACAACGAGGACGGCAGGAGGCTTTCATTACTGTTTCGGGGTAGACAGTATGCTGAATGGGTCCTGGCTGGGACACCAGCTCAGCGAGGAACTTGATCCCTGCGGGCCTCGGTTTCTTCGTCTATAAAATGGGTGTGATGGGCTGAACGGTGTCCCCCCAGATCCCTATGTTGAAGTCCTATCCCCAGCACCACCGGATGTGACTGTGTTTGGAGACAGGGCCCTTACAGAGGTAACTCCGTAAAAATGATGCCACAAGGGTGTTCTTACTAGTATAAGAGGAGGAGGAAATGTGGACCCAGATGTCAAAAGGGAAGGAATGTGAAGTCACAGGGAGAAGGCAGCCATCTAAGCCCAAAGAGAGGCCTCCAGAAACAGCCCGCCGGCATCTCGGTCTCCATCCCCGGTCTCCAGGGCTGTGAGAAGATAAGTTCCTGTTGTTGGAGCCACTCGCCCGACTCTGTTACAGCAGCAGATTCCCACCTTCCCAGGGACACGTCAACCTCTGAGACCTGCAGGCCAGAGTGAAAGAGTGGGTGGCTGTGTCTAGAGTCTGATCATCAAAGGACTGGGTCTTGCTCGGGGACATTGGAGGGGAACCCGGAGAAATCCCAGGGCCTTTGTGCCCCTCCAGGGGGTGGCTGAGATCTGGGCCAACAACCTCGTCACTCAGGAGCCTGCCCTGGGCTGCCCACTGGGGTCAGCGCCGGGCGGGGCTGGCCTGGGGTGCAGACGCCGCCCTGGGGGCCCCAGGAGCTGCACTTTCTGTCTCATTTACTCCTCCCAACGGCGAGAAAGCTGCTTTCACCTTCATTAGGCGGCTAAACACACCAGGCTCTAATACGTTATAATAAATTCATTTATCAGATAACCTTCCTGCTCCGAGCTGGCTGGGAGCAGCCGGAGGAGTGGGCTCTTACCTGGGGGTGGGAATGGAGATGCCACAGTTCAAGGCCGGGATGATGCCCCGAAGCTCCGGGCAGCCGGGGAGGAGGGCCTGGGGCGGCGAGTGGGGGAGGGGCCAGCGCTGGGCTGGGCTGGCAGGTGTGGGCAGTTGGGAGTCAGGCAGGTACTTGCCGCCTGAATAACTTGGCCCCGCGTCTAACTTTCTCCGTGTTGCCGCATTTCCCCTAAGACTTATTTCCATGCTTACTCTCTGGCCCTTGAAATAAATACATACAAACGAGCAGTTGTTCTCCAACAGCAGGTCAGCTTTGGGGTGGAGTCCCTTCCCCCGTCCCCCCCGCCCCCCATCGCCTCCTTCCACCCCGCACCCTTTTGCACCCACTGCCGACACAGCTGAAATCCCTTGTCCTTTCTGCTGAATAATGAATGCTTTTGCCACAGTCAGGCCAGGGGCTCGTTTACAACCAGACGAATGAGTCTGTCTGCGCTCCCCCAGCCGACGCACGATAAACTGTTTCATTTTCCTAAATTGAGTCCTCCACTTCGGTGGCTCGCACAGGCTCTGGGGAGCGCGGCGGCTGCCGTTCTGCCTGGGTCAGCGGTTCTTTCAATAATTCCCCGCGTCCCCCGCCAGCGGCCACCACGCTGGGCCCAGCCCTCCACGCTGGCGCAGCTGCCTGGGCTCAGCTCTAAGTTAGCTCTGGGGGGTGTCGCCCAGTAGGTCCCCCCTGTTCTCTTCTGTGTGGATCATCAGCGTTGGTGCCTCTGTGAGGCTGCGGGGCTGCGCCGGCCCTGGGCCTGGCTGGAACCCCAGCCCTGACCTCCCCTGTCACAAGTTGCTGGCAGGAATTTTACTTATTACTTCTCTTTTTTAAAAAAATTATTATTTAAAGATAAAACATGTTAACAGTGCCACAAAAGTATACAGCCCCCAGCCACCAGCCTCTCACTAGCAGCAAGCTGACCGCCCCTCGCCCTGCTGCAGAGAGTCGCCCGCCCTCCTCCTGTTTAACACGAAGAGTAGCAGAGCATGTTTCTGCAGCTGCCATTTTACTCAAAAATATATATTCGTGCCGCCCAGCCAGCGTGGCTCAGTGGTTGAGCATAGACCCATGAATCAAGAGGTCGGCCTTTCAATTCCGGGGCAGGGCACATGCCAGGGTTGAGGGTGCGATCCCCGGTAGGGGGCGTGCAGGAGACCTCCTACTCATCATTAATGTTTCTATCTCTCTCTCTCCCTTCCTCTCTCTGAAACCAATAAAAATATATGTACTAGTTCCCAGCCTCCTTGTTCTTTTCTTACAGAAGCGGGGAGTCTGCTGTGTCGTTTAGCTGCCGGACCTCCGGCTTGTTCCCACTGTTCCACTTCTGAAATATTCAAGGAGCAGGACGCTCTCTGCCCCTAAGTCCAGGGTTCCGGTTTGAAGCCGCAGCCCGCCAGGCTCTGTCTGCATTTGTCCGTCTGTCTGGCTGCCTTTGGAGCGCTGGGACTTGCTGGGAGAGGGGAGGGGCACGCACTGACCTCCGATAGCTTGACATTCCATGGTGAGAACCGCAAAACTCTTAGCATCAGACTGTCAGACCTCAGAGGGAAGGTAGGGGAGGGTGAGGATAAGGGAGAGAGATCAACCAAAGGACTTGTGTGCTTGCATATGAGCCTAACCAGTGATCACGGACAAAAGGGGGGTGGGGGCATGCGTGGGGAGGGGTTTGGGATGGGAATGGGGGGGGGGATAAGGACAAATATGTGATACCTTAATCAATAAAGTAATTAAAAAAAACTCTTAGCATCAACAATGCCATTCATATTCGCATAACCCATGGACACAGACAATAGTGCGGTGAAGGCCTGGGGGTGGGGGTGTGGTGGAGGGGGTCAATGGGGGTTTGAAAAAGGGGGCAATCTGTAATACTTTCAACAATAAAGATAAAATTAAAAAAAATAAACAATGCCATTCAGCCCCCCACACGAGGGGGCCTGAGTAAACTCTGGCCTGGCTTCTACCCCGTCCCACACCATGTCCCGGGGATGACCCCAGCCCCTTACAATGCCTGCCCGACCGAGAAAACTCAAGCTGCCAATGAAGTTACAGTTTATTCCAGTCCAAACCTGACAAGGGGCCCCTGATGTCCCTTTCTTAGGCAATTACTGAAGGAAACGTGGAATTACAAATCCCTCCTCTGCCCCTGAGATAGAAGTCCCTGTAACCCAGAACGCTTCCTCAACCCGGAGCCACGTCTGCGATGCAAACGTCTGTGGAGATAGCGCCCCTGTCGCCCAGCTCCCGTGGGAGGGTGGGTGCGAACTCGTTTTTACTTTGAGGGTATGTGTATTAAGGCTGGGGACAGTGAAACAAGGAAGGGCTCAGCATAGAAGAAGCAACAGGAGAGCCCAATTTTCATCATCTGGACTCACTCCCCTGCCCCCCAATTCTTCAACAAGGATCTCACCCTTTAAGAGACGTAAGGGTGGCTGAGCGTGTTTGGGAAGAGCACAGAAAGGGGCCCCTAGTGACAGGGCTCAGTCTGCCCTATTTTCTTTAGCAATTCCGCTCCCTCCTAGACCCCTACGTATCACAAAACAAGAGGCCCCAGGAATCAGGAGCCACCCTCCTTGGAAAGCACTTAGTGGCCACCTTTATTACTCGACCAGGTCCTTGGGAGCAGCCTCCTGTCCCTCCCCTCCCTGCTCCACCAAAATATTTCTTCCAGTTTTATTATCACTCCCTCCAAGAGGAATTCTCCTGGACATATTTTTCTCTGCATAGTTACATTTCTAAGGATACTCTATTTTTTTAAAAATATATTTTATTGATTTTTTACAGAGAGGAAGAGAGAGGGATAGAGAGTTAGAAACATCGATGAGAGAGAAACATCCATCAGCTGCCTCTTGCACACCCCCTACTGGGGATGTGCCCACAACCAAGGTACATGCCCTGACCGGAATCGAACCTGGGACCCTGAGTCCATAGGCCGACGCTCTATCCACTGAGCCAAACCGGTTTCGGCCTAAGGATACTTTAGTGTCCCTTATAGCTCAGCTAGCAGAGTAAACTCTCTTACTTGACTGCTCTGATCACATAAATTGCATTTATTAAAAAACAGAAATGGGCTGGGCCGGCGTGGCTCAGTGGTTGAGCATCGACCTATGAACCAGGAGGTCATGGTTCAATCAATTCCCGGTCAGGGCACATGCCTAGGCTGTGGGCTTGATCCCCAGTAGGGGGCGTGCAGGAGGCAGCCCACCAATGATTCCCTCTCATCATTGATGTTTCTATCTCTCCCTCTCCTTTCCTCTCTGAACTCAATAAAAAATATATTTATAAAAACAAAACAAAACACACACACACAAAAGAAAACAGGAGTGGTTTAGTCTCGGGTCCATGTGTTCAGGCTTTTGCAGATTCTAAAAGGGCTCGTGGTGCCCCACCCCACCCCCTTTCGGGGACACGGGTGGTGAAATGTGAACAATGACCCTGCTGCCTGTGTTTTTATTCAGCGGGGGAAGGATTAGTTCTTATTTCTTTAAACACAAGAATAAAAAACCCTGCTGGGACCCCAGGTTCTGTCCGGAGAGAACCCTGGCCCCAGTGGTCTAGTTGTCTCAGTGTCCGGAAGTTTCTCCAACAGGCAGACCCCAGGGTGTGGGCTCTCTCTCTGCCAGGGACAGAAACGGGCTGTGAGCAGCAGGCCACTTAGCATTCGAATCCTCTGGCCTCTCCGTCATGTTGACTTCTCCTTTCTCCAGCCGACAGCCTTTGCTGCGGAGGTGTTGGCTGCCGTGGCCGCCCATGGAGCCCACTCATGTCCGTGGAAACCCAAGCCTCCAGGGCTCCTTCCTTCCCCGGGCAGCGCCTCCCGGCCTGGCTCACAGCCTGAGCTGGGCGGCCTCTGGGCTGCCCCTCCTCTGCCCCCGTCCGCCCATCCGCAGCTCCGAGGCAGGGACGCTGCCTGCTTTCAGTCTTGTGTTCGGCCTATGTGATGAAAGGGCCTGATGTCGCCAGAGTTTATCATCAGCACCACTCACTGGGCAGGAAAAGCCAGGAGCCCTCGGCGGAGCTGGGGAGGGGAAGGGCCACCTTCCGCCCCGGCGATGGCCGGGCGCCGGGTCCTCCGTGGCCTCCGTGGCCACCACCTGGGCATTTCCTGTCTATCGTCACTGCTTAGCCGGAGAAGTGGCCGAGAGGCGCTCACACAGCGGAGGAGCAGGGGAGAGAGGTTTGGCATGGAAAAGGGACTTCATGTACATTAACCCTCGCCAAGACTGGCAACAGTCCCTGTGGCCGGATCACGGGCCTCTCAGGAAGCTCCCTGTCCCCAGGGCTGCTTTGTCTTGTGATCTGAGCCTCAGTTTACTCAGTTTATTGTGAAAAATAAAAAAAGGTGGAGCTCCTTGTTAAAAAAACAGAGAGAAAAGAAAGATGCCTTTAAGACTATTAAAAGGGAAAGCTTTGTCCTATTTTCTATGGTTTTTCTCACAGTAATTCTGCTATTTAATCTCGTACTCCCTCAGGCACAGGGATACTCAAGGGGCGAGTGCAACCCTGGTCGGCACCTGGGGGGTCCTGCCCCACCATTCGGGGCACTGCCTGGTCCGTCAGCCGCTGGACCGACATGCCACCTCCTGGCCGAGGGTGGGGAAGTGGCCAGGCATCGCCGTTCCTGCAGACTGGCCGCTCCCACCCACGGAGGGGAGTTCACCCCCAGAGTACTGAGCCTCGGTGCCACCCTGTGGGCAGCTGGGTCAATGGGCAAGAGGCTCGTGAAGCGTCTGTGTGGCATCAGAGTGCAAGAAATTGCCCTGCAGAAATCCGGGCACAGCTCGGGGGTTTACCCGGCACAAGGACTGGAAGCAGGGCGGCTGCAGTGAATCTCGGAGGAAGGGCTGCCTGAGACGTGGCAGCTTTAAGGCCCAGGCTGCCCTAGGCAGCTCTCCCTCAGCCCAGCTGGTTGCGAATGAACAGCAGCCCGGGCCCAGCAGCGAGGACAGTGTGTGCCATGGGTCCTGTGCTGTCAGCTGGCCCTGACTGACGTGGGGAAGCATCCTGGGATGAGATGCGAGGCAGGCGGGGCACAGGGGGAGCCCCTGAGGGTGTCTGCTCAGCATCACCCTGCCACACACAACAGAAGGTTTGTCACCTTGTCTTGGGGGCTGCGTGCTGGGCCCCAGGGCGCACGGGGTGTGAGCTGGCGGCTCCTGGCTGGGTGAGAGGCTGAGTGAGCGCAGAGGGATCCCAAGGCCGGCACTGGGAGGGCAGGGGCGGGAGGAGGGGGTGGGGGAGGGTGAAGGCAGCCACCAGGAAGAGCCGGATGAGATGTGCGGTGCTGGCTGCAGTCCCAGTGTTAGAGCCCAGGCTGCAGGCTGGGCGTGGTGGGCGAGCTGCGAGCTCTGCAGAGAGCACCCAGCGCAGGTCCTGACTAAGCAGCGAGGGCGGAGGAAGCCTCGGTCCTGCCCTGCCCGTCAGACAGCCGCCAGCCACAGGCGGCCATGCAAAGTCACCAAATGCAATGAGATAAAAACATCCGTTCCCCAGTCGCATTAGCCACACCTGGCCAGGGGCCACCAGGAGGGAGTGTGCACACAGGCCACTGCCATCGCTGCTGAAAGTCCTATTTGAAGGCAAATGACCCCTTACTGTCTTACATTGAACACATGTTGAAATCACATTTAAAATACCTTCAGTTAAGTAAGACATACTACCAGTATTAACTAACTTCACCGGCTTCTTTTTACCTTTTTTTTTTTTTTTTTACTGTGCGCAATAGGAACTTGTAAATTATCCACGCGGCTCCTATTTCTATCGGACAAGGGCCCAGAACACACCTTCACTCACTCATTGTTCTTTTTTTTTTCCACTCATTGTTCTTAATGCTAATCCATTCGAAGCTACTCCGTGTGACCATGGCTGTAAAAACCCTTTCTTAACACAAAGGTTACGGGGCAGCCCGAGGTAATGGCACAAATGCAAGCTTTGGAGCCAGAAAATTCCAGGTCCAATTCTCAGCTGCACCCCCTACTCGCTGCAAGGTCTTGGCCAAAGAACTTCCCTTTGTGCCTCCGTTTCCTCCTCTGAACATTGGGATCAGTGAATGAGCCACAGCACAGCACTGCTGTGCACGCCCGGGGAGACAGTGATGGAGAGGGACGCTCGTGGGCCCGGCCCTCGTGCGCCTCCGTCAGTGGTCATCGTCACTGCTGTTCTCACCGTCTAGTGTTTTTAGCATGAAAGTAGGAGGGGTTATGGTCAGTGTCTCTGGCCTCCGACCACTCACTCCCCTGCCCCCCGTGCCCTGCCTCAGCTGTCAGCCTCCCGTCCCGCCCTCCACAAAGCCCTTGGGCACAGCCCGGCACTCACCTGCTGGCAGCTGCTGGCCCAGGAGGCCCTGAGGGCGCCCCAGTGCTCCGCACGCCCGGCCTTGCTCTCCAGGTGCCTCCGCAGCTGGGCCTCCAGCTCCTGGCTGACCTGCTCGAGGGCATGCACCTGGGCCATGTATCCCACCAGGCAGCCCCCCAGGTCTTCAGCGGCATCGGGGTCCCTCCCCAGGCCGGGAGCCGGCGCTGTGGCCAGGCCTGAGCTCCGCAGCCCCTGCAGAAAGACACTGCTGATGCCCAGGGCTCGGCGGGTCACGCGGGCACCCAGGCCACCTGTGTACCCATGGGAGGCCATCCCTACGTAGACCCTGGGTGCTCGGATGAGGCCACCCATGGCACTGGTCCTGGAGGCCGGGGGGCTGTCCAGGGAGGAGGACGATGACCGTGTCCCCCTGAAGGACGCCCCGTGCCTCTGGACGGGCACGCTGGCACGGGTGGGCGCATCCACCACCACTCGCTTTGAGCTCATCGCCCTTCTGCCTCTCTGTGCCTGCCGGGCTTAGAGTCCAGCGGCTTTTGGTGTGCAGTCCCGGGGGCGCTGGGGCCGGGTCATGGGCCTCTCTGGAAGCTCCCTGTCCCCAGGGCTGCTTTGTCTGCTGTTTTCCATGAGTTTCCATCGCTCTCGGAGCTGAAAGAGAGCCGGCCGTCCAGGGCCGTGTGCAGAGGCCCTCGCACATTCTCTGCAGGGTCATGTGCCCCACCTCCCAGGCTTTCCTGCTGGTGGTGGCGGGGGCTGGATCCCTGCAAGCTGTGGGGGTGGCTCATCTGGGGTTGTGCGTATTTCACTAAGTGAGGGCAAGGCAGGCATCAAGCAGCCCCGTTTCACAGGTGAGTCAACTGAGGCTCAGATCACAAGTGGCTGACCCAGGGTTTAACCAATGCAGGTATTCCCAGGGCCAATTTCAGGGCTTTCTATCTACATCCTTACAGGTGCTGGTGTGCGACTGTGTGACAAGGTCCAGCCAGGTGACACAGGAGGGAAGCAGCCGTGAACCAGCCATGGCGGAGGCAGCCCCGGGGGCTCGAGAGACACAAACCAGGCCTGTTGCTTCCTTCATCCCCCCTCATCCTGGCAGCAGCTTCAAGTCCCTCCCTAGTGTCCTTCTTCCTGAGAGAACAGAAGCTCACCCGCTGTGTGGGCTTGGCCAGCCTGCTTCACCTCTCCGGACCTTCCTTCCCAGGCCCTGGCCTGGGCTCTGCCTCGCTAATGCACCAAGAAGGCTGCCCACAGGGCCTGTGAGTCTGCGATGACAACATCCTCCCACAGGGGGCGCTGACTGGGCTGCGAGGAGCTGCATTCTTGTGAATTCCAGGGTGTATCGCTCAAGGCTAAAGGAAGGGCTCAAACCAGAGGTTGCATGGGTACGATTACGCTCTACAGAATCGTAACCCTCACGGCCAGGTTAACGTCAGCTTCCTCTGATACTGACCACGAAGCCCCGAGTCCCGGGGAGGGGTGGGGGAGGAGGGGATGTGCCCTCATTCACACCGGTGCCTCCCAGTCCTGAGGAGGGATGATTCTCTTTTGGAGAAATCACAAACATGTTTTAAAGGACTTGTCTTATCAAACAATAAACGGCTAGTCCTATTAGCTCATCATTCTCACAACAACCAATTTATGGTTAAAGTAGATGAAAAACAGAGCTGGATACTAGGTGGTGTGGGTACTAAAAGGAGACTTAAAAGCTATTTTAAAATGAAAAGGATACAACATGTATTAGCAACGGAATCCTCTGGCTAATAAAATAAGTTTATTTATATATACATGGTAGCTGAATTCTGTTGATAAGGAAAAATAAGTCATACATCCACATATGTATATATAACATATGCATCTTCGATTACATATGTTATATATAAAGTTTACAAACAGGTATCTTTCTATATGCACACACACATTGACAGAGTAAATGCAGTCGCTGACAGAAATCCCACGACCAGGAGAACATGGCAGACAGCAGCACACTGGGGAGGAATCTCGGGGCAACATGTAACCTGCGTCTGTGTAGGACGAAGCGTCTTTACAGAGAGATAACCACGGAGCTCAAGCCCGGTACGTCCATACGACACGGAGAACACACGTTTCTGAAGGCCATCTTTTTCAAAGGAGAAGGAAGAAAGAAGAGAGTCATGACACGAAGACCACAGCGATAACACAGACATATGAGCCAACATTGAAGTTCGATCCCCAGTCTGACTATAAGAACATCTATATTCAAAATATATGCTATCAAACTATTTTTCTTTTAGAGAAAGGAAGCGTCCCAGCATTAATCTCCCGGCCCAGCCCCTACCTAAGAGGGAGAGAATGCAGAAGCCCGCGTGTGTCCGAGGGTCTGCCACCCACAGTGTGGGTCGGGGAGGCTGCCCACGAGGGAGGGAGCAGTGGGGGGGGGGGAAAGGAAGGGGGAACCGGAAATGAGAGCCGGGTGGCGAGTCCATGTGCTGACAGCCAATCGGGGGTCAATGCTGAGGAGGATGGGATGGTTCCTCTCCCAAGCGATGGCTTTGGCCATTTCGTTCCCGTAAGACCGCAGGACGATTGAGAAGGTACAGCGTCAAGGCTTCTCACGGAAGCGCCTCCTCAGGGGCGCTCTCCGGTGGCCTTCTGAGAAACGAAGCTGAACCCCTAGAAGCTGAGCCCCCTTGACCATGTGATGCTGGAGGAAGGGCCAGCAGCCTCCAGCTCGGGCGGGTCCGCATCGGCACCCTCTCCGGTGGAAGGCACAGTGTGGGACGCAGACGTGGGTGCTGCCGGGGAGGCGGGCGGGTGCCTGTCGGAGGGCAGCCTCTCTTCGCCAGGGAAAGGCAGGCCTGTGGTCGGCACGGCGGCGGGTCCCGTTGTGTGGTGTCAGGGGGCCGTGGCCTCAGGATGCCCGGTGAACTTCGGGGGTCCCCGGCCTGCTCAGAGGGGTTACCCTCAGTCAGTGGTGCCAGTGTGAGGCGCCGGGGGCTCCTCGGCGGCGGGTGCCCGTCCGCTTCCTGCTGCAGGGATGACTCTGCCGTCCTCTCCCCCAGGTGCCTTCACTGGTGTAGGGGTGGCCGGGGTCACATGGACTCAAGCGGACCCGAGCTCTGAGAATCCTCGGGGGCCACGCACGTGACATTCCCTCACTGCCCAGGCTGCTGGGACCCGCGAGGGCTCAAGGACAGTTATGAAGAGAAGCAATCGGTGCAAGTGCTTTGCTTAGAAATACCTTTATTTTATAAAGCCACGGGTCGTTCTGTAAAGTTGTTTTTTAAACCACACTTATAAAAAAGGTGTTGACAATTCTTAGGAGAGAAAAAGCTGAAAATGTTTCTCCTTCAGTCAGGGTTACACAAAGGTTATATTTATAATATATATTTGTATAGTTATGATTTAGAGCCCAAAGGTAGGGCATGGCAAAGCGGGGGCGCTGCGGTCAGATCTCGGATACCTGATCGCCCCCCACAAACAGTGTTTCTTGGCAGAAGGGGTTGACGAGGACCATCCCCGTGTCTCTGTAGTCGCCGTTGGCTGGGGAGCGCGGCTCTGAGAGCTGGTCCTGGGGAGACAGGGAGGAGATGGCGTGAGCTGGGAGGGCTCACCGGGTGGCCCTTCTTACAAAAAGGGACCCACCGATTGTGGGTAAACATTTTTCATCCGTTTCCCTGCCAGTGCCGAGGTGCACAGCCCTCTCTGCTCTTTCAGGTTTTTACAGCGGCTTCAAAAAAGATTTCCTGCTTCCGGAGTCACCCCCACCTCAGCTTTCTGAGATGGGATTGCTCTCCTCATTGAAGTCTGAGCGAGCTCACCATGCTCCACACACACACCATATGGCAAACTGTGGTCCACTGGGGCCACAGACTCCTCTTCCTGCCTCTCCCTCACAGACCTCTGGGAGACCTTGCTGCTTTTCCTCCCTGACACACCCCACACTAGTCCACCTCTTTCCTGTCCTGCCACCCCCATGTCAGAGCCTCCACGGGCTAACTGCCCCCCTCCTGAGTCCTCCCAGGGTCAGGTCAGAATCCTGGCCCCACTTCTTGCAGAACTAGATGTGCGGAGGGTCTGGATCTCTGTGGGATGCACTGTAGGTGGAAGTGGACAACTCAGTCTGTCTCCAGGAGTGGGAACAGGCCCTCCAGTGCTTGGGCATCTGAAGGGCTGTGGCCCCACCACCCAGGGCTGCCAGCACCCGTGGGCCACGGGACGGCACTGCCCAGGGCTGCACACACCCGAGGGCCACGGGACAGCTGTACTGACTCAGCCTGGGGAGCTGGTTCAGGGGAAAAGGCTTCGCTTGTTCCAGTTCTAAACAGGTGGAGCCTCAGGCCCTGCGGGCGGTTCCAGGGCAGAGGCTGAGCCGCAGGCCAGGGGCTGACTGGTCTAAGACAGACCTGCTTGCATGTCTTCTCTCTCGGAGGCCACAGTGAATTCTCTGAAGTTTCTTTTTAAGGAAAACATGTAATTTTGAGCAATATGTGCTGCTTTATGGAGAATAAAGAGATGAAGGGAGGGAGAGGCCATTTGTTGGTGAAATGTCTTCTCTGATGACGGGAATTTCCCTGAGCGCCGGGAACTGGCCGAGTGCCCACCTGAGGGTGACACCCGCCAGCCCTCTCAGTAAGGACGACGGGGCATGTCAGCGGGCAGAGCCTTCTCCGCGGCTCTCGGGCTGAGCTGCGGAGGGACTGTGGGGGCTGGACCCGGCTTGTCCTTTTACAGTCTCACAAAGCAGGTGCCCGCCCAGGGGAACCAGAGACTTTTCTCTGCGTGAAAAGGAGAAAGGTATGTAGGAAGCGGCTAAGGTAAGAAAGAAGAGAAGGGAGGAGGTGGGAAGGAAGAGGGAAGAGGAACGCAAGCTTGGAAAAGTTCCCCAGCACCTTCTGGGCATCACGTGCTCGCACGGCCGGGACGTGTGTTCGGCGGCTTTCGTCCACCCTAAGGGGGGCAGGCACCCACGAATGTGCTTGGGCAATGCTCCTGGCGGCCTCCAAAGCGGGCAGCTCAGAGGCGGTGAGCACACCCTGTGACCCATGATCACCGTGGGTGGTCTGCGGTGCACACGCGTGCCCAGGGAGGCGGGACAAATGGTGGCATCGCTCTAGATCAGGGTGGGAACCTTTTTTTCTGCCACGGGCCATTTGGATCCTACATCCAAACATCATTTGCGGGTCCTACAAAATTATCAACGTAAAAATCAGCCTGGCCCTGACCGGTTTGGCTCAGTGGATAGAGCGTCAGCCTTCGGACTGAAGGATCCCAGGTTCGATTCCGGTCAAGGGCATGTACCTTGGTTGCGGGCACATCCCCAGTAGGAGGTGTTCAGGAGGCAGCTGATCGATGTTTCTCTCTCAGCGATGTTTCTAACTCTCTATCCCTCTCCCTTCCTCTCTGTAAAAAATCAATAAAATATATTGAAAAAAAAAAACAACAGCCTGCAATATTTAGTCAAACATTTGATTAACTCACCCCTAACGCCTGGGCAAATGATTTCCAGGGTCTTTTTTTTCTTTTTTTTAGATTTTCTCTCTCTTTTTTTAAAAAAAAATATTTTATTGATTTTTTTACAGAGAGGAAGGGAGAGGGATAGAGAGTTAGAAACATCGATGAGAGAGAAACATCAATCAGCCGCCTCCTACACACCCCCTACTGGGGATGTGCCCGCAACCAAGGTACATGCCCTTGACCGGAATCGAACCTGGGACCCTTGAGTCTGCAGGCTGACGCTCTATCCACTGAGCCAAACCAGTTTTGGCAGATTTCCAGGGTCTTGCAGGGCTGTGGGCCGGACGTTCCCCACCCCGCACTAAAGCACAAAGAGGGGAGTAGACCTCCCGGGAGGGAAGCCGATAAAATTCACTCTGAACCCAAACGGAGCTTCGTGCGCAACCCCGAGCTGTGTCGATCGGCAGCCTCCGCATCAGGGCCTCTGGCTGTGCCCACGGTGGCCTGTGCTCGGGGTCGGAGAGACTCCTGGCCTTCCCGTAGTACGCGCACAAGCACTGCCTTTCCACTTCGGTTTTCATGGGCCAATTTTGCAAAGAGAATAGGAGGAATTTAGAGCTCAGGGGTTGGCAGCCCACACTCAAAGCGGGGCCAGCCTCTGCCTCGTCCTAAAACCAGGTCACACAAAACTCAGAACTTTCAATGACCCTCTGCTGCCCACGACTGAAGTCCATTCAGGCCCATTCAAGACCATGCCCATCCACCTGCCAATCCTGTTGCACCCTGGCCTCTACCCACCTTCCCTGCAGAGTGGAAAGGGCACAGCGCCCAAGCCAGAGACCTGGGTCCCAAGCCAGCCAGGTCCGTGTCGGGCAAATGCCCCTCGGCTACGTCCCTTGCGGGGACACCTGCTAAGTCCCCTGTGCAGACTTCCTCGGGTGCCCACAGCTCGCTGTAACGCCTCTTGCATCTCCCCTAGTCTGCTTTGTTTTGGAAGGATGCATGAGGCTCAGACCCCAAGCACGTTGGAATCTGGGCCCCTTGAGAGCAAGCTCTCATCTCCACAGCCCCCGGACAGGAACACGGGTCCTCTGCGAGTATTTGTTGGCTTGTTCCCAGGGACAGTGACTCCAAAGCTTTACCGTGTGTACGAGGCACCTGGGTTCTCGCTGAAGGGCAGACCCTGATCCCAGGCTGGGCGGGGCCGCAGCCTCCGGTGCTGCTGGGACCACGCCCCGAGGAGCAAGGCGCCTGGAAACGGCCGATGCTCCCTCCACAGCTCTCTCTGGAGCCTGCGGCTCTCCGGGCTGTGGGGCCAGCACCTCCAGGGGCACCCTGGGCCGGGGCTCCGTACCTCAGAGGTCTCGAGGGACTGGATCTCCCGCGGCAGCTCCACAGCGTGCTTGTTGAAGTAGTCCATGGTGATGGCGTTGTTCCAGTAGCTCAGGTTGTTCTCCGGGTTGGCCGCCTTCTTCTTCCTCCGCAGGCAGCACACGGTCAGCAAGACGGCTGCGGAGAGGGTCCACGTTAGGGAGGGAGGGGGCCCAGCACGGAGCAGCGTTCCCGAGGGACCGAGGCCAGTCCCCAGGAGCGCGGCGATGGCCACCCAGTCCGCCACCGACCCCCATTCATTCACTCCCGTGCTCATTCAACAAACACCTACGTGTGCCGAGTGCCTTGTGCCAGGGGCTGGGGAGGAAGAAGGACAAGGATGCCTGCTTTTGTAAGCTTCCCTTCTAGGGGTGTATGGAGGGTCCAGACAATACATACATAAAACAATGAATGAATAAGGTAAATATAGATAGTGACAACTGTTCAGAAAAATAACACAGGGCGAAGGGAGAGACAATGGAGGTGAGCTGGGGGAGAGAGTGCTTCAGTCATCACGGAAGGCTTCCCTAGGAGGTGAACGAGGGCTAAAAACAGAATGCGGGGGAAGGGAGGCAATGTGTTCCAGGTAGCGAAAACAGCATGTGCAAAGGGCCTGAGGTAGGGACAAGCTTGATGTGTGAGAAAAGACTGGCATGGCTGGGGTGCGGTGAGTGTGGAGGAGAGGCAGGAGATGCCAGAGCGGTGTTTAGGGCGGTGCCCACAGGCCAGGGGGCAGGAGGCTGGGCTGTAACTTCAGTTATCTGTGGGCACTACAGCGCCACTCCTGGAGTCTGCTCCAAGAAAAGGCCACACTCATTCGGTGGGAGGAGAGCGTGGCTGCAGAGAAGGCACGTGTGTTCTGAGTGGCTCTGCTGGACTGATGAGGGGAGGGGGGCAGAGAGCGGGGCAGAGCCAGATGAGCCCTGGATCCCCACAGGCGGCCGAGAGCGAACCCTGACACCTGGACTCCAATGCCTGCTGCTCACTGTCCGTGATCCTGCCTCACAGACACTCTGAAGGCCGAGGCAGCACATTCGGGCCTGGTGGGGCTTCTACGTGCCACAGCCTGACGTGCGACCTGTCTGTCCAACCTCTGAGACGCGGGGGCCCCAGGGAGGGAGGAACACGTTTGGATGTTGCTGATGAACCAGGCGACAGAGTGACTGGGGCCACAGGGAGGCTTCTGTGGTGGGGGAGCTGGGATGGCTGTCTAGGCTCCCACATGGAACAGGTGATGCAATGCCAAGGGTGACAGGATCCCTCTCGGGGAGAAGCCCGTAAGTGAAGACCGGGCATCTCCTGCCCAGGTGTGCCATCACCAGGGCCTGTAAGGTGGCTGAAGCTCCAGGCCAGGGGTGGGCAGGATGCACCCAACATCCTGGAGGTGCCAACCACCTGTGCTGGGGAGAGGGGGCCCTAAGCTGAGCTGTCCCAGAGGCTGGACCCACGGTGACAATGGCCACCAGGGGGCAGCAGAGGACCATCTCTGTCCACAGCAGCCCACTGGCCAGCACCAGGGAGCCTGTGTGTGCCAGGGTGTGGGGCAGCTGCAGAAGCTGGCACCCACACAGCTGCGACCTCAGGGCCCACGCCCAGCCCTCTGTGGGAGGAATTCTCCCGGATGCAGGAATTCTGTAGCTCTCATCCCAGCTGCCGTCTCAACCTGAGAAGACCTCCAGACAAGGTCAAGAGATCAGGCAAGTTTCCATGCCATCCAATCTGCTTTGATCAGGAAGACTTTTAATTCTTTTAATCACCATCCTTCTGGGTCCCCTTAAAAGGTTTTAAAATATGAAGGAAATGTCTGAATATTTGAGCTATAAGAAATTTGAGCCTGGCTGGTATGGACTTTTGAAAACTTGTGCGTTTCCTCCTCCTTCCCGCCCTTCCTTCTGAAGAGTCCTTTCTTCAACTGGTTGAAGGGAATGGGGGGCTGGGCGGGGGGGGGGGTGTGGAGCTGTAGAACGCGGCCTGAAAAGCTGCTAACTTAGGGCACCGCCTTACTCCACAGATGAGAAAGCCATGGCCAGAGCACCTGGCTGGCCGGCCGCAGGTCACAGGTGTGAGTGGCAGGCCCGGGGCAAGTCCCCAGGTCCCCTCTCCCTTTTCTGCTGTCTCTATTCCCTGCCCCTGCTTCCCACCTGCCCCTGGGACTGGGTGTGCAAAAGCCTGGGGAGTCAAGCTGGCGGCAGCCACAGAGAGGGTAGGGAGGGGCGAGGCTGCCAAGGAGCCAGGCTGTGAACCTGGGCCGGCACAGGTTGCAGAATTCGGTCCCCTGACCCCTCCCACCCTGAGTCCTGTGGGAAGGGTGGCCTTGGTGGGGCGGCCTGAGGGCTGGAGTAGGGGGTTCTGTTCCCACCTCTCTCTCCTTCATGTGTTGTCAGTGCTCCCGTCCTGACTACATCTCTCTCAGCGGCTCCCAGGGCCGCTCAGGCGCATTGCCCTGCCACAGTGGGAGCCGGCCTGGCGACAGACAGAGCGTGGGCTTGGAGTCCAGAGACCTGCGTTCAAGCCTGGCTCTGCCAGGGGTTAGACTAGGTGAGTCACTTCACCAAGCTGATTACCGGGGCCTCACAGGGTTGTAAGGAAAGTTAGAGACCATGAACGCAAATGCCTAGCGTGCTGCCGGACACGCAACAGGTGCGTAAGTCACAGAGTCACCTCGTTCTCCCGGCTTCCTCCACGACAGAGACCTCGGATGAAATCTGGGCTGCGTGACTCAAGGCCACGGCCGGCTCAAGGCCAAGGCTCTACCTGCGGCTTAGAACTCTCGTTCTTTCAGCGACTGGCCTTCCATCCAGGAAAGAAAAGTACAGCTCAGACGTGTGGCGTCTCTGACGTATCCCCAGCGCTGACCTGGGTGCCTTACCGCCCAATTTAACCCACAAAGCGGCTGCTAAGGAAGCTGTTCCTCCTCCCCAGGTCCAGGAGAGGAGCCGGAAGCTCCTGGGTGTTAACACAATGGGCCCTGCTCACCCAGCTCATTCCTGGGACTTGAACCCAGGTCTCTGTGACCCTCGGGTTGATGCCTGCTGCTCCATCTTGCCCTGGACCCTGGAGGGGACGCACCTTAGCACACGAGGCGCTTTGCACCTACACAGCTCTGTGCAAACACAGGTGCCGGCCACCCGCTTCCAGTTCAGTTAGAAGCTCCAACTGCTCCGCTCCTCCAAAGGCAACAGCTGGGAAGACTCCCCAGGACGCCACGATCTCTACGTCCTCGCGTTCTAAAGTGGAGTGCGGACTCAGCAAGTGCTCTGGGCCTCCTGGGAGTGCCGTGGGCATCATCCCGGACCTGTCAGACGTGTGGCAGGAAGGAGCCCTGGGCCCTGTGTTGGGGGCGTTGAGGGGGAGGCACGGTTCCAGGGACAGGCTCACTGTGTGACAGGAAATGGAAACGAACTCCTGCTGGTTCCCTGAGGACTCCACCTTCCCGAACACCTGCTGAACGTGCTCCCAGGCCTGATGGAGAAGGCACAGCAAATCCCAACAGCAGGATGAACCGTACCTGCCACACGACCACTGCCACGCACGGAGCACCTTCTCCACGCAGGCCCTGCGATGGGCCTTAGAGGCGTCGTCTCTTTGGAGTGGGTGCGGCAGCCATGAAAATGCTGCGCTCAGATCCCCTGCTGAGGGAGCTCAGCTCGGGGGGTGTGGGGGGGGGTGGCCCAGCTGCTGCCCTGGGACCTGTCACCGCGTCGGTGCCGAGGCCGTGCTCCCCGGCTGCTCCCAGCCACGACGGACGGCGGCGGGTACCGGGGCAGGCCTGCTCTGGCAGGACAGGGACGCCCCGTGGCCTGAGGACTCCACTGGCCCTTCAAACTGAATTACAGCCCGAGACTCCTCCTCCAGCCCTCCCTCCCTCCCCTTCCTTTTCTTTAAATATTTTAAAAATTCATTTTAGAGAGAGGAAAGGAGAGGGATAGAGAGATAGAAACATCGACCGGCTGCCTCCTGCAAACCCCCTACTGGGGATCGAGCTGCAACCTGGGCATGTGCCCTGCCCTGGAATTGAACCGTGGCCTCCTGGTTCATGGGCCGACACTCAACCACTGAGCCACGCCAGCTGGGCTCTCCCGCTCCTTCCGCAGCCCGAGGCTCTCCCTGCGCTCCAGCCCCGCCCCTTTATATTTCACCTCTTGAGGCCTAACCCCGTTTTGGTGTCGGCCCCCGGAAGGCCCCGGACTAACAGGGAACACCGGCCCTGTGTTTCAGGGGAGAAGGCACTGGACCAAGGGTTAAGTAACTTGTTCACAGGCTGCGAGTGGGGAGCTGGGATGATGTCCAGGTGTGTTTGGTCCCCAAGCCAAGTCTTCCCAACCCAGGCTTCCTCACTAGCGGTCCATGCAGATTAAAGTTAGGAAATGAGAGAGAGCAGGGAGCGCTGACAGGATGACCCCTTCACTGTGCACATGACTAACCGGGCCCTGGAGGGAAGGGGAGGTCAGGAGTGCGATGAGCCAGGCTGTGGGCAATCGTTCCCCCGCCTGGAGGCTGAGGGGGGAGGTCCAGGGGAGGTCTCAGCGTGTGGAAGGCGGCCAGACTGGATGAGGCCATGGACCTGGGGGAGCCAGGCTGGGACTTACTGCCTGACTCCCCCACCTTGGCCCGAGGGAATATGCCCAGGAGGTCCCCACCAGGGGGCGCTGGTTGGGCAGCACGGAGCAGAGCTGAGAGCCTGGGCATGAGCCGGTCAGCTGAGGACACCCCTGGACAGCCCTGCCTTGCCGAAGGCTGCTCCCTCCCTGTTCACCTGGCTCAGAAGCCTCCCAGGTCACACTTCCTTCTCGCCCTGATCTCCTGTGGCAAAAGGTACACACACATTCGGACTTGACTACCATTCTCAGAACAACTAAGACAGCCACGAGCCATGTTGTGCACACCATTGTGGTCGGTGAACCCTGCACGGATGCTCCGGTGACGGACCCTACGGTGGGAGGGAGCGGACGCTCTGGGGCAAAGCACCCACGGCCGCACACAGGGGCTGGTGATGAAAGCATGCGCAGCTGGATGTGGCATGTGCAGGCCAGGCCAGGGAGCCTGGTAGAGACACAAAACTGGGCTGGTGAGAACCCAGAGGGCTGACAGGCGAGGGAGGGTCCATGCAGCACCAGGCCCAGAGCCTCCGGCGGGAGGTGGTGGACCGTGTGCCCTGATGGTGGCAGCAGAGACCAGCTCAGGAGCCGCATGGCTCCCTGCCCCAGCCCAGGGAGGCCTGGATCCATCCATCCCACTCCTCAGCCCTCCGAAACCCTGTGTGGCGGTCTCTGGCTGGCTCACCTGTCCTTTGGCTGTTGGTGGGGCTCTGACCTGGGCGGGCAGGGAACTGGTGACATCCCTGTTGGGCAGGCCTGAGATTTGCTAAGACTGCCCCCTGATTCTGCCAGAGCAGGGGAGTCACCCACCCATCTGCTCAGGGGTCCCCGCCATCTGGAGTCTGGCTTCTGGAGGGTGGAGAAAAGCAGGGCCAGGGCCGGGCTGAAAAGCCAGATGTGAGAGAATCTATGCATGGTCCTGCCTACCACCCACACTGCCTGAGATACCCATCAAATGGCCACGTAGGGGGCCCTTCTTGAGAGGCTGCCGAGTGGGCTTTTGGATAAATGCTGGTGTTGGGAAGGTCCGAGACAGAGCCCTCGGCCTGGGGTGCAGCCGTAAAAACAGTCTGCATCTGCACACACCTGTGCTTTGGAAGAGCACCGCGTCCTGCAGGGCAAGTATTCTCTCTTAATGCTCCTCTCCCCTGGGCCTTCCCAGGTGACCGATGATCCTGAGAAGTCGGGGCCATGACTGAGGACAGCAGCTGTGTGTGGAGGCGGCCAAGGCCGAGGCAGGAGCCTTGGTGAGTGAGCTCAGGGGAGTGGAAATGCAGGACAGATGCCTAAGGAAGTGGGGTCAGAGGTCCACGGGGCTACAGGGTCCGCTTTGAACACAGGTGCATATCATCCGCGACCAAGCACCTGTCCTAGCCCCAGCGCCTGAAGGCTGTGCCAGAAGCGTTCTGCAGGTGCTGTGCCAGGCGGTGTCCTGGCGTGTGCCGTGGCCGATGTGCTTATGCACGGCTTAGGCAGCTCCCGGGGTTCCTGGCTTTGCGGTAAGATCTGCTCTGCTCTCACAGGCACACACAGCAAGAGGACTAGCGTGGCAAAGCCCAGGTGTGGCCTGGAGGGGCAAAGGCTAGATCTCCTCCTGCTGTCCAGCCCAGGCAAAGAGGAAGCCGGCGGGGAGAGGGCTCCGGACGGGGGAGCACAGCACACATCGCTGACTGCACAGGGCTTGGCCCTCGGGAGATAGCGTGTCCCATCAGACAGACAGACTCCACCACCAGATCTGGGTGGACTCACGTGCGATTGGGGCCCCGGGGAAGTCTTCACCTGGTGACGTACCCCCACCCGTAGGGGTGTTCCTCGCCCAGCGTGTTTGTTTCTGTCTTTATTTCATCCCTCTGGAGAGTCTGTCTTAAGGCTGGAGTGGTTAAAAATAACGGGAACTCGCTTTCTAAACCAGAGCCTCTGGGCACATGTGAGGGATGGAAAATCAGAAAGCTGTCTCCAAGGTGGTTACTTCCTACTATGACCATGGTTAATTATTTATTGGCCAATAGTGCAATAGTTTCTCATTGTCATTCTTTGTGTGTGTGTGTGTGTGTTTTCTTTAAATCCTCACCGAAGATATTTTTCCATTGTTTTTAGAGATAGAGGAAGAGACAGGGAAAGACAGAGAGAAATATCGATGTGAGAAAAACACATCAATTGGTTGCCTCCTGAACACACCCCAACCAAGGCCAGGGAGGAGCCTGCAACTGAGGTACACGCCCTTGACCGGAGTCGAACCTGGGACCCTTCCATCTGCAGGCTGACCCTCTATCCCCTGAGCCAACCGGCCAGGGCTCATTCTTCTGTTTTAGAAGCGGACCATCAGTTTTAAGAATACATGAGGCCCTGGCTGGTGTGGCTCGGTTCGTTGGAACGTCGTCCCGTGCACCAAAAGGGTTGAGGCTTCAGTTCCCAGTCAGAGCACATGCCTTGGTTGTGAGTTCGATCCCTGGTTGGGCATGTACGGGAGGCAATCGATTGATGTTTCTCTCACATCAACGTCTCTCGCATTGATGTTTCTCTCTCTCTCTCTTTCAAATCAATAAACATATCCTCGGGTGAGGATTAAGGAAAAAAGAAAAGAACACACGTGTGTTTCCATGAGCGATGATAAAGCTGCCTAATGAAACAATAAAACCTGAAACCTGCAAACATGTTCACTTTTCTGTGACCTGGGTCCCTGAGCAGACCGGCGGCTCACCCTGACAGGGGAAGTCTGCTCTGCTTTCCAACGGGGAGGAGACAGAGAGCCGGAGCGGCAGCTCCTGGAGAGGATCCAGAATCCAGATTAAACAGATCTGGCTGCAGCGCAGTGCCAAGCAGAAACCATGCCGTGTTAGAGGCACACACTCCTGCCCTGATGGCCAGACGACCTGCCTACGGCCTCCTCTGTGTGAAGGTTCTGGGCTGGGCTCCTCTAGAGCGGGTGAGCCCAGGCTGAGACGTGACGGTCAGCACAACCCACAACGCCGATGCCAGGATGCGCTGCCTGAACAAAGGACCACCGCGCCCCTCTGCGTGGCTGGGCATGTGGGACGCTGTCCTCTCCCTTCTGGGGGGCTGGGACAGGCTGGAGGCCACTGGAGGGGCCGTGATGGGGGCCGGGCCGGGGCCATGCAGCCCATGGAGGGACCTGCAGGAACAAGGCGAGCAAAGACTGACCTTGGGAAAAGAGAAGACTGGCCTTGAGAGCCATTTCCAATGTTGTGGGGCCGGCAGACTGACTGGTTCTGTGTAGTTTCAGAGGGCATGGCTTAGGAAATGGAGTGAAAATTACAAGGAGGCAAATTCTGGCCCCCAAGAGAGCAGGGTAACAACCCGAGGGAGAACGGCTGTCCCACGAGTGAGCACACGGGGGTTCCTCACCCGGAGGGTTCAGAGGGAGGCCGGATGGTAGCTGTGTGGGGTGGGTGGGGTGGGGCTGAGGTCAGTGAGCATTCTTGTGAGGTTATCAGAGAGACTAAGAATCTCGGATCAAGCCCCTGGCGAAGACATAAAGGAAGCCCTCGGTCCTGAGTGACGGCATCAGGTTCTCTATGGAGACACCGGGGTGGGGGAGGGGGTGTGGGGGGAAGCAGCAGCAAGGAAGTGCCGGTCACCTGGGGAGAGCCCTTCCCCACCAACGCCCGTGGAAGCCGAGGACAGGGGTGAGGTCCACGCGGCATCCAGCTCACACCACCGTGAGCACACAGAACGGGGGGAGCGAACGGCGCAGCTCACAGGTGACTGAGGCCTCCGTTAGCCACAGGCACCGTTTGCCAGGGCTGACAACTTCCTGCAAGACCACGGCTGCTCTGCCCTTCTCTCGTGGGGTTAGAGAGACAGAGGAGGGGAAGAGATGCGGGAGGAGAGGGCAGACAGGGAGGAATGTGGAAGGGATGTCGGAGAGGGGGTGAGGGCTCTGCTGTAATTTGCCAAGTGCCCAGTCTCACCCAGGCTCCTCGCTGCCACGTCACTACAGGCAGTCGCAGGCGACCCTGGAGGGCCGGGTGGTGCCATGGCAGGGGCACTGGACTGGAAGACAGGTGCTGTGGGCCCTCTCCCCGCCTGCCTCTCACTAACCCTAGGGTCTCGAGTGAGCCACATTGCCTCCCGGCTCGGCGATTCTTCCTGCAACGTGCAGGGGACACTGGACTCCCTGCGGGGTCCTCCCCGCCCCTGGGAGCGGTGCCTGTATGACCAGCGGGCATCGAGCTGTGGCTGGCAGAGCTGAGGACCAGGGGCAGGGAGAACCACGATCCCTGTCATGCCACCTGTTTCCTGGGATTCTGAACAGCTTTGCCGACCACCTGGTAGGGACTGTCCAACCCTGGGCCAGGGGGTTCTGGGGACGGGCAAGCTGGTGTGGAGGAGGAAGAGGAGGTGGGGGGGAAGGGGGAGGGCCAGGCACTCACAGCAGGAGGAGATGGGCACGCTGATGGCCAGGACCACCCAGGCAATGTCCATCTTGCTCAGGCAGATGGTGGCTCTGTGCTGGGGCGCGTCCCCTTCGGCCACGTGGGAGATGTTCCCGGCCGGGCCCGGCTTCCAGGTCCCCGCGGGGACCAGGCGGTTGAGGAAGTTCCCTGTGGCCGTGGACACCGCTGTGGACAGAGGACGGGGCAGCCGGGCGGTCATGCTGGGGGCGGCCACGGCCTCCTCCTCGGCTGGGGAGACAGTGCGTTCTGAGGCCCCGGGGGGCTGAGCCGGGGCCCGCGGGGCGGAGGGTGTCGCTGAGGATGTTCCCTGAGGAAGCCCCTGGGGAGGGGCTGAGACGCTGGCATCGAAGGCAGCCTGGGTGGGCCCCGGGGCGGCCCTGGAGCCCCCCGAGCTGGCGGACAGAGGCCTGCCGGTCCCAGGGGTGACAGTGAGCCAGGAGTCACTGCGGCTGGAGCTGTCGTGGGGGTCGCCGCGAGGGCGCAGAGAAGGCACTGGGGCAGGCTGTGGGCTGGCGGGGGCGCCTGAGGCTGTGGCGGCGTCCGGCTGCCCTCCCGGGCTGGTGAGGGCAGGACCACCCCCCTGGTCTGCTCTGAGGCCCGGCGTGGCTTCCGTGCGCCCCGACGGGGTGGTGCCTGGTGCCCGTGTGGTCCTGCTGGGCGCCGTGGCTGCGGCCACCGTCTGGGTCTGTGGCGAGGAGGAGTCATTCCAGGGGGGGCGGGTGGGGGGCTCGGGCTCCGCGGACCCTGTGGTGTTGCCTCTGAAGACGGGAAAGGCTCTCGCCGGGGGCTGCTCCTGCCCCGGGTGCGCCGAGCTCTGGTTCCTGCCCCGCGGGCCTTCCCTTCTTCCCGAGGGGCCCCCGAGGGCGGGCAGGACGGGGCGGGGTGAACCGCCAGCCCCCCTGCGGGCAGAGCCGGGCGGTCTGGGGGGTCTGCGTGTGGCCCCCCGGGTGGGGGCTGGGCTGGGGCGGCTGGTGGCTGCAGGCGGCTTTGTCAGCAGGATGGTGGGCCCAGCCTCCCCCGGGGGGCGGCCCTCTGGGCGGGAGGCGGTGGTGGCCATGGCGGCAGGAAGGGGCCCTGTGCTCCGGGGGCCGTCAGCATGGCGGGCGGTGGCTGTGGCCATCGTGGTGGAGGCGGTGTTTGCAGGAGGGTGTCCCTCTGGATAGGGTGTTGCTGCTGCCACGGCGGCTTCGGCCTGTGAGAAGGGCCCATTGGGACGGGGGCTCAAGGTCACCCTGGAGGGGGCGGCCACCAGGGCGGAGCGACTGGTGGAGCTGAGCGGTGGGGTCACCATGGTGCCGGGAGGCAGGACCTGAAGAGATTCCCTGGGAGATGGTTCCTGGGCAGCAAACGCCAGAGCTTCGGTCAGCGCCAAGGTCAGGAGGAAGCCTTGAGGGAGACAGAGGGCAGAGGTGAGATGCCGGGAGAGGCCGAGAACCTGTGACCCCGGAACTCAGGGGAAGCACCCCGGCATCCCTGAGGTCTGGCTGCCACCCTGACCGCATGAGGCCGGTCTGTTAGGGAGGTGCCACCAGGCACTGCCAGGAGGAGCCCCAGCCCAGGGACAGAGCCAGCTGATGGCCGGGCCTTCCTTCCCCAGAGCCTCTGACACGCCACCAGCCCGCCGCCCAGGCAGCTTCTCGAACAGCGAGCGCCCGCGGCCTCTGCAGCCAGGAGGCCCCGGCCCGCTCCGTGGGAGCCGCGCTGGGTCCAGGGAGGACGGCCTAGGTGGGCCGAGCTGACCAGCTCCCTCGTCTTGCCTCAGCCCTCCACTTATGACCTGCTCCTCAGGCTCCCGCAAATCCAGAAGCAATCCCACAACACGCAGGGGCGTCTCGGTGCCACTGGAGGGTGACAGGCAGGGGGTCAGGGATCCAGAGGGGGCGGCCAGCACAGAGCCTCATGAACCGCCAGCCCCAGTGCGGGCAGAGCCGGGCGGTCTGGGGGGCCTGCGTGTGGCTCCCCGAGTGGGTGCTGGGCTGGGCGGCTGGTGGCTGCAGGCGGCTTTGTCAGCAGGATGGTGGGCCCAGCCTCCCCCAGGAGGGGTGGCCCAGGGAGGCCGCTGGCTTTCCGGTGTCGTTGGTGTCCCCTGCGCTCCCTGTGGCGCTCACGCAGCTGAACTCGGTGGGAAGTCACTGGTGGCGGCCAGGCTTTCTGAGTCGGGGAGCCCTTTAGAGCAGCGGTCGCCAACCGGTGGTCTGCGGACCACTGATGGTCCGTGAGGTCCGAATGGTTGGCGACTGCTGCTTTAGAGCATTAAAAAGGTCATGGGCTTTGCCCACTGGTCAGTGTGTAAAATGTACACACTAGTTCATTGAGAAAATGTACAAGGAGAAAAACATTAATTTAAAAACAAGTTGAAATGTGTGTGGATTTTATTAATCACAACGGCATGTGCCCATCTTTAAAAATGATACTCACATACGTGGGAGACAGAGGATCTATTCAGATGCTAGACCGGAACACCAGCCACCCTTCTAAACACGGCCTGGCCACAGCCGGCCTGCCCCGCCCAGGAGCGGCCTCCGAGCCTGATCCCGACCTGTGACTCCTGCTTGTTCCCACGAGCCCCTGGGTCCCTCTCTCGCCCCTCCTTCAGCCCTGCTGGCCGCCTGGCAATGGCGGAGCAGAAACCATTTCCATCTGGCCACTCTCTCAGGTCCCCCTCCCCCACCACATTCCAGCAGGGCTGTTGGCCAGCTCCTGGGACAGTCAGCGGAGCTGCTGACAGGGAAGGCAGGGGCCTGGTGAGCTTCCGGGTAGCAGAGAGGGGAGATCACTTCCTGGCAGGCCTTGGACCTGAGGCCCGGACCACCCTGGGGCCACCTCCAACTTAGGTGGGGTGTGCGGTCTTGGAGGGGACCAGTGTCTTCCTCACCCTGCACTTCACTTCTCAGTGAGGGGCTAGGGGAGGCTGAGGACTGTAGCTCCAATAGAGACTGTAGCACCCATGATCTCTAGGAACAATCTGCCCTAAACAACCTATTTTTTCCAAACGTTCATTCGTGACGTAGCCCAGACATCAGCAGTGTGCGCTGCTTGTTCAAGCCAGTCCTGAAAACTAGTTACCAAGCAGCTACCCCACCCCTGTCTTTCACGCGTGATTCAGTCCTCAAACACTCGCTGGGGTAGAACATTGAGGCTCAGGGAGATTAAGTAACACGTTCGAGGTCCCACAGTATCAGAAGTATTTGAAACGGGGCTGGATCCCACATGCATGTTTTTCCTGGTTAAACAGCACCAATGGCACAGGAGGAGGAAGAAGGGGATGGGAGCTGCATCCACAGAGGAACGTACTGCTGTGCTCCAACCAGTTCAGGCTCAGTCCGCCTCCCCTCTGCAGCTTAAACCACAGGGGTGGTCTAAGAATCGGTATCGAGGCCTCTGATGTTCTGAGGGACATCCTATATAATAAAAGCCTAATATGCAAATCGACCAAACGGAACAACTGGTTGCTATGATGCGTGCTGACCACCAGGGGGAAGATGTTCAACGCAGGAGCTGCCCCCAGCCCACAGGTCAGCCAAGGGAGGTGTCAGCAGGGGGCCCCCCCAATTGCCCCGCCAGTCACCCAGCAGAGGGAGGCCACTGGCAGCAGCAGTGGGGGGTGGGGCCAGCGAGTGGGCGGTGCCAGGCCGGCCAAGGTGGGTGCCAGCAGGGGCCTGGTCCCGATTGCCCCACTGGTCACCTCTCAGATTGGCCCTGATCGCCAGTCAGGTCTAGGGACCCTACCCATGCACGATTTTCGTGCACCAGGCCTCTAGTTCCATTATAAGCCCCTGCTTGGCTCCTGAGGGCCTTGTTTCAATGTAAGTGTTGTTATGAACTGAATTGTGCACCTCTAAGTCCCCATGCTGAAGCCCTAACTCCCAGTACCTCAGAGTGTGAGTGTTTGGAGATGGAACCTTTAGAGAGGTGACTGGGATACAATGAAGCCATGGAGTGGGCTCTAATCCAGTCTGACTGGTGTCCTGACAAGAGGAGATGAGGACACAGAGAGCAGCATCAGGGATGCTCGAATACCTGTGCGGAGGAAAGGCCGAGAGGGGACGCAGTGAGAGGGCAGCCTCGGCAAGCCAGGGAAGGAGGTCTTATTAGAATCCAATACTGTCAGCATCTTGACCTTGGCCTTCAGCTCCAGAACTGTGAGAAAGCACATTTCTGTTGCTCAAGCCCCCAGTCAGTGGTACTTGGTTATGGCAGCCCAAGTAAGTGTCTTACATTAGAGACCTGCCCTCCCCGCCCCCCCCCCCAAAAAAAAAGAGAGAGGTGGAGGCAGGGGCTTGTGTGCAGGTAGTTCATTTGGGGAAGTGATCAGCCATGGGGTCTGATCTGAGGTGAGTGAAATGGGGAAAATCAATCCGAGGGCAAGGTATGAGCTGATTGATTAGAGAGGGAAACTCACATTCGCTGGGACCTGGGAGGAGCTGAATAGACGCCCCTCGAATCATCCCGGTAAGAAAAGCACACCCTGCAGCTCCCATCCCCACTGGCCCACGTGGCTCCATGGGGGCTTGTTCCACTGCACTTCCTTGCTCCTGCACCGCCCATGGGCTGAGTCAGAGAGGGGCTGTCTAGTCCCACCTGGGCCCACCTGCTGGCTGCCATAACAGCTGGAGTTAAACTGAAGGGCTCAGAAGATTCCAGGGGTGGAGGCCAAGGACACAATGGTCTGTGGCAGCGGAAAGGGTATTGCCAAGCTTTCAGAGAGCCCCCAGCTGATTCCAGTGACAGGCCTAGGGGGGACCACTCTGGCCTCCAGAACTTTCGCAGTGCTATGGAGGCAGAGGGGTGAATGCATCCTGGTCTTTATAGCACTCAGGAAAGAAATTCCCCAGACTTTCCCACCAGGAATGTTCCAGGGGCTAAAATCCTCCCAGCTGGAAACATGACTGAAACCCTGCTTGTGTCAGTCTCACAATGTAAGAAAATCTGTTGGTCAAACCTCAGAGGGAAGGTAGGGGAGGGTGGGGGTAAGGGGGAAGAGATCAACCAAAGGACTTGTGTGCATGCATATAAGCTTAACCAGTGGTCACAGACAACAGGGGGGTGGGGGCATGCGTGGGGAGGGGTTTGGGATGGGAATGGGGGGATGAGGACAAATATGTGGTACCTTAATCAATAAAGAAATTAAAAAAGAAAAAAGAAAATCTGTTGGCCTCTGCACACCCTAAAGTCAGTTTTCTCTAGAAGGACTGTTCCGTGACCTCTTAGCCATTTCTTCTTTGGATGCAGAATAAACCTCTGGTACAATGAGTGGATATGTCATCCTGGCTGCAAAGGGTTTTCACCCAGAGGGAGACATGTAGCTGTCACAGTGCAAGGGTCCTGGGAAGTAACTTGATGCAATGCCCTCATTTCCCAGAGTGGGGGAGGGAAGTGACTTGTCCAAGAACACACAACTGGTGGGGGCCAGAGTCTGGATCTTAGCTATTATTTCAAAGCAACTTTCCATTTGCATCATAAAAACTACTACAATGTCACAGTGCCCAAACACCTTCAACCTCCACTGTCACCTTCAGCATGGAAATCAGACCCGAGTTTACCTCTCCTCCTGGGCACGAAAGGTTAACCACTGAAGGCAAAGGGCAGCATACTGTCACAATAGCTGTGCAAGGCCTTCCTCTCAGCAGATGCAAATCTTCACCCAGGGCCCTTTGTGCTGGCCTGCTCACTCTGCTCCCCACAATTGGGGCTCCAGGCCTCTTTGCATATCATTTGCATTGTTTTGCATAATGGCCTCTGAGGTTCAAATTACAAATATATAAGTGAGACTAAAACTAAAATCTAGCTTGACGTGCTTTATATGTGGAACCGATTTTTAAAGCATGTCGGGATAAGGATGAGTGTGTGCGGGGTGGAAACCCACAGATTGATGGGAGCCCAGATGTCCACCCAGGCCTCCTCCTACCTAGAATTCCAATGCATCCATGATCCCAGGACCCAGGGGGAAGAAAAGGCCCCGCTCCTTCTGTTTGTTTGGTCGGGTGCCCACTGTCCATATTGGGCATGACATTTGCATCAGGCAAAGGCAAGGAGGGAACTGAAGAGAGCCATGGCCAAAATGAACTGGGTGCTTCCTACACATCACGTGTTGCTTGCAGGGCTAGGCCTGTCCTGACACAGTCCTCACAACAACCCGATGAGGCAGGTGCTATTAGCTCCCTGTTGTGCCCGAGGAAAAGCACAGAGAGGTGCAGGACCAGCCCACTCTCACTCAGCTGGGGAATGGTGCGCTGAGAGTTGAACCTGGCTGCCTGGCTCTAGGGTCTATAGTCTCAACTTTCTCTCAATGCCCACCCCGCGGGCTGCTGGGTACAATAAAATGCAATGACCCACAATCTTTTGGGAACTGATTTTCTATCATCGGTCTTTTGACTCTTCTTCCCTCTTACCTGTGTTCTTCTTTCTCCATTTCAGGACTCTGGAGGACACACTGGGTGTTCTTTGAACAATCCAGCCAATTAACTTTATTTTGCAACTAACAGGGGTGGGAGGAGGGGACTTGGAGTAGTACAGGAAGAGGGCTGGAAATCCCTGCTCTAATTTCCTCCTCTTCCCGGAGCCTGGTATCCCACTGCTTAATTAATTAACTTAGGTAAAATTTTTCTCCTAAAATTGCTTACTCATACATACAAGACACATGCATACATTTTCCCTTACACATAGAAACAGAGTTCTAGCTCATTTTCCTTATAATTTAAAACATGTTCTTCTAAGTAGAGCATCTCTTCCCATTAGACTAGGTTTCTACTGCCAGCGATTTCTCCATTGCCTCTAACCCCCATGGCACCATTGAAGGCATCTGAGAGGCCTTCTAAGCCACCCCCATTGGTAAGCAGCAGTAGGCCCTCCCTGATGTGTGGTATTTGCAAGTTCTTGACACGCCTCTCACCAGGAGGTGGGGTCTGCCTCCCTCCCTCCCGTTGAACCTTGGTGGACCAGTGTGACCCCCTCAATGAGCAGAACGGAGCAGAAGTGACGCCACATGATGTCCGAGGCCAGAGTAGAATGGGTCACACAGCTTCTGCAGGTTTCTCTTGGGGGCCTCAGCCCCATGTAGAGGCTGCCGTGTGGAGGGAGTGGAGAGTGAGAGGGGGCTCAGCTGCTCCAGCCCCAGCCAGGCCTCAGACATCAGAATGAAGAGCCGAGTATGACCCCGGCCCAGCACTGCTGGATGGCAACCACACAACACGCCCCAAGTGGGAGCCCCCAGCTGGGCCCAGTCAACCCTAACATCTGTGAATAAAATAACTTACTCCTTTCAGCCACTGTTTTGGGGTGGTTTGTTGGCAGCCATAGATAAGCAGACACTTGGAAATTCAGCGTCTGCATCTGATGTTTCAACAACACAAGAAAGGAGTATCCATAGCACACCGAGTCTGACCCTCAGGGAGCCCGCTTCCTACAGGGCAGTAATGTACAATCTTGCCGGGAAACGAGCTTTCTAATTTCAAGAGGATCGTCTTATGATTGGAAGGGACTTTTAATTAGGACTCTCTGATATCTAACTCTCTCACCTTATGGATGAGAAGGCAGAAGCCCAACACAACGAAACAACTGGCCCTAGCCCAGGCCAGCTATACGGGGTTGGGGCTGCGAGGGACCTGGGCCAGCTCACTGCCTCCCAATCCCACTAACACCCTGCACGTACCGTGCTCTCCTTCCATCACTGTGACTCCAGTATTCCAGGGGCTCTGAACCTCAATGTCCCCTTTCATTTTAAAGACCAAACATAAATTCATGCCTCGGAGCAGTTTCTCTTACTCAGAAATACAGATAACTCATTACTGCAGGGTAAGGTGGGGGACTGCTCGTAAGCGGTCCTCATGCTGTGACCCCGGCTTCTTTATGAAAGCGAGGAGTTTTGGGGACAAATCTTTGCTGCTGCCCTCTCTCCAGGCAGCCACATCCCAAATGTTCCCTTCCATCAAGTCTTGTTGGGCATGTGGCTCTGGTCACAGGGCTAAAGGTCAGGTTCTGATTGGTGCTTACAGCTACCCGAGGCCATCACCTGGTTCCAGAAATGTCTGGAGATCACTGACTCAACAGTTGAATGGATGAGGTCTATGTCTGTGTTTCCCAGAGTACAATCTCAAAGCGCTGCGAGCAAGAAACCCATGTGAGATGGGGCCCATGTGCCCCAGACACACACGTGACCTCTGGCAAGTGTGAATTTACCTTGTGCTGCAGCTCTGGGGCTGACAGATCACAGCTCCCTAACAGAGACACATACATGCATGCGTGAACACACACACACACACACACACACACACACACCCACACCCCCACAGGCCCTCTCCTGAGAGCAGGAAATAGGCAAAAACGATGTTTGCTGCCCAAGACTTCCCATCACATCCATGCTAACACAGGGTTAAGTCATTTGTCTACAGTCAAGGCAACCACCAGGTAGCAGTGCTAGAATTTAAAACCCTGGATGCTTGAGACCCTAGGGACAGAGATGTTTGATCCAAAGCAATGTCCCCCGTGAGCAGGCAGGCAATGACATAACAGCTGTGATGATCCCAATGAAAAACACAGCTTCCAGTGAGCGGTGGGTCTGAGTTCCCTCCCCTGGGACCTGGGCGGGTGGTGATGATGGCTGCGGAGATGCTACGTGACTGCTGAGGCCAGGCATAAAAGCGACGGCTCCTGCCCGGTCCCCATTCTTGGTGCTTGCTCTCAGAGGCCAGCGCCACACTGTGAGGAGCCCATGAAGGGGCCCGGGTGGAAGGAACGGAGGCCCCTGACCTTCAGTCCCAGCTGGACTTCCAGGGGACAGCCAGCATTGACTGCCGGCCACGGGATGAGCCACTTTGAAAGTGGGTCTTCCAGCCCCGGTCGAGCTCCCCCAGTGGGTCTCGGTGGAGCAGAGGCAAGGGCTCCCTGCCCAAAGGACAGATTTATGAGCAAAATGAATGATGAGTATTGTTAGGCCATGAAGGTTTGGGGTTTGCTAGGCAGCAACAGGGACGGGAACACCCTCTGTGTAGAAGGGAAGTTGCTGCTTGACCAGTGGCCACTCTGGGGTTCGACACCAGTCTCCAGTGCCGGCGCTCAACAGGCTAATTTGGATTTGGACCCCCTACTGGCCTCTGCTCCTGCCCAGACTCAGGAAAGGGAAACACCCGATTCTGGGCTCTTTCTACAGCATCACGATCGCTCTGTCTACAGCTTCCAAGGAAGAAAGGAGCAAATGTGTCCTAAGAGCACCATGAAGCTTCTGGCTTACGTGCACTTTGTGGGCTGGGAGGAGGCTAGAGGCTGGTGCATGGAGCTCGCATGTTGACATGACTTTAATATGTGTATGTATGCAGTATATGTATAGAGCATGTGGAGCCCACACATTGAAGACATGGCCATTTCCTTCATGGAGCTGCCAATTTACAAGGGAAGAAAATCAACTATGACAGCGGCACAAACTCACACAACAAAGATGTTCTCTCAAAGACTTCCCCCAAACAATGAGCATGAGCGTCAGAATGAGATGCCTGAAAAGGTCAACTCAGCTTCTAATAAAAGAACAGGATCCTTAGCATTCAGGGAACATCTCGCTGACATCACGGGCAAGAACACAAATGCACCAGTCCAGACTGCCCTGTGTTCTCCCAAATAAAAGGAAAAGGCTCGTAAAAATGTTCCATGCTTTACAGCACAAAACCCAACAAACACTACCTCAGCCAGGTGGTCAAGGTCAACGCCAACAGCGATGCAGTCACGGCGAGTACCCTTGATAGGAAAGTGGCACTTAACCTTGGCAGTTTCCCGTCATCAAACCCACAGCCCCGGTCTAATCATAAGGAAAACACTTAGCCCAATTAAGGAACATTCTAGAAAATATCTGACCAGTACTCCTCACAGTTGTCAAGGTCATCAAAACAAGGAAAGGCCGAGAAACTGTCAGAGCTACAAGGTACCTAAGGAGACATAACGACTCAATGTAATGGGGTCTCCTGGATGGGGTCCTGGCACAGGAAAAGGACATGAGGGAAAAATGAAGACAATGTGAATAAAGAATGGACTTCAGTTAAGTATAATCTATCAGTTTCGATCCTTAGTTGTGACAAATGCGCCATAGCAACGTGAGATGCGAGCAGCAGAGGACACTGGGTACAGGATATATAGAAACTCTCTGATTTACCTTTGCAACTTCTATTTTTTTCTCTTATTTTAAAAAAAATATATTTTATTGATTTTTTTACAGAGAGGAAGGGAGAGGGATAGAGAGTTAGAAACATCGATCAGCTGCCTCCTGCACACCTCCTACTGGGGATGTGCCCGCAACCAAGGTACATGCCCTTGACCGGAATCGAACCTGGGACCTTTCAGTCCGAGGGCTGATGCTCTAGCCACTCACTGAGCCAAACCGGTTAGGGCTACCTTTGCAACTTTTCTGCAAGCTTAACATTATGCCAAAGTTAAAAAAAAAAATGGAAAAAATTGTTCCACAGAGATGAGACAGCAGGGACAGGGTGAGGACATCCAGGGGGAGGTCCTGGAAGGGGACTTAGCTGAAGGGAGGTTTGCAGGCAGCTTTGCCAGCTCCCTGGTGACATCTGCACCCACAGACCCACTTTGGATCCTACTTAGAGACAGAGGAGGAAAATTCCATGAGCATGGCTATCTCGATCTATATTCCACCTGAGTCTCACCTTTTTTAATATTCGCAGAGCCAAAGTGTGGAGCATGGAGGTGAAATGGTCAGGGAGTCTAACAACCTGAACACACAGTTCTTTAACCTGTTCACACTCCAACGGAGGGGTCAGGGTCAGGGCTACCCACGTGATATAAACAGTTACGACCTTCTTGACCAGGGAAGCGGCTGCATGGAAATCAGAGCGTCTGTATCTTCACCAAGGGCCGCGCTGCCCTGTCCCTCACACATGGAAGCCAGACGAGGTGTTGGCACGGACACATCCATCCTCACTGAGCACTCCCGCCCACAACCCCTTTCCTGCTAGGAACCCAACTTGAACTGTCACTGTGTCGTAACAAGGTCAGGGTCCCTCGCCTCTTCTGGACAGAAAGTGGGCTCCCTGGGCGCGCTGTGGCCCATCCATGTTGTGGCCCATCCCCCCATAGAGCCCTCAGTGGTGAGGCTGGAAGGCATGGGCCTGGGGTCAGTGGGATGTAGGATCAACCAGGCGAGCTGTGGGACCTCAGGCGAATCAGTTCAGCTTTGCTTCCTCCGGCAGCATAATAAGTATGATAACGCCTGACTTTAGGCCACGGTCAGGGGTGGGGATATGAGACCGAGGGGCGAGAGGCCCCACACAGTGCCAGGTAGGCATCAGGAGGTAACTGTGGTTTTAGTTTCTGCTGCATTTAGGGGACTCCCTGGGGCTGGGAGGCTCCTGAGCACGGAGAGCCCCAGAACTGGGCTCACTGTCTGACTCGCATTAGGAGCACAGTTTTCTGAAAACCGTGAGAATAAAAGAATACTTAATTAAGTAATTCCACGCGCTTGAGTTATTGGCAGCCGAATGCTTACAAAATTATAGATGCTTATTTCTTTGTAGACAATGTCAACCACAGAAAGCAGTAAGTAATGTGCGTTCGGTGATGTGACAGTTTGGGTGTGTGTGTGTGTGTGCGCATGTGTGTATTTGTCCCATTTATACTTTGCTTGTTTCGGTGATTAACAACCGGTTCAAACGGCCAGCCCGTCTGGCGGACAGAGACTGGTGAAGGCTGAGGTGGACCCACTTCCTGCACAGCCCTCCCAAGACCCTAGCCCACGCCGCGCCCACGCGGAAGGTTCCATTCCTGCGACGTAAGCAAACTGGCCTTCGTTTCCTTCCCAAGTTATAAAGGGCTGGGTGAGAGGGTTTGCCAGGACTTGGGTTGTAGGGACGAGCCCCACCCAGCATTGGCAGGGGGCGTGCTCTGGAAGGTTCTGACAAGAGCCATGGGGAAGAAAGACAGACAGGAGGACACTGTTGGGAGGCAGCCCCATCAAGGGCCTGGAAGGCCTTAGAGAAGCCCATGGTGTCTCCTACAAACCCAATAACAACGTCTTTGCACAGATCCTACAGACCCGCCCACGGGGTCTGGTCCAGTGCGCTCCTCACCCGAGGAAGCCCCTGGACAGTCCTGGGACCCACGCACACCAGCGTCTGTCTACCCCTCCTTCCAATCCCCCAGAGGCAGGAGCAGGAGGAAAAGACACAGGCCCTGGCCTGTTGGTGCCGAGGGTCACCGACGACACAGGGCACTGGGGCTGTTCACCTGACACCCTCTGCGGCTTGCTGACAGTCTGAGGGACATTTCTTAGCACCCCTCCTCCTCCTCCTCCTCACTAAAGAGCTTGCTGAGGAGGGGGAGGAGGCTGGCAGGGCTGGTGGCCGTGTCTGAGAGGAGGGTGGGCAGGCAGAGGCCCAAGTGGAGGCTGACGGCAGAGAAGGCTGTCTGCTCTCTCTGGCACACAGCTCGCCTGCTCCCGAGTCCTGTCATATTCTCCCGGAGCGCCCTGCAGGGCTGCTTGGTATTCTCGCAGGCCCGGCGGGCGGCTGGCTGCAGGCTGTCTGGCACGGCCCTGTCGGCTGCCAAAGGTCCACTGTCGGCCTGGAACAAAGCGGCTCCGGCGACACAGCTGTGCATCCTTGTGAAATGCCTGATTCCCCATTTCAAGGCAGGATGCCCGTACTCCTATAATTTAGGTTTTTGAGCACGAATTAGATTTCACAATTGAATTTGGAAAGCAGCCTCCCAGGCTGTGTGCTTGGGGACTAAGGCTTTCCTCCCCCTCATCCCGACTTCTCCCAGTGCTGATGCTGACACGACCACTAATTCTAAATTTGCACTGATGGGGACCTACCGTGTGCCAGGCACTCAGCTAAGGATTCTTACATTTCATCTTCATCTTCACAAGACCCCATGAGGTAAAAAAAAAAAGAAATCTTAGTCCATGTCCTATGTGATTATAAGGGTACCCAACCCCCACCTCTTTATTATTCTCCTTTGGGGTATAAACATATGGATTTAGATGCCTGAATAACTCAATGTAAACATGGAGGTAGCTTTCTGGAGGAAACACTAATAAAATCTCGCCCAAGTCAAGCCGAGGAGACAAGAACAGATACAAAGAACATGGAGGGCACGAGGGAAGGTGGGCTATCATCCAGGACTATGCTGAATGGAGCAGATTTTATATGCAGCCATTTGACAGGGGGCCCATGAAAGCTGGAGGAACCCAGGAATGCTTCCTGGAAGAGGAGAAACCTGAGTTCTCTTCTATCATCCCACCATTTGTTCACTTCTTCATTCACACATTCAGCACATATTTATTGAGGGCTAAGCGGAATGTGGCATTTTGTTTCCAGATAAACTACCATCATGACCTCAGCCACAGAGATGGCTGCTATTACCTCTTTCCCTAACGCAGGTACTAAAATGCAGATTGGCAGATAAAATTCTGGCAAATTCTGAAAAGTACATTTATCCATGGGTGGGAAACACTAATGTGCATAATAACACACATTTATGAAGCATCAATTTTGTTTGCAGGTATTTTACTCCTATGAATTGATCAATCATAAAAACTTGTGAGGTGGGTCTTGTTCCCCAAAACGGAGGTTCAGAGAGGTTACTGGATTTATTCAAGGTGGAGCCAAGATGCAGATGTAAATATATTTCTGTTTTTCTTTACTATCCTTCTCTGCCTCTCCTTTTCTTCTCCCAGCTATGGACAGTGCCTGCTGCAAAAACCCGTTAGTGGCAATTCTTGATTACCTCTGCTCCCAGTAAGCTCACCACCTGATCAAAGGACTCCTAGCTTCAGCAGGGCTTAGAGCAGACAAGCAGAGTCAGGCTCCTGAGGGCCGTTCCACGCTGGCCTGGCTCCAGTCCACACTCAGTTCAAACTCTGCCTCTGAACTGAACCCAAGACAATAATCAGGATCAGGACTGAAGCACATCCCTAAAGGGTTCTAATCCCCAGGCCAAGTTCTAATCCCCACAGCCCAACTGGGATGCTGTCTTTGTAGATACCCTCCTTCGAAGGAGAAAGGCAGCTGCCCCTACCTGCTAGGCGGGGGGCGGGGCAGGAGTGGGGCAGTTCCTTGCCACTGAGATATGCTTAGCTGTTCTTCTTCCCTTACTCCAGCCACAGCTGCCAACAGCTCAGGTACCCAAGGCACATACTGGTTTCCAGCCCAGAACCCCAGCTGGCTGGGATAAACAAAGAACAGATGCGGGCAGGGTCTCCTCATTTCTCTCCATTTCTCTGGGGCTCCCACACTGTCGGCAGAGACTTAGCCTGTTTAGAACAACACTAGAGGACTGATGAGACCCATCTTCTAGTTATGGAACACCCTTCCTCCTTCACTGCTTCCTTTTGAGGGAGACATTTCTTTCTTTTTAATCATACCTATTGACGTATGATTTATATGTTTAAAACCCACACATTTAAAGTGTACAGACTGCTGAGTTTCGGCAAAAGTACACAACTGTGCAGCCACCACCATAATCAAGATATGGAACATTTCCATCTCCCTAGTAAGTTCCCTCCTGGCCCTCTGCAGTCAAATCTCCCTGACACCCACTTTAGGCAAAAAAAAAAAAAAGATCTGATTATCATCACTGTCGGTGGATTTAGATACAATGTTTTGTGTCCGGCTTTCACTCAGCATAACATCTGTGAAATTTATCCAAACAGCTGTGGAATTTGTCCATTTGCTGCCTGTCTCAGTGGTTTGTCCTTTTTTATTGCTGAGTAGTATTCCGTTAAACGGACATGCTCCAATTGGTATACTCATTCATCTGGTGCTAAACACGCGGGTTATTTCCAGAGAAGGACTGTTGTGAATAAAGCTGCTATAAACATTTGTTTACAAGTCTCTATGTGGACATATGTCTTCAATTCTCTTGAGTAAATACCTAGGAGTAGAACTGCTGGGACATATGGTCACTGTATACTTAAGTTTGTTAAGAATTGCCAAAACTGTTACCATTTAAAATTTGTTTTCAAATTTAATTACGTTGATTGACAGATTGATTCACTGATTGTCCAGGTAATAGAGTATATTGGCACGATCCAAAAGTCAAAATGCAGAAAATATATACAGGGAAAGTCTCCCTCCCAGCTTCACCTCACCGGAAGGTGAGTGGTGTTAGCAGTTCTTTATGGACCTTCCAAGAGATAACTGAAACATTCACAAGCAAACACTTCACTACATTCCCCTCCCACGTTTTATACAGATGAGTGTGTCCTGGGCACACCTGGGTTTACTTAATAATACATCTTGGATCCTGTTGAACAGCCATTCCCACAGTGTGTTCTTGAAGAACTCCATACCCACCAAGTGCTCCGTGGGAAAAGGGTCCCCGAATAAACTTGGGAAAACGCTGCACACGTCAGCTACCTCTCAGAAATTCTCAATGCACGTTAGCTCATCCAAGGCTATAAGAGGTTCCATAATTAAAAAAGCAGGGTTTCCAAAATTATTTGAACTGAGAATGCTTTTCTTTGCAGTAACACCCATCTAACATTTTGCACAACTAGAATTCTGCAGAATACTCTTGGGGAAGCACTTAGCTAGACCAGGAGTCCACAAACGTTTTCTGTAAAGGGCCAGAGAGCAAGCATTTTAGGCTTTGTGGACATGGTCTCGGTCACAATTACTCAATTCTGACACTGTAGTGTGAAAGCAGTTGTTGACAAGATGTCAATGAACAGGTGTGGCTGTTTTAATAAAGCTTTATTTACAAAAAGAGGCGGCAGATTGTGGCTTGTTAATTCCTGATCAATTACAGTTCCAAGTGTTTTTTCAAGGCCTTCTGTTTGTGCTACTTTCTCCCTACATGCCCATTGCCTTCCCATCCAAACTAACCATCCACCTGGAAGACGATGGGAATGGAGGAGAGGAGTGGCCCAAAGCAAAGGAAGGAGGTGGGAGTGGGGAGAAGGAAAAGGTGAAAGGGAATTGTGGGGAAGGTGTCCTGGAGGAAAATCAGCACAGCTAAAGGCTGACTGAGCAGCTGTCCGATCTGAAATATCCTCCCTATCCGCTTCTCTTCTCCTTCCCCCTTCTCCGCTCAGTGCCCAAGGCGTCCACCTGCTCATGGCCCATCTGACTAAATAAATGTTCAGTGACGGGACGAATGCCTCTGGATTCTGGGCTTCATTCAGCATCTCCAGTGGCCGGCAAACTGCGGCTCGCGAGCCACATGTGGCTCTTTGGCCCCTTGAGTGTTTCTCTTCCACAAAATACCACGTGCGGGTGCGCACGTACAGTGCGATTGAAACTTCGTGGCCCATGCGCAGAAGTCGGTTTTCGGCCTGGGCGAGTCTATTTTGAAGAAGTGGCATTAGAACACTCAAGGGGCCAAAGAGCCACATGTGGCTCGTGAGCTGTGGTTTGCCGACCACTGAGCATCTCCATCTGTATGACCGTAGAATCCCCAAGATGCCTTTACAGTGTCCTCCTTCTAGGACAGTGGTTCTCAACCTTTCTTTCTTTCTTTTTTTTTTAATGAATCTTTATTGTTCAGATTACAATTGTTTCTCCTTTTTCCCCACATATCTCTCCACCACCCAGTTCCCACCCCCCTCTGCCCTTATCTCCCCCCCTTCCCCCCACTGTCCTTATCCATAGGTGTATGATTTTTGTCCAGTCTCTTCCCATACTCCCCACACAGACACCCCTTTCCCCCTGAGAATTATCAATCCACTCCCATTCTAGGCCTCTGATTCTATTAAGTTCACCAGTTTATTCTGTTCCTCAGATTTTTAATTCACTTGACTTTTAGATTCACTTGTTGATAGATATGTATTTGTTGTTCATAATTTTTATCTTTCTTCTTCTTTTTCCTCTTTTTAAAGAATACCTTTCAGCATTTCATATAATGCTGGTTTGGTGGTGATGAACTCCTTTAGCTTTTTCTTATCTGTGAAGCTCTTTATCTGCCCTTCAATTCTGAATGATAACTTTGCTGGGTAGAGTAGTCTTGGTTGTAGGTTCCTGCTATTCATCACTTTGAATATTTCTTGCCACTCCCGTCTGGCCTGCATGGTTTCTGTTGAGAAATTAGCTGATAATCGTATGGGAGCTCCCCTGTAGGTAACTAACTGTTTTTCTCTTGCTGCTTGTAAGATTCTCTCTTTGTCTTTTGCTCTTGGCATTTTAATTATGATGTGTCTTGGTGTGGTCCTCTTTGGATTCCTTTTGTTTGGGGTTCTGTGCGCTTCCTGGACTTGTAAGTCTATTTCTTTCATCAGGTGGGGGAAGTTTTCGTTCATTATTTCTTCAAATAGGTTTTCAGCATCTTGCTCTCTCTCTTCTTCTGGTACCCCCATAATTCTGATGTTGGTTCACTTGAAGTTGTCCCAGAGGCTTCTTACACTATCTTCAACTTTCTGAATTCTCTTCTCTTCATGCTTCTCTGGAGGAGTGTCCTTGGCCTCTTTGTATTCCAAATCTTTGAGTTGATTCTTGCAATCCTCTAGTCTGCTTTTGGGTCTCTGTATAATATTTTTTATCTCAGTCAGTGTATGTTTAATTTCTAGTTGGTCCTCATGGAATTTATCGGCCTTTTCCATGAAATTCTTGAAAAACCTTATAACCGTGGTTTTGAACTCTGTGTCCAGTTGCTTGTTCTCCTCCATTTCTTTGGTTTGTGATCTGTTTCCTTGCCTTCTCATTTTCGCTGCTTCCCTGAGTTGGTAGGGTAGCTTTGTGTACTAGGTGTCCTTTTGGTTCAACGGGTCAGCCTCCCAGTTACTTGAGGTGGACACTCTTGGTGTACCCTTGTGTACTGTGTGTCCCCCAGCAGGAGCTACAGCAAGGGCTAGTTTTCTCCTCCTTTGCTTGGGCGGTTTTGGAGCAGTCTGACTGGAGCTGCAGTTAATTTGGTTGAACTGTCACAGAACAGGCCATTTATATGCAAAAGCCACTGTGTGGAGCCTGGGCGGGTTTGTAGAATGTGCAGGGCGGGGCCTCAGGGCTGGGCGGGGTCTCAGGGCGTCACTAGGCTGGGGCGTGGCCAACGGCGATGGCTGCCGTCAGCCGTCTCTGCCTTTCCACGTTTCCAAGTCCCTGCGCCCCGCGCTCCAGCGCAGTAAACAATGATTGCTGGGCGCACCACTGCAAAAAAGTCACTCTCACTTTCCGACCCGATGGCCGAGAGTCCAGCTTCTCCCCGTAGGTGTCTGGGTCCCCCGAGTGTCCCCAGAAACTGGATTTCAGAGCGATCGGGAGCTTGTCTCCCTGCGGGTTGAAGAAAAGCCGCGCACCCAACCGCCCGCCACCGGCCCGATTCGAGTGCCTCCGTACCTCAGCTTTTCAGCGTTTGTGCTCCTTTCTCTTCTTAGCTGTATATCTTCCACTCAGCCAGCTTTCCCGTGGTTCTGGGTGGTAGATGTTTTGTCTTTTAGTTGTATTTTTGAAATTGTTGTGTGAGGCAGCAGATTAGTTGTTTAACTATGCCGCCATCTTGGTTCCTCCTCCTCAACCTTTCTAATGCCGCAACCCTTTAATACAGTTCCTCATGTTGTGGTGACCCCCAACCATAAACTTATTTTCGTTGCTACTTCATAACTGTAATTTTGCTACTGTTCCCACAGGTTGAGAACCGCTAGCAGGGTCGCCTAAGACCATCAGAAAACACAGACATTACGATTCATAACAGTAGCAAAATTACAGTTAAGAAGTAGCAACAAAAATAATTTTATGGTTGGGGGTCACCACACCATGAGGAACTGTATTAAAGGGTCGCGGCATTAGGAAGGTTGAGAACCACGGACCTAGAGGAAGAGGTGTGCTTAAACAAAGTCCTGCTTCCAGACTCTAGGAAGCAAAGGAAAAACCAACAGCCTCGAAGCGCAGGACATTGGAGCATTTTTCTTCTGTGCAGCCATTTCCAAACGCTGTGCAGTGACACAGAGACCCTTCCAGCCGGATGTCTGTGCCCTGGACGGGAATGGGTCGACAGTGGATTTCCTGCGGGTCCTAACTTGGAATGAATGACCCACAAACTGTACCTTCACACTTGCCCTCTCTGCCGGGAGCTCAAAAAGGAACTTCTGGTTTACACCATGAATTATGCATGAGGATGTAAGGTGCTGATCATTTTAAAGTAGAAAAATCAGAAATGAACTATAGTTAGTTTTTTTAAACATGTGCTTAGCACATATGCCAAAGGAATGTGTAAAGGAAAAAAAGCAAAATTAGAAATTTATATCTGTGTAAAAATGTCTAGATGACATTTAAAGATCCGACCGACGACTGCTGCAGTTACGAGGCTGCTTGGCGCCCGACGCAGCTCTGAGCTGGGCTCGCCGGCGCCTGTTTGGCAGGGTGGGGGCTGCAGGGAGCTAGTGAGGCGTGGGTGCGTGTGGAGTGGCAGGGGAGGCACCACGCCGCACTGTGGGCCACCTCTCTCGGTGAGGGAACTTTTGACTCTCCTGTCTGAGGTTTGGACCCAGGTCTGTCTGACCCCAAGCCCCTGTTCCTTCCACCTTCAGATGTGCTGCTAGAATCCAATATCAAAACCTTAATACTTGTGTTCGGTACAACTCCTTGTATTGTAGTAAACAAGCTTCCCGCCAAAACTCCCCCGGAGAGAGGGCTGAGTGCAGTGATGCTCTGGATGCCGGCTCTTCCTTCTGTGCCCCTCCAGCCTGGCAGGTGTCTGTGAGAGGCCTGACGGGATTTCTGGGTGGCTTCGATGAGTCTGAATCTCCAGATGCATCCCCAGCTCAGAGCCTCATTGGCACACAGACATGGGCGTCCAAATGGATGTGATGTGTTTCTGGGTATGCCTTTCATGCTCTTAAAAAGGCTTCCAGTTGGTTTATGACAGGACGGACACAGACATGAGTCTTGTAGCATAAAAACTCCGATCAATACTCCATGGAGGAATAAGACGATGAAAATGAGCTGAAGCAGAGGGCGGAAGCAAACGCAACAGGGAGCAGCAAGAGCCACCTGTGAAATCCCATGCTGCTCACCCTGCCTCCTGGGGTCTCATTGCTAAGCAACCTTAAAGGGCACGGGCAAATCAATGCTTCTCCAGAATGTCAGAAACAAAATCTGGGGGCGGGCACGTGCCTGCCTGGTGCCTGTGAAGGAAAGTAGGGAAATGGGCTGCATGATTACCCTGCGCAGTAGGCAGGGCACAGCACCATTCTGGTTCTGAAAGGAGGGGCCTGAACACAGCAACTGAGACGCCCGCGAGCTCCTCTGCTGGCTCGTCGGCTGCCTCCCCGCGGGGAAGAAGTGATTACTTCCTCCCAATGTACCACCTTCCTCCCAATTCAAATCGCACACCTAGTACTTCTCTGTCAATCTAGAAGCCCGAAGGAGACAGAGTTGGGGCGGACCCCACACGCCCACCTCACGTTAGATTAAGGTCCTAACACTAACTGATGGAGTCAGCGATGAGCAGACGGCGCAAAGCAGACACAGATGCGGCAATCCTTGTGGGTCTCCCTGGCTTCCAGTTCCGTGGTGGACAGGACGGTTCTGACATCTGAGGTCGCACCAGATTGTGCTGTGTCACTGCTCTGGTAGGCTTGGATCTTTCACCTTCATTTTGGAAGAACTAAGACTAGCAATGTATATGTTTCCACTTCAGAAATCCTGACAAAGAACAGGCTCTCCTCACTCTGAAGCCCAGATAAGCATCAGATTGCTCTCCACATCTCCAGCTCCATGGGGGTTGAGGTGGGTGGGTGTGCCCTTTTTAACAGACTCGTCAAAGGCACACTTACCTATTTTTCAACAATATAACTCCTGAATATATTCATGTGTGATTGTTTTTTGACTTTCCAGTTATACTCCCCTTTTATTTTTTATTTTCCTTTTCATGCTTTAAGTATATTTTGCCCTTTTGATTTTTTTGAGCTGAATTCATAGGTCACTTATCTTCATTCTTTCTCATTAAATGATGAAAGCTCTCAAGGGTATGAATTTGTTGTCTGCATTGAGCCTTTAGGTTTTTTTTTTCCTTTGCTTTTGCATTCAGAATTTATTACCAATCTACCTTCCTTCAACCTTTACATGTGCTTTGGCCATTTCTATAAAATATTAATCACCTTTCATCCTCAAGAGTTGACATGTAATTTTTGCACTGCTGTTATTTTCTATGCAAACTGTATTCAAACTTTTCATTGTCTCTAATACCTAATACTTAAGATTTTATTTTTATCTATCTATCTTATCCTCACCCTTAGATACTTCCCCTCCCCCTCACGATTTTTAGAGAAAGTAGAGGAGGAGAGAGAGAGGAGAGAAACATCTATGTGAGAGACACATATAATTGGCTGCCTTCCACATATGCCCTGACTGGGGCCCAGGATTGAACCTGCAACCCAGGTATGTGCCCTTGACTAGGAATCAAACCTGCCACCCTTCCATGTAGAGGTCAATGCTCTAACCACTTAGCAACACTGGCCAGGTCTTATTTTTTATTTCTAACCCTAGCTTTTATTGTACCAAATACTCAGTATTTTTTTTTTTTTACTTTATTGAGGTTTTAAAATTTTTGGTCCAGTATAGATTAATTTCTTAAAAATAAATAATCCATGGATATTTTAAAATAAGAGTATATCATTTGTAGGGCACAAAGTTTGACATATCAACTATCAAATTAACCTTATTAAGCATATTTAAATCCTGTTTATTTCTAACTCCGTGATTTACTGATGACTAAATATGGTATACTACTTTTTCTACAGTTGTGTTTCTTTCTAGCTTTTCTTTGTCTTCTACTAGCTTTTGCTCTCTATTTCTATGCTATGTTGTAGTACATTCTACATTCATTGTAGATCACACCTTTTATAAAACAATCCTCTTTAGCCCAAACTTTCCTCCCTTGAGTTTTATTCTAACCAGTATTAATATTGCCATTCCTATGTTATTTTGCCTCTTTTATTTGTTTTTATAATTTAAAAATATATTCTGTTTTACTTTTGTCCAATTTTTCTATGCTTTTATTTGTAAATCTTTTGTGACACTGTGCTTTAGGTGAATAGAGCACATAGCTGTATTTTGTTTTAGACGAAAGTCTCTGTCATCTAGCAATGGACTTTAATCTATTGCCATTTGTTGACATAAATGTTGTTAGATCTTACGTCTCTCATCCTATTTTACGATTTCTATTTTGTTTGTTGTTTTAGTATTTCAGTACTTGCTCCTTTGTTTTTAAACTATATGTACTGCTATGTTCTGCCATGGCTATATTTCTCTAATTATCCGTGCCAAAAACAAAACTTTGAATCTCTCCCTCAGCTTTCCACCAATCCCACTGAAAACGGGAAATTTATCAAGATGGGTGAGCCACATATATTTCAGCTTCTAAACAACTGTACTTAAACAATCTGTTTCAAACAATTACCAGGAAAAAATGTCAATTGTTCTTAATTATTCAACCGATTCAGCGATTTTCAGTGTGCTGTGACACACAGGTGTGCCATAAGAATTTTTTTCAATTTTTTTTATTAAGGTATTAATAAAATATACATATCTTACCATTGCCCCCCCCAACCCCACTCCCATATATGTCCTCACCCCCCAGAGTTTTGCGTCCATTGGTTATGTTTATTTGCATGCATACAAGTCCTTTGGTTGATCTCTTATCTTCCCTATCTCTCCCTAACCTTCCAGCTGTAATTTGACAGACTGTTTGATGCTTTACTGCCTCTGTATCTATCTTTTTGTTCAAGTTTATAATGTTCTTTATTATCCATAAATGAGTGAGATCATGTGGTATTTTTCTTTCATTGACTGGCTTATTTCACTCAGCATAATGTTCTCCAATTCCATCCAGGTTGCTGCAAATGGTAAGAATTCCTTCTTTTTTATAGCAGCATAATATTCCATTTTGTAGATGTACCATAGTTTTCTGATCCAGTCATCTGCTGATGGGCACCTAGGCTGTTTCCAGATCTTAGCTATTGTAAATTGTGCTGCTATGAACATAGGGGTGCATATATCCTTTCTTATTGGTGTTCCCAGTTTCATAAGAATTTTTAAAACATGCAGTACCTATTGATTCTCGGACACTGACCTCTCTTCCCTTAGACTGTCAAATAAAATAAATGACAATAGCCAACACAACAATAGCTGTCCTGGTGTGAATGTTCTGTCTTGAACCATAAATATATAGGTCATATAATAAGAGTTCCATCTTATTGGTCACATCTCATAATAAAGTTGCACCTGATTGGTTAATTCTTGGTACCAGAAATCCTTATATACTAGTATAGGCATCTGATTTTTTATAAAGTCACTTTGGTAAAAAAAAGGATAGGTAATTATTATTATTAATATTTTCAAGTCAATCAAAATCATAACTAATTTTTTGTCAGGTTGGCAAAAATATATTTTTTAGTGTGCTGCAGAATTTCAGGAATTAGTTTATGTGTGCCATGAGATGGAAAAGGTTGAAAATCGCTGTACTAATTGAATTTTAAAACTAGCCCTAGTGCCAGGGACACTGTGTATTGGTTATACTTGAAATGTCATTTAAAAATAAAAAACTGCTTGAGGACAAATCATAAATTAGCAGATTTAACTCTATTTAATTACCATAAAAGAACTGGTCATAGTTTCCACTTTCCATTTTCCTCTGTTACAGCCTGAAATAATAAGTTCAGAGGCCCTCACTATATTTAGCTTCCAATTATCCCCAGGAAAGAAGGACCCCAAGAATCCCTTCTGCTTGGCTGGTGTGGCTCAGTGGTTGAGCATCGACCAGGAGGTCATAGTTCATTTCCCGGTCAGGGCACATGCCTGAATTGCGGGCTCGATCCCCAGTGTGGGGTGTGCAGGAGGCAGCTGATCAATGATTCTTTTTATCATTGGTGTTTCTATCTCTCCCTCTCCCTTCCTTTCTGAAATCAATAAAAATATATTAAAAAACAAAACAAAAAGAATTCCTTCTCCCCTAGGACCATGACTCATCATCCCTATTCACCCACCCACTCCTGCTGGACAGATCCAGTCAGTGTCCTCCTGGCTGATCCCATGTCCATGGCTTTCCTCTGGTTACATCCATAGTGAGCTTTTCCACCCACCCATTTTTTTTTTTTCCCAAAGCTGTGCGCAAATTTCACTGATTTTCCTGACAACTTGCTTCTCAGACTGGCCAAAAAAGTGAAAGTGGTTCTGCTTATTGGATCTCACTTGATGTCTTATAATAACTATTTATGTGTGCCAAATGTCTCCTCAGTTTGATTATGGGATCCTTCAGGGCCAAAATACTCTCTTATAGTTCCATCCTGGGATTACTTGTTTTCATGGGAAGATTTCAAAACTCATCCACAGAAGAGGGCTAGGAAGGTCAGGTTGACACTGCCAGACCCGATTCTCACTCAGTGACTTTCAGCTTACTTCTCTTCTTTGGACCTACACAATGAGGGTGAGCTCCAAAGCCACTCCAGAAGTTAACATTCTAAGACTAATAGTCATTTTGTAAAGGAGGAACTGAGTCACAGCCCAGAGAGAGAAAATGACTTGCTCAAGTTCACAGAGTTAATTAATGGCCCACGTATAATTAGAAGTTCAACTTCCTGATCCCCAGCCTGCCGTACCTGTTTCAGAATGCCCTTGACTCACCCAAAGCAGCAGCATGGAATCTCATCAGGACGTACTAGTATGCTCATTGAAAATACAGGGATTGCCTTGCTAAGAAACTAAACTCTCTAGAAAGATAGAATTGACCCAGAACTTTGAACATCCTTAAACATATTATTTATTTACAAAACAATTGTACATTTACTTCTCCGTTTCAGCTCCCAGGCACCGATTCCTTTTATGCCATGGCAAAGGCTAGTTCTTGTTTCTCTCTCTTAAAAAGAGTCTTATTCTTGACCTTAGAACTGTCTGCCAAGCTCTGTTGCCCCTTACATGTTTTTGATTTTTCCACTGGCTCTTATCTTTCCACAAGAAAGACCAATTATAGCAGAGGCACATTAACTTCTTTGGACCTCTGTTTCCTTATCTGTAACCAAAAGGTGTTGAGAAGAATATTCTCTAAAGGTCTCTCTGACTCTGAGAGCATTTGAATGAAGAGGCAGGAGCAGAGTAAGGAAGGTGAAGGGAAAAGCGCTGTTTTACCCTAGTTTCCTCCCCAAAAAGAAGTCTGAGACATGGCTTAACTGAAGTTCACCGCGCAGAGTGATTTCAGGGAACAGGTGCAGGGGACTGACTGAAGAGAGTGAAAAGCAAAGGAGAGAAAGAACACCAAAGATTGTGTTGTTGAGTTGATCGCCACTAAGGACAGTTGGGGTTCAATCTGGCTGGGGACCCTCGGAGAAGCTGTGTGGAATGTCCCTCACTGTCCTTTGAAGGGACAAAGGAAGAATCTGTCCACTGGCTCTGTCCCTCATTAGTGAAAGGATGTTAACGTGCTCACATGTCAGGAGTGTGCACACCACCAAGGGCTGCGTGGTCCCTGCAGTCATCCCACATGGCCGTGGCAGGGAAGTCGGGGCAGAACCGAGAAGATGTGGAGTCGGCTGAGGCAGGTGCTCTCTGGTTACTTCTCCACGTGTCTGATTCCTGCAGCCACAGCTAGAGTAAAAGGCGGACTGAGAGGAGGGGAGAAGGGTGGGCTGAGGGGAAGGGAATTAGGGCTTGAGGTCCTTAGACCTAACTCGGTGCCTGGGTGACCCACATAAAAGGAAAATTAAATCAGTCTGGGTGGACTGAGAGATAATGATATTTCCCAGAAGGCTTAAAAGTAGGGGGCAAAATATCATTCAAAGCAAGATGGCATTAAACATGATAACATTATTTCTCTGCTCAAAACCCTTTAGAGCAAGAGTCCAAGCCTTAATGGCCATCAACTTTTCCTCTGACATCTTTCTTTCCTGTCCCGCCCTTTCCCTGCTCCAGCCACACTGACCTCCATGCTGCTCAGGGTCTTGGCCTTGTTGTCGCCTCCTGCACTCCATGCTGGTTTCTGTCACAGTGTCATCTGAACCCTTCGTGACCATCCACATATGAAAGTGCACTCCTATCACCCTTTATCCCCTGACCTACTTATTCCCCCCCCCCCCATAACATTTAACACTATCTCAGTTCATATTACATGTCTATTTTTACTAATTTTATTTTCAGTATTCTCGAGTGGAATGTAAGCATTACCAAGGCAACACATTTCTTCCCACCCCCACTGGCATATCTCCAACATCTAGAACTGTTCTTAGAAATAGCAGGTACTTGATAAATTAAAAACAAAAAAAAGAACGACAGGTTGAATAAATGAAGATGTTCATATCTTGCTGATGCTGAACTTGTTAAAAAAAACTACAGGAGGGTCTAACATTTCTATAGAAGCACAAAGACTGTTAGATTATGTTCTTTCTGGATGGTGATATAAATTGTCAGTGTAAAAAGGTGATAGAGTAAGGCTTGAGCTTTTTGGATCTGGAAAGACCAGTGTGTTATGCTAGGGACTCTGGGGGCTGAAGAGAGCCCATTCTGAGACACGCTCTATCAATTATCACCTCTTGCCCCTGGTGTGCCCCCATCCCAGGACTTCAGATGACATTCTGTTCTCTTGGCTATAATTATAATAATCAGGGACCTATGCTCTCTAGACTGTGTGAGTGTGTGCAGGTGTGTGCACATGGACATGTATGTGGACAAATTCGCTTCTAACCAATATGTAACTCAATAAAAACTGCAAAGATGTTCTGTAGGATCTTCAGGCGGCAGCTCACTAAGTGTGTCCCTGGAAGCAGGATGTGCAGGTATTTGAGCATGAGCAGAACAGCTAGTGGAAGAAAAAGGCTAAATGCAGGTGTTTTACTGATGAAGACTTCAAGAATTGGAAAAGATGGGAAATATTTAACATTTTGACAACTCTCTATAGATAACAGGTGGTTTGAGTAGTGAGTCTAACGAAGAGTCATTGAATCCAGACACTTCGAGGAAGAGTTAAAAGTAGGAGAGGGTTTATATTAAGTAGAGGCAATGGTCTGATTCTTAAATGAGGTGGGCTTGTCAGTTAGACTCAGAGGATATCAGGGATGTTGTATGAAAATGCACACCGAGCATTACTGTGAACTCTGTAGTGGTATTACTTTATAAAGATGTTTTTAATCTTTTGAAATCACAAAATTCTAGTATTTGTGGTTTCAGTAGCCTGAAACCGGGGTTGGAAGATTCTGGAAAAATGTAATTAGCCTAGAAACTTGTCACCTGAGCTTGGTTAATATGGATGGAAGTAAGGGGGTTCATATATTTCCTAAAATCGCGTGTAAAATTTTATATGTAGCCATGTACATTTTTTTCTGGGGGAAGGGTAGAGAGCAGGGTTGGCACGTATTTTCTGTAAAGGTCCAGATAGCAAATTCTTTGAATTTTATGGGCTAAATGGTCTCTGTTGCAAACTAGTCAACCCTGCCCACTGTGGAAGTAGCCATAGGTAGTAGATAAAAGGGTGGGTGTGGCTGCTTTTCCAATATAAATTTATCTAGTCATAGAAGGTGAGCTGAATTCCGCCTTCGGAACAGAGCAGTGCCATCTACAGAACTCTCTGCAATAATGAAAATGTTCTATATCTGTGCTGCCACTATGGGAGCCACTAGCCCCACACGGTTATTATGTACTTGAAATGTAGCTAGTATTACTGGTGTGCTGAACTTTTAATGCATTAACATTAAGACTTAAGATGGTGGAGGGGCAACACGAAGCTTACAGTACTGTCTCTGGGCTGACTTCGGCTCCGGTCCCGCCGCGGCAGTGATCGCCAGCAAACAGCGCCTGGAGTAGTGGGCCAAGATGCCGAACATCAAAATCTTCAGCGGCAGCTCCAACCTGGACTTGTCCCAGAAAATTGCTGACCGCCTGGGCCTGGAGCTAGCCAAGGTGCTGACCACAAAATTCAGCAACCAGGAGACCTGTGTTGAAATTGGCGAAAGTGTCCGGGGAGAGGATGTCTACATCCTTCAGAGCGGCTGTGGTGAAATTAACGACAACCTGATGGAGCTTCTGATCATGATTAACGCCTGTAAGATCGCTTCCGCCAGCCGGGTCACTGCGGTCATCCCATGCTTCCCTTACGCCCGGCAGGATAAGAAGGATAAGAGCCGGGCTCCCATCTCAGCCAAGCTTGTGGCAAATATGCTCTCCGTAGCAGGTGCAGATCATATTATCACCATGGACCTTCATGCTTCTCAAATCCAGGGCTTTTTCGATATCCCCGTGGACAATCTGTACGCAGAACCAGCTGTCCTGAAGTGGATACGGGAGAATATCTCTGAGTGGAGGGACTGCACGATTGTCTCGCCCGATGCGGGGGGAGCTAAGCGAGTCACCTCCATCGCAGACCAGTTGAATGTTGACTTTGCCTTGATTCACAAAGAACGGAAGAAGGCCAACGAAGTGGACCGCATGGTGCTGGTCGGGGACGTGAAGGACCGGGTGGCCATTCTAGTGGATGACATGGCTGATACTTGTGGCACAATCTGCCATGCAGCGGAAAAACTCCTTGCAGCTGGAGCCACCAGAGTTTATGCTATCTTGACTCACGGGATCTTTTCTGGCCCGGCCATTTTTCGCATTAACAACGCCTGCTTCGAAGCAGTAGTGGTCACCAATACCATCCCTCAGGAGGATAACATGAGGCACTGTCCCAAAATACAGGTGCTCGACATCTCCATAATCCTGGCAGAAGCCATCAGGAGAATTCACAATGGGGAATCTGTTTCCTACCTGTTCAGCCATGTGCCTTTATAACAGAATACCTTCTGAGGCTTTAAAAAAATAAAGCGAACCCCTCTCCTTGTTTTCCTTTGGTGTTGGATGAAAAAGTCAGCAGAAGCCCCAGCTTGCTCCAGTAGCTTTCTACAGCCCATGCCAGGTATATCAATGTTTCTCCAAAATTAGGGAAAGACAGATTGAGACTAACTGCTCGGGTTTCTTATCTGCATTGTCTCATTTCAGCTTCTTTAATTTTGTGGGCCTTGCAGCTTTAAAGAGAGCTCAGCTTCTGCCAGATTTCAGACTCTGAAGGGTGCTGTGTGTGGGCGTTTGAATGGGGTTAGGGAAGCTCAGACTACTTTTCACGTGAATGCTTCTGGGATTCGTAGGTTCAGAACTACTAGCAACAGAGCCAACCGAAAAATAAAAATAAAAATAAAAATAAAAACAAATAAAGCTAACCCAGTCCCTCCACCCCCGTAACATGTGACAAGTTCTCGCAGGTCTATACTAAATTACAAGAGCCCTAGGGAGCCCAGAACCCAGCTCTGCTTGCTGATCCCCTGGGAGGTAGGCAGCTCCCAGGTGGGGGCCTGCGGGAAGGTAGCACACAGTGCAGCGGATACTTCTCGGGAGGAAAGAGCCTGACCCTCACCCTCTGTTAAGAGACTGTCCCTTAGTCTCTTTTGTACCTGTTCCTTTTCCATTTGGTTTGCTCTTCAACCATCTTGACCTTTTCCTGGCTAATTACCTCCTCGGGCAAAAATGCTCACTGTCCCATAGTCTTCTGGAAAGCAAACCTCACCTTTTGCTGTGTATTCTTTAACAGTTGCATGAGGTTATTTTGCCGTAGCTTAATCTTAGCCCACTGCCACCGTGGTGGAAGGTTCTAGGTGGTGGTATAGTGCCTTTTGATTAAGTGTTTAATTTTCATCTTATTTCCCTGGATCTGTTTGGCCTCTCAAATGACCTGAGGTTTCTGTTAAAAAGATTGATGCTACTGGCGCTTGTAGAGGAAATTAAGAAAGTGTCCGTGTGTGATAAAAAATAATTAAGACTTAATAGCCACACGGGGCTCTTGGCTACCATGCTGGACAGTACAGGCCCAGAACTTCCATCACAGAATAAGAGGCAAAAAAGCCACGGGCTCCCCAAGAAGGAAAGCTCCCCTGCAAGGAGGGGTGTTGCCCCCAAGCAGAGCTCCCTGGGGCCTTACCACCATGGCATATGCAGTCATTCAAATCTTGCCTGGATGGGGTCTTGATGGATTAGTGTCAGGGACTGAGGAGGGGGCATGATTCTAGGACACTCGGGAGCGGTCCTATACTTGGAGCACTGCAGGAGGCACGCTTTCTTCTCTCTCTCTCTCAATTTATCTGCCAGAAACAGTTACCAACAGTGACACTAATGGTCACCACTTCCCTAATGCTTCCTTGGTTACAGGAGCACGCTGTGCAGCATGACTAATCAGCTTCCAGGATAGGAAGAAGACTCAATCTAAGTGACTGTGCGATCAATGGCTACTATAAAAGGGCTTTACGGTGTACAGGTTATTTTTTTCTTTTAGACAGCCTCGGGATATGCCAAAACCTGGCTCTAAGTTTAACTTGGGGCTGTAAGCATTTCCCAAGAAGGCTGATCATTGTAGCATCAGAAGGATCGTGTTCTAACACCACTTCCTTCCCTCTCCTCTGGAGACAGCCCAGGTTGAGACGGGGATCCCTCGTCTCTGTGCTTCACTGTGGGTAATCTCCCGCCACATATTTCCACGCATCCAGCTCTTCCTGTTTGGTGAGCATGTTAACCATCCCCCAGAGCTGGTGGGAATGAATGTGCCAATTCACATTTGGTGCCTCGATTCCAAGAAGTTCTCTCTTGTCAATTTTTTTTTGTCTCGACTAGAGCAAGAGTCATACAGTGACTTTCCAGATAGTCAGTATCCCTCTTCAACAGCAGCACTCCCAGTGGCATCTCCAGCCTTGGTTAAACCTGCAGCTTCCGCCAAGCTCCAAGAGATGAGATGACGCAGTGGAGAAGCCATTTGGCTCTCACGCAGTGCCCTGCTCAATACAAGGAGTGGCTATACCCCAGTGGCAAATTGGAGACCTTGCCTCCCTCTAAGGGTCCCGACTCCTCCAGGCAGAGCATGATTCAAAGCCCCAGCCAACAGTTCGAATTCAAAGTTTCAGCACGTATTTTCGACACAAATTGACTTCTGGTCGGATCTCTTGGTTCCTGAGACTACCATCCCCCTTCACTAGAATTCCCCTGAGGAATATTAATAAGATTGTTTCCTCTGATTCTTGAGAGTTAATTAGGCTTGTGGCCAGGGAAGTATGTGCATCATGGAACACAGGGGGAAACGGAAGAGAAAGGAGTGATAATCAATACAATTCCTCGGGGGGCCGCATGGATATGCAGCCTACAGTCTATAAATGGAACTGATAAAGCAGCTAAGGGCAGCTCCACACGCCTTCTGATCCCCAGAGGGCTCTGACAGACAAAGAAAGGCACTACTTTGGCTCTTCAATCCACACTGCCGTCTGCACTGGATGTTGTGTTGATGGTTTTAGGGAATAGAGTCATCTGTCTAGTTTCTCTGCCTTCGAATGTTTCCTCAGAGGAACAGTCCATTAGGATGGTAAATATCCCCACAAAGTAATCGGCAGTGGAAGAGACCTATGAAGTCCGGATCAGATCCATAACCAGGGGCTTCTTTAGTCCAGCACTGTTTTCATTACCAATGATGACATCTGATGACAGTGAGCATCCTCATATAAAGCAACCACCACACTAAATGTCAGTATCTCCCTTTTAGCAGAATGTCTTAGTAGCCCGCGGCCTGATTTCCTTGAGATCTACTGTGTTTTCTTCCATATTTAAGGGCTAAGGGACATGTGTACAACTGTTTCTTTTGCCTTTTTATTACAGACCTGTATAAACACACATAAAAGTAGGCAGACTAATACTATGAAGGCCCATGTACCAACAATTACCAACTCCTGGCAATACTGTCTCATCTAAACTCCCACCTCCTTCCCTCCTCTCCTCCATTGCTCTGAGGTAAATGCCAGATATTATATGATAATAACTATATATTTTAGGGATCCCTCATAATCCCCCTTGTCTGATGTCTATTTCCCACCTCGAATGTTTATTTTGAAGTGAATCCCAAATATCATACTTTTTAGTGATCTTTTTCTTCCTCCAACCTGATAGGTTTTGTTATAAAGCTATTATTCGTTAGTTTTAATAGACGTGAACTCATTAAAAAAACAGGTGCCACAATTAACATGCAATCAGTGCATTCCCTACAAGGCTCTATTACAGCAATGAATCAAGTTCTAGAAACACTATAAGTGAACTTACTTAACTTACGAAGGCGATCATACCACACGAAGACTCTACGCCTGGTGCAGGTGCCCGCAGCTTCTCACTCTGTTATGAAGCAGCACCGGAATCGTAAAACTGCTCGGTTACTCCCTCAGGCTTTGCCGTGTCAGGAGTTGGTTACCCACGGATCATTTTCTAAAAGCTTTTGGATGTGAATACTATCAATACCAGGAGCTTTATAACCATTTGTCCATTGCCATGGGCAAATACAGCATTAAGATCACACACAGGCATGCCACTGTGTGTGAGTACAGCTGGGTTCCCATGGAGGCGATATTCAGTCACTCACCCACGGCTACTTCATGATAATCGTCGCCTTTCACTTTGGATTCTCTTAGTAAGCGCCAGTTCCCTTTTCCGCAGAACATTCTTTTGTTGTAGGGCCCTGCTTCTGCTGATTTCTCTTCTTTCTTCTCTTTCTCGCTGTTATAGCCCTGCTCCTCTTCATCGTAATCCCGTGTAACTTTTACATCATAACCACTCTCTGATTTTCTTTCCCGATCCTTTGCCTTATCTTTCCTTTTCTTCTTCTTGCTTGTTGATCCTTCTCATTCCTCTTTGCTTTTTCTCTGTCTATGTTTCTTCTCCTTTTTATGCTCCTAGGGCAGTGGTCGGCAAACTCATTAGTCAACAGAGCCAAATATCAACAGTACAACGACTGAAATTTCTTTTGAGAGCCAAATTTTTTAAACTTAAGCTTCTTCTAACGCCACTTCTTCAAAATAGACTCGCCCAGGCCGTGGTATTTTGTGGAAGAGCCACACTCAAGGGGCCAAAGAGCCGCATGTGGCTCGCGAGCCGCAGTTTGCCGACCACGGTCCTAGGGGATGGTGAGCGAGAAGATTTTCTTTTTGGAGACCTGGGCGTTTAGGAGATCGTGTGCCTCTCCTGCTTTTCGGCGGTATCTCTCTCGGCTTGCACTTCTGGACTGTTTGCTGCGCTGTAACTTTCTGGTGGTGGTTTGGAATGTTTCTTTAGTTGTCTTCTTTGTTTTTGTCTCTGGGTTTTGATGTGCTCCTTGACCTTCTAGCTTTCTCTCTGGAAGGAGATCTCCGTCTTGGACTTTTGGATGGCCACCTAATCTTAGAGTGTGATCTCCATCTGTTTTGTGACCGCCTGTGCCAAGAAGATGAGGGAGTCCCCCCTCCTAGAAGGTGGTTTCGATCTTGAGTGCCGGCATTTTTCTTCTTTCCTACCGGGTTGATGGCAGCAGGAATTACGGACTGTGCTTCCCATACTCTCTTCATGGTTCCCGTTTCTTTACTAGAGGCCTCCGATTTCAGACGTGGTGAAACAAGACCAGCAGCTCCACTCAAATTCTCCAACATGATGCGTCTGCTTATGGCCTTGTTTGCTGACATGACAAATTAACGTTCTTATAGTTATACCTGGAAATAAGCATTTGAGATAGATTCTCCTCTAGGCCTGTGGTTGGATTTTTGTTTAACTTTGAAAGGTTTTATATATATGCACTAACCTTTTCTGATGGCTAACTAGGATTTAATTACAGAAACAAAATTTCCAATGAAACTGTCTTTGGCAGCGAGTAAATAGCATATTTTGACGTAGAGTTGTATACTTTTTCATAATGTGTTTGGGAATTTCCCCCCTGAAATAATTTATTCCACACCCACATCAGTGAAAGCTACCCGCCCATCCCTGGGTCCATCTGTAAAAGAAAGTTATCTCTTGTCCTGATTTTCAACTTTCCCCTTTTATCAATTTGTTTAAGTGTTGGGAAAAGGAGGTAGTGCATTTTAAGTTGACCTTCCTATGCTTTTAAAATAGGACAAATGTACTTGGTAATGTACTCTCAAGTTTTTATTTGCTCTCAAGTCGTATAAAACCAGGAAATGGGTGTTACTACTGTTTCTGCGGTAGCAATCTCATGTCCACAGTGACTCCATGTTAAAGGCAAAGTAGTTAGGCAACTTTTTTCTTAGTTACAGGCGTTTTGTGCAGTAAAAACAAAAGTAGGCTGCAGTCTGGCCATGTTGGTACAGCTTCTGAAACTGCTTTTCCAAGACTTTGATAATAAAACCCTTAAACTTAAAACAAAACAAAGCAAGATGAAAACACAGGTTGCGATCTGGTCAGCATAGGAAGCAGGAGTTAGAATCGAGTGAGGCAACAAAGCAAGCTCCATTCTCTAGCAAGGGGTGGATACAGTAGGAAGACGCAGTATTTTATTTTAGCAAAAGCAACAAAACAAAGCAAATATTCTACCTCCAGTAGCAGGAACAACAAAATAAAATAAAAATAAAAACACAAGTTATACTCTATCTGATCAGACACTTTCCTATAAAACCAGATGGTTTTATTGTCCAAGATTTTCTCCTACGTCATTCTAGGAAAGGATTTTCCCAAGAAAACTAACTAGAACCCACATATCAAATAAAACACATTCTCTCTTCATCTCTGCCTCTGTGTCTCTGTCACACACACACACACACACACACACACACACACACACACACACACTACACACACAAAAATATTGTTTCCCCTGCTTAACGCTTCCTGATACTTTAACTTCTTCCCCCTTCTCTGCCTGCCCCGGGTCTCCCCTGGCCAAAGCTGCTTCCATAGCAACACAGTCTCACACACACAGTGGCCACTGCCCCGGGGGTCCCACCTGGGAATGGACTCTGGCCAAGAGAACACTTCTTATCGAAAGGCAACTTACTTATCTTAGAAAAGGTGTCTTCATGAAGAAAACTGTGTGTACCCAGCACACTTTAGAGTAGATAAACAGCTGGGGTTATTTTTAATGCTTCTTTCCTCCTCACATTATTGTGATAGTTTCTTTTCCTAAGCAACACCGCCAAATGCAAAGGATGAGGGATGAAAAACTGGTTCCACAGAGAACCTGTGTGGCATGGGCCCTGCATCAAGTTCATCTTCTCTATGTGGAGAGGAAGTAAGCACACACTGTCCCATAAGCCTTTCCCAGGGGATCCTCTCACTGCCTGGAAACCTTTAATTAGCAATTAAACATCCCCTCCCAGGGTGGCTCTGGGACGGATGCCGCCTGTGGAGGGAGGCAGTTTTGGGTGAAGGCTGAACAGAGGGACTTCAGTTTGCGTGCCTGCGAGCTGTGATAAGAGCTATTTGAACTTTTTGTGTGCCTTAAAAGAAAACAATAAATAAAGATGAGGCTAAGCAAACAAAGGAAAGGGTAAGTAAAATCTCTCCCCAAAGACGTTCCTCTGTGATTAGCAAAGCTGCTCAGAGGTGAACCCGAGAGGGGAAGGAGCAACTGGAAATGGGGCTTTTGCCACTTCTGGGATCTTCGTCCTGTTTTCTCTGGGGCTTTTCTGAGAGGCCGTGAGATCCCGTCTGCAGAGCAGAGACCCAGCAAAGCTCTTCTGCCAGTCACAGCCTGGAAACTCTTCTGCCAGTCACAGCCTGGCTGTCTCGCAGGCTCTAGGCAGCAATGACCTCATGCTGCAATGTGTCACCTGCTGAGAGCACGGGATTGATCTTTCTCAGCAAAGAGCCCAACCTCATTTCCAAGATTCCTTCTCTGACTTTAGTGACACAGACCTGGAAAATGTGCCAGGGCATCAGGCAATAGTGGGGGTGCTACTGTTTGTTTCTTTTTAAAAAGCAGACACTTGCCTTCCCCCTTGCACCCACCGACCCCCAACGTGGCGAAACTGAATGTAGCAATGGGGGGAGGGGGTAACAACACAAATACTAGTGCTGTCACAAACAGTCTGAAATTCACTCACTTAATCACTTCTCAAACACTTATTCACCACTCACTACTAGGTCACACTAGATCATGAAAACCACTGAACAGTCCTGACACTCTTAGGCAGCTCCTGGGGGGCGGGGCTGGGCCTGCCAACAAATCAATAAACACCACCGCAATGTGATCAGGTTAAAACAGAGGCATCGGGTTCACACAGGGAGATACAAAGGGAGCAGTGAACAAGTACCTCTCACCGTCTGCCTCCTTTGTTCCTTCCTCCTCCGCCCTATTATTTGGGGAACCTTCGGCACAGAAGGTTGGGAAGGTGTTGTCCAGGGCTCAGTCCTACATTACGTGGACCCTGCCACGATCCCGGACACTCACAGTCAGAAACGCACTGCTTCCCTCCGTCTCCTGCTCTCTGGGGGTGCACTGGCTCTGTCTGCAGCTTCAGCTGGCCTGACGGCAGGAGATGAGAGAGGGGAGGACGAGGCTGGGAAAAACCCACCTCTGCTATCTGCCTGGAAGTGTCCGATAACATTGTTCTCGCCCCACATGGGTAGAAACAGAGTCCCGCTGCTTCTCACAGGGTGACAGACACCTGCTGAGCCCGGCTGGGCACGCCCGCAGGGAGCAGGTCAGGGAGAGCGCACGCGGTGGTGTTAATTGTGGAGAATGGAAAACCCGATACAATTACAGGGCCTTCCATTGCTCTCTACCAGACTTAATTACAGAGGACAGGCTTCGCGTTTTCCCAACACCCCCTGATTTCCGTGTGGCCAGGAGGTCATGGCCTGACCTTACACTCAGGCACAAATGATTAATCTCCTCCGAGGCGCACAGCACCGCCCGAAACAGTTCCCTCTGACGTCCTGATATCAGGGTCCAAGATGCAGGGTGATAACGAGCTCCGCTTGGGAAAGCGCACATCTAACTGCAGTTCGCAATGCGGTTCCCCATCCCCCGTGGACTGCTAGCACTCTGGGATGCCCACTCCAGACACTGACATGAGATCAGGGACTGATTAATGGAACTAAACAGAAAACCCCCAAAAGAAGAAAAAAATAGTCTACGATAGAGGTAGTATTGGGAACAAAAGAAAAAGACGGATTTTTCTCTTTGATGAAAAAAATCCCCCTCCCCCCAATTAGTTTACAGTCAATATTATTTTGTATTAATTTCAGGTGTACAGCTTAGTGGGTAGGCACTCATATACTTTAGAAAGTCTTCCCCCTGATATTTCCAGTACCCAACTGGCACCGCACATAGTTATGGAAATATTACTGACTACATTTCCTATGCTGTCCTTTACATGACTATTCTGTAACCACCCATCTGTACTTCTGAATCCCTGCGCCTTTTCACTCACTCCCCCAAACCTCCACCTGGGGCTTTTCAACACATGGTATTGGGACAACCAAAAAGCACTTGGAAAGAATTAGTTTATACACGTATTCCCCTCTCCACACCTGTGATGCCCACCCCCTATCTCCTGCCCTCCCTTCCCTTCTCCCCTCACTGAACGGGGCTGCTCTTCTCTTAGAAACGTTCCTGGCCCCTCTCTTGCCCTTTGTGCATCCTGACAGGCTTTGGGATCATGGCGACCTCCACCCCAAACACACCCACAGCACTGGGCCTTGCTGGGCTCCTCCCTCTCGGAAGGGATCCCTGGCCTGGAGCCATCCCCAAGCAGCAGCCTTCCCGTGGGCAGCCTGTGGTTTCGTTTTACTGCCACAGGAGAGCACTCCTTGGTGAATTACTTCCTACGTTTGAAATCCAATCTGTTTCTTAATTTCCCTTGTGTCATGTATCAAAGCGCCACTGCCGACCAGGGCTGTGGGAGCTTGCTTGTGACTAAGGTCCCTCAGCTGACCACGTTGCTTGATGGATAGATAAGGAATGTCTACCAGACAGTGAAACGACTTGCCGGAGGTTCCTGTCTCCGGCTCCGGAAACCATTTCTCTTCTGAAATCAGGGCCACTGGCTGCCTTTCGCCCCTTTCCGAGTCGAAGCACCGTCCTTCAACACATCTATCTCCTTTTCAGCTTTAGATTTCTTCACGGCATGTCCCCTGCTGCCAGACCATACACACTGCTTATGTATCCCTGTTTATTAGTCTTTCTCCACTAAAACGTGCGCTCTACGAGGGCAGGCACCTCGTCCTTTTGTTTGCTTCTGCATTCCCAACTCCTAGAAAGATGTGGCACACGGAAGGCAGCTCTCCATTCATATCTGCTGAAGTGAACTAGGCCAGGAAAAGCCTTTTCCGTTGTCTTCTGGGCATCCATACCAAATAACCTCTTGCCAAGATGACGTTAAACGTTACAAGCAATTACTAATTGTTAATGATCTTAGAATTTCTATTCTGCTTATTTTCAAATTTTGGTTCGGTGTTTACGTTCCTGCCTTTAATTTATGCTCTGTTTCCAATCTGTGATTCGTTAAGCCATCTGGGAAATCTGTCAACCCATTATCCACAATTTGGAGAATCTCATTTCTTATAAAAATCCTATTATTCATATCTGCCAAGGTCTTCAACATTAGGCAAAAACCTTCCATTTCCTCCCTTACAGGTGACGTTTATTGCTTCCTTAGCAGAGGTGGTAAAAGCTCAGTATTTTTACTGAGAGCTTTTCAAGCATTGTGTATCAAGAGAATGGTGTACATTTAAATAAAACCATCACAGTAATACGCTACCAGCAATTCTTGTATTCCTGGGGGATACAAATCCCTTTCAATTTCTCTATTGTCGGGTTTCGATGGGCAGGAGTGACAGGGCTGTGGAAACACAGAGAGTGCCAATCCAGGACTTGTAATGCTGGTTTCAATCCCTCCCAAGAACAGCTCCAGTTCACATTTGAATCAATCCTCACTCCCACAAACCACCCCAGCCTGGCCACACTCCAGGGGCAGATCCCCACAGGGGACTTGCTCCCCTAGGTAACTTGATCTCTGGGGGCCCTGTCCCCTGGCTCAGTATCCAGCTTTCCCTGCTCTGTCTATGCCAACTCACTTGGATGAGTTGGATGGTCTTCTGGCTTGTGATTTGGCATCTCTGCAAGACCCTGTTTTTTTGGCTGGCCCTCAGTCATACATACTGTAAATTGAGGGCCAAGTACGCCCACCAAGGACTCCCACTTCATCTTGCCGGGGATCCGGCCAGCTGGGCCCTGTGTGAGTAAGAGGAGGAATCTGACACTTGGCTCATTCTCAACACTTTTCAGAGGCACTGGGAAGGTATATGGTTTGATTACATCTTTGTATGCACCAAGATGTTCACACATGTTTTTATGTCCCCTCTCCCAACGTTCATGGCCGAGTCCTCAGGTTCTAAAGTCCAGACCTCTTTAGTTAATTACCAGGCACACTGACCTGCAATCGATAGCTCTGCACTCTCTCACCAGGACAGAAACAAAACTAGTGCCACACAGCTCCCTAAGCTATGATGCCAAAGATGTGGTCTCTGCAGTGTATACTGTTATAGCTGGGGCCTGGTGGCTACCAATTTTAAAAATGTGCTTCCCTCAATTCCCATGGTAAAATACATCCTTATAAATATGGAGGAGACCTATAGAAAGAGGAACCAAACCAAACACAACACCCACAATCTCATCACCCAAGGGAAGCACTCAGCCCATTTCTTCCAGTCTTTTTGTTTTTAAAAGATAGTGAGGAGCATATATATATATATATATATATTTCTTAACGCACTTTCTCTCCCTCCCTCACTTGTGTATTTCCTTTTATTTTCCTGTTTTGCATGATTAATGAAATACCTAATGGAACAGGGACTCCCGAACAGCTGATCATTGGAAGCAATGTCTCTCTTTTTATTAGTCCCTTTTCTTTCTTTTGTAAAATATATTTTTATTGATTTCAGAGAGGAAGAGAGAGGGAGAGAGAGATAGAAACATCAATGATGAGAGAGAATCATTGATTGGCTGCCTCCTGCATGCCCCCCCACTGGGGATCGAACCTACAACCCAGGCACGTGCCCTTGACCAGAATCCACCTGGGACTCTTCAGTCCACAGGCCGACGCTCTATCCACTGAGCCAAACCGGCCAGGGCTAGTCCTGTTTCTTTTTGTCATTGTGTGTGTGTTTCAGGCCAGGCTGCAGGGCGTTAAGTTGTCCCTGGGATCTTAGTCGTTGGGAGGTCCGCTCTGAGAATGTGTGCCAGCTGAGTGGCACTGTGCATGTGTGTGCTGTTCTCTCTCTTTATAACTGGGTGATACTTGGGTGTGCACTCAATTATGTGTCTGTCTTTTTTCATGCTAATGTGTAATATAAAAATGAAAGTGATTTTGAAAACAAATTCTTCTGTGGTGTCTACTGTCAAAGTTGGGTCAAATTTAAATTTCATTCCCCAAAGATCTGAAGTTATAAAACCCATCTCTCAGATGCTTCCTTGGTCTTTACTTCGGAACGAGAGCTAAGTCTTTACATCTGCTGCTGCCACCGTGGCTGCTGGGCTTGGTGGAACCAGCCATCAGAGAGCTTTTCTACTGGGGAAGCTGGAGCCTGGGCGTGGCGGGCAGTGGGTTAGGCTGTGCCTGTCCTCATTTGACTGGCTCCCCACTGACTCTGTGTCTGGCAGCTACCACAGGTCCATGCTCTGGTGGGTTTGGGGGCTGGGGTAAGGAGCTGAGCTTTTCTGTGGGGACACAGTCTGGTCCAGGCCTTGCTCCATATGTCCAGGTGGGGTGCTCAAGGCTTTCTGTGCTTCAAAACCATTTAACGTGATGAAATGCTCAAACGACTGGAGGGAGGAGGGACCCTCAATAGGGACCTAAAGCAGGACTCAAAAGCTCAGAATGGCTTCCTTCTATCCTAGGTCCCCATCAGTTACTGTGTGATCACAGGCAAATCACTGAACTGCTGGCTTCTACTTCTTCATCCATCAAAACAGGGTATTAGTAAACACCTTTACCTCCTTCGGTAGGATAGTAGGATGATGACAGTACTGTGTCCAGGCACTGTTCTAGGCACTCAACCAATAGCATCTCATTTAATTCCTACAACAACTTAAGTGCAGGGAACCACTATCATCTCCATCTTGCAGATGGTGAAGCTGAGACATGGCAAGGTTACACAGCGTTAAGATGACAGCCAGGAGATGACGATGCCGAGATTTAAGCCAATGCGTTGTGGCTATATTGCCTCAAAAGAGATATTTCCAAGAGTGCTTTGAAAGGGCAAAGGGCTCTGCAAATCCAGACTGCTATTATCATTGCTGTTTCTCTCAGAGAGCCGTATCAAGAGTAATGAACCTTTGGGCCATTTCTAAGGACTGAGCCATTCCAAATCTTAAACTGATGCCCCCTGCTCTTGCCCCACAGTCCTTTAAGGCAAATTCTAATCCAGCCACTATTCCCAAGGAGAGATCCCATGTATAAAGCGCCAGCAGACCCCCCCAGCCCTAGACCTCTGTGGGGCCAGATGGGAAATGGCCTCAGCGTGCAGGTCACAGCTCCCTGGGGGCCTTGGGTGTAACATACAACGGGAAACATTTACATCTCAGACACAAAAGTGACTTTGAGAAATGAGGGCTACCGTGAAGACCAGACACCCAAGCATTCCTTCCTGGAGCGTGCCTGGCGATGGGTCTGGAAGCTGTGCTCCGTCACTGACATCACAGCTAATAACCTGCAAGTGCTTCTGAAGGCAACAGATCCTCCTGCTTGGCTGTGCCTTCAATTAGCATCTACATAATTCAATAACTCAGCTGTCACCCTCTCCAATAACTGGGTCCCGAGATACTGATGAGAGGTGGCACATGCTTTGGATTTGTCATCATCCTTTTAATTTTCCCAAGCTATTAAAAACATATTCCCCTCCCTGCACCCCCCTCCCCCCCAAGTATTACTCTTTCCAATGAAGTCTGAGCCATTTCTTTTAAGCTGTTCTTTTATCTTGATTTGATGGAATAGGAAAAAAAATAAATAAACCCTGTAGGAACATAGCTCCATCCATTTATTCATGAACAAGCATGGCAGGGATCAAATCAGGGAAGTGTTTGACTGGGGATATTAATAGAACAGTGGAAAGGAGTTAATCTTGTATTAGATTACAGGGGATAAGGGAACTGTCATCCAGTTGGTAGCAGCTTTCTCTAATTTTAATCATCCATGCATTAGGGAAAAGCCTAAATACACATTAAAAAGGTCTTCAGTTTTTAATGCCATTATGAACGCTCCCTTCCGGGGAAGTAGCAATTACTTGTAGTGTTGCAAGTCCTGGCGAGGTTCCTCACCCGGCCCGGGACACAGCGAAAAACCTAAAGTGCTGGTTCCAAAAGCAAGTCGGAGGACCCAGTACATGTAGGGGGAAGTGGTAGTCACATAGTGGAGAAACCAAACACCACCCGGACTGGGTGAGGAAAACTGATACCAAAAAGGGCAGATGGGCATCGGACAGCGTGTGTCTCCCGAGGTGTGGCCTGGAGAAGGACATGCCATCTCCTAAGGGGCATTCCGATTCAGAAAGTGTGACGTGAACGGAATCAGGAGGAAACATCAGACAAAGAAAAAGGGAAGAATGTTTATCTTAAAGTGAATTTTAAAATCATTTTTAAACTATGTCTCAAACTGAAAACATACATGCTTTCTGAAATCTTCTGACGGTTCTTGAAAATGTGTTTTCCAAACGGTGTCTGCTCTGAAAGGCACAGGGAGGCTGGGGAAGTGCCCCGGACTAGAGAGACACGACGGCTGGAATCTTGGATCCTGTTCAGGGGAAAGGATGCTGGGAAGCTTATACCAGCTGGTGAACTGAGAATGGGATGGCTGGTGGTCAGATGAAAGGGCTGCAACAATGTTCAATCTGGTGAAGTGGGCGACTGCGCTGTGTTTATGAAGAGAATGTCATTCCCAGGAAATGCACAGGGAAGAATCGAGGGTAATGGGTATGACATATGCAATTTCTTTTCAAGTAGTCTATAATAATAAAAGCATAATATGCTAATTAGACCGGATGTCCTTCCGGATGAAGCCGGGGCTGCGAGGGAAGCCCGGGTCCTGGGTGCCTGCCAGTGGCTGGAGGGAAGCCCGGGTCTTGGGTGCCAGAGGGAAGCCGGTACTGGTAGCCGGGGGAAGGAAGACCTACTGTTGCACGAATTTTGTGCATCGGGCCTCTAGTTTAGAGATACTTCCATACATACACACAGAGAGAATAATAAAGCTAATGGGAAAAATGGTAACATTCAGTGAATATGAATAACGAATATATGTATGCTCTTTGCACTATTCTTACAACTTTTCTATAAGTTCAAAATTATTTACAATAAAAAGCTGTTTTAAAAAGTCACTCAACTATGTTGAGAGGTCAATTCTCCCAAAAGGAACTTACAAATTTGACACAATTCCTATCCAAATCCTAGAAAGCTCTCTCCCCCCAGACTTGGGCTGGGACTACCCCACTGGCCTTCCTGGGCCTCCAGTGTGCAGATGGCACTGGCAGGACTTCTCTGGAATCACATGAGCCAATCCCTCATAATCAATCTCTTCCTGTATCATATCTACCATATCGATTGGTTCTGTTTCTCTGGAGAACCCTAATGCAACACTACAACATGAATAAGCCTCAAAACCAGTATGCACAGTGAAGAATCCAGCTACAAAGACTGTATATATTGTACATCCCATTCATAAGAATGTCTAGGAAGGGCAAATTTGTAGAGAAGGAAAGCAGATCAGTGTTTGCCTTGGGGTGAAGGGAAGGCGAGCAGCTGTAAATGGGCACTAGGCAGCTTTTTGAGATGATAGAAATGCTCTGTGACTGAATTGGGTGATGGTTGCACAAATCCATGCACTTAAGAAAATCACAGAACTACATACCTGCAATGGGTGAGCTTTGTAATTTATACTTCAATAAAGCTGTTTAACAAATTAGTCTAGCCAAGTTCAGAAGGAAAATGTAATATTTATGATTTCTACTCTGTCAGACCATTCTTGTATGATTATGGCCAAGTCAGGATATCAAGCCCTCTATTGGAATGTGATGACCACACCTGCTTTGTGGCACATGTAGGAAAGGTAAAGACCTGAGCCAGGCAGTACGGACTGGGCCTTATGGTGGCTCCTTTTCTTAGACTTCCTTCTTACTCATCATGACAGCAATGGAGTGGATCATTACTGCCATTTTGCAGGTGTAGGCTCAGAGGTTGGTAGGATGTCAGAGCCCTGTTAGCAGGGCTTGATGAAGCTGGCTCTCATATCATGAGACATCTTGGGAGTAACAGCTGCCACGTGGCTATGCTGGCTCACGTAGCAAGACACAGGAAAAGTAAAGCCCCAAGCCGGGAATAGTTGTAAAGTCCGAAACGGCATTCATGGAAAGATGCTCGTTTCCTGCTTAGGCAGAAAGGACACAGCAACCACATTACCATATAACCATTTGTGTTTCTAATTGATTAAAAAAAAACCCCACAACGACAATAGGTAATCAATTAAAATTGGATTTCCTTGAAATCTCATTATGACAGCAGTCAAGCTTTTCCAAGTGACCTGTCACATAGTCACATGTGACTTGATCTTCCTAAATCAACCTTGGGTTAGTAAATTAACAGTATTCACTTTAAGGGTGTATGTGGTTTTGTAATGACTCAGGCAGGCTTTCATGTTTCATTAAGGTTGCATAATGAATGAATGAACAATGACAAGATTCCTTTAGTGCTTTAGTTTCCTGACTTTAGGAGAGGGACATTAGGGAGTTTTCAGAAGTATACCGACTCAGCAACTTATTACACAATTTTCTATATATATAGTAAAATGTTTAGGAAGATGCCAAAGAGTTGTTTTTGGCAGGTCTTGATAAAGTTCACTGTCCATGAGATTAATCACCAATATAAAACATTTCCTTTGAAAGGTCCGAGACTTGCCCACTTGCTCCCTGTGAGTGGCATTGCTCCCTGTGCGAACTGTGACTGACGTGGCCGATGTAAGACAGGCAGAGTATGTAGTATGTACGTACCCCCAAAATGATGGTTAGCATGAAAACATAACCGTGCATTCAAAATGACAACCTTAAATAAAGTAATTATTCTTGAGATATTTTCTACCACTGTTGGCTCTAAACATCTGTTTCTAATAATAAATGTGGATTAGAATAAAAGATTCAGAAGATGTATGAAATCTTATATTTTGAATTCGTGGCTTTGGAATATGTCTCATGTCCACCAAGGGTGTAAAGTCTGGTGTGTGTGTGTGTGTGCATGTGTGTGTGTGCGTGCACATGCTTTTGTGGTCCCACAGTGACGTGTCAGTCTGTTTTTAGTGAGATAACACAATCTAGCTCCAGACAGGGTGGCAAGTCCGTGGGTTCATTGGATGTAAGAGGTAGGACCTTACGGGTCCCATGCTTCCTCTGCACCTTCCTCCTGCAGCCTTCCACAGCCAGGAGCACTGAGGCTGGAGACGCAGCACGGGTCCTGGGCCATCCATGGCAGCAGCAGCAGGACAGGGAGCCCGGCCTCCTGCCCCTCGGGGGTGGGTGGGTGGCTGCACTCACAGAGTGCTTCCTGAGTTGCGGCCACATTATGTGCAAATCAGGACACAAAAGGACAAGGAGGAAGAGTGAGTAATGTCAAGCTTCAAACATGGTTTTGCTAAATGTGTATGTATTTGTGCTTTGAATATTAGGAACGTGGAACCAAATGCAGTGAAAATGATGGTTAGTCAGTACAGGCTTGCCGAGACTACGGAGCTGAACACGACTGTGCTAAATGCTTTCCTGTTACTTGTCTTTTCCTCGAATCCCATCCAAATAATCACTTTTATCTCCTAAATATGCATTGTTAAGAATCCTCCAAAGTAATTATTAACAAGTGAGCCAGCCAGTGCTTGTAAACCATTTGACAAGCACAAAAGACTCTGTAAATGTTTATTCTCATTCCTGAAGCTAATTCACCAAAGCATAATGCGGTCTTCCCAGATAATGCCTTTTAGCAATGCTCTCTGTGCGTGATAGGAAACGATACAGCCCAGGCCTGAACTCAGGTTCAACCTGCAGGGTGAGCTGGGGAAATGCATTTTCCTCTTTTCTGTGTGACAATCGAAACAATCGGACAAGAGTCCTGCACTGCTGGAGCTATCCTTTCCAGCCTGTGTCTCGTGGACCACACGCTGCTACTGCAGAAAGTGCTTCCGTGTTCTTTGGGTCCCACGCGCAGATCCTGAAAGAAGGACGGCTGTTCTTGAGGCACCTGGCTTGGCGTGAGAACTGACTGCAGGCTTGCTCACTGCGTCCTTAGGCGTCAAAGGGACAGGCAATGGGAAATCTTTCTAGTGTTGCTCTTTAAGGTTCCTGACATGCTCTGTAAAACCAGCCCCTGAAACACTGATGCCTCTCACGTCACAACAGACAGCAGACTCTCTGCTTGTGTGTGTGTGTGTGTGTGTGTGTCAGGGTCTGTATAAACTACATTTTCTCATTTTCTGTTTTCTTACACTCTGGCATCTGGGGCCTTTAGAACTGAGGAAGAGCTTCCCTTCCCAGGGTCAGCGAATTCTTAGAGATAGTACACTTGCCTGGCGTCTGCCTTGGAGAGGCTGAGCCACACTCCCATTCACTTCTATTTATCAGGCCCTCGTAGTAGAGGACACTGTCCCTCTGCTCTAATCTCCCCAGAGGCAGGTCTAGGCAACTAGGAACCACTCTTACAGGCCAGAGCCCGGTAAAATGATCTAAACTAGCCAATCCTAAGCCTGTCTACCCTGCTTACCTATCCTTCCCCATGAAAACCCTATAAAGATTCTCACTTATGCTTCTCCTTGCTCCTGACTGCCCATGTGTGGCATGCCATGCCCTGTTTCTATAGGTCTGTGAGTATAAATGTCTTCTTTCATGGCAGTCATTTACATGATATATATCCAGAATTTGGTTTAGCATAATGCGGTCTTCCCAGATAATGCCTTTTTATATATATTAAATGTTTATATATATATTTATATATATTAAATGTTTTTATTGGTTTCAGAGAGAGGAAGGGAGAGGGAGAGATAGAAACATCAGTGATGAGAGAGAATCATTGATTGTCTGCCTCCTGTACACCCCCTACAGAAGATTGAGCCCGAAACCCAGGCATGTGCCCTAACTGGAATTGAACCGTGACCTCCTGGTTCATAGGTTGATGCTCAACCACTGAACCACATCGGCTGGGCAAATTCTGGGTATAATTTAATATAGAGTCCCTTATCCAGTTGTATTCATAGTCATCAAACAGTAGAGGTGGTAAATTGCTCTTCTAAACACATCCCCAATTTCCCTTTGCTGATCTGGTACTCTGTTGCTCCAGGGCTGGTTGTAGGTTGCCAAGCAACACCATCAGGTGTGCTGCATACAGCCCTGGACCTTAATCACTCTCTTTCAGGTCTTATTTACTTAGGTGTTTATTTTATGTTCCTAAAATGTGGTGAGGACCAACTTCCTCCTCCTCTCCCCCCACAAAAGAACATTCCCTATCTTGAACAAACACTTCTGAAGCTTTCAGTGACTTGATAAATGATACAGTGAGCTATGGAGCAAGGGAAGGTACAGGCCTGTGAGGTGCCTATGGATGCTAACCATGCCATTAACACACTCCACTAAGGCTTCATTGGCCCATTACAATTTCCTGGAAACTTGGGGAAAATCAGCTCTTCCTATTTTCTTCTCACTCTGACATTCCACCTTTTTCAGATCTGGTTTTCAGATTGATCACTTCTATGTGACAGGAAGACCGTTTAAAAAAAACGTGCTAATAATACGTGATAATTACATTTATATTTGGGGAGAATGGGGAACAGATGTATGATTGCTAATATTGGGATGGTCCAGGAGATGTATGTTGGCCTGGAGGAATGGGAACCATATTCAATTTTTGCTATTTGTGATACCACTGTAGGCAAAGAAGAACATGTACCGTAAATGAGAAAAAGCAAAAAAAAAAAAAAAAAAAAAAAAAAAAAAAAGCAAAAAAAAGAAAGCCCTAGATCCACTAAGCTTTCTGATGGTTTTGGTCCAATGTCATCCAAAAACCTTACACATAACTTGACTGACTTGACTGACCCAGTGGTGGGGCAAGCAGTGGAGGGGGCACAATTTCCATGAGTTCCAAGTCATCCTCTAAACAAACGTACCGCAGAAGGAAAAATCCGTGGTTGCTATGCAAATGCAGCTCCAAGACAAGTCCCCTTAACACCCAATCCAAAAAGACTGCTGACCCCATCTCCACCTGTAACAGAAATTCTGGAGAATTTGGTTTTACCTCCAAATCAACTTCTGTCTACGTCAAAACATCCAGATTAAAGGAGAAGGGCTAAACCCACCAACTGGTTGGTTAATCTACCTGCCATTAAGTTATTCTGTTTTTACCCCCCCTTCTCTCCCCCCAACATAAATAAAGACAATTTGTTTCTCTTGTTTAAAGAGTGGCTGTATGGCTCTCAGGTCACTCAGGAGGCACTGAGCAACAGCAGGCTGCAAGGAATCATCCAGTACCGAAGCCTTCCCCTTTACTAGCTGAGAGCTTTATAATTCCCTTCATTGTTCCCAGATTACACTGGCCATGACCAAGCACTAACAACCTCACAGGAGAGTGTCCTTCATCCCCTCAGTTCAGATTTCCCCAATAGCATGGGGCAGGCAGCTCTCCTGGAAACCTACCCTAAACAAATAAACTGAAAGAAGGAAAAAGCCACGAGTAACAGGAAGTTCGGTGCGGTTATTTATAATTCTAAAACACCATGTGCAGCCTTAGGTGTTAAGCAGTAGAAAGGTAGTTAAATAAAATGTCAGCATTGCACAGTGGTTATGAGCACAGAAGAGTGTATGCCTGTCTCTGCCGCTTACTCACTGTGTGATCTTGGGCAGGTTACCTAACCTCTCTGGGCCTCCAATAACCTGCGCCTAGCCCCTGTGAGGAGTGTGAAATGAGTTAATATTTATAAATATTATGAGGATGAAGTGAGTTATATATGTTGTAATATTTATGTACCTAGAGTGTGAGAAGCACTAACTATGTAAGGCATTTGATAAACAAAGTGGTATCTGTTCTAGATGGAGAATTTTGCAGTTTTGACAAAGATCACGAATGAGGCTATACAGCAGTGAGGAAAATGCTTATCATAGAAAAGGTCCCATGAAAATAATTTAGTACTCAATGTAAAATATGAATACGAAAATTTATCCAGGGCCTACATACAATGAAAACAGTTGTATTGGGAATGCGGGGATCTTTTGCATTCCAGTAATTTTGTATAGCTTTTGTAAGTTTCTTCTATTTTTAAAAAACTTAAATTTATTGGGGTGGCACTGGTTAATATTATCATACAGGTTTCAGACGTGGGTTTCTATGCTACAAGATCTGTATATTGCACTGTGCACCCACCACCCAAAGTCAAATCTTTTCCTATCACCATATATTAGGACCCCCTTCACCCCCAGCCCATCCCCTTCCCTCCGGCAACCACCACACTGTTGTTTGTGTTCATGAGTTTCAGTTTTATATCCCACATATGAGGGAAATCACATGGTTCTTAGCTTTTTCTGACTGACTTATTTCACTTAGCACAATATTCTCAAGGTCCATCCATGTTGTTGCAAATGGCAGTATTTCATCCTTTCTTATGGCTGAGTAGTATTCCACTGTGTATATGTACCACATCTTCTTTATCCAGTCCTCTATCACAGGACACTTTAGTTGTTTCCATGTCTTGGCCACTGTGAATAATGCTACAATGAATATATCTTTGTAAATACATGTTTTTGAACATTTCAGATATATACCCAGGAGAGGGATTGCTGGGTCGTATGATAGTTCTATTCTTACTTTTTTTTTTAGGAATCGCCAGACTGTTTTCCATAGTAGTTGTACCAGTCTACATTCCCACCAGCAGTGAACAAGGGTTCCCTTTTCTTCACTACCTCTCCAACACTTGTTATTACTTGTCTTGTAGATAATAGTCATTCTAACAGGTGTGAGGTGGTATCTCACTGAAGTTTTGATTTGCAGTTCACTAATTGCTAGTGAGGTTGAACATCTTTTCATATATCCATTGGCTGTTTGTATGTCTTCTTGGGAGAGGTGTCTGTTTATGTCCTCTGCCCATTCTTTGACTGGGCTGTTTGTTTGGTGTTGAGTTTTATGAATTCTTTATATATTTTGAAAATTAAACCTTTGTTGGAGCTACTGTTTGCAAATATCATCTCCCATTTGGTTGGTTGCCTCTTTGTTTTGTTGTCAGTTTCTTTTGCTGTGTATCAGCTTTTTATTTTGGCAAGGAAAGTAAAGGCTGTGAATAAATAAATGAATGGGTTGTCTTTTTTTTTTTAAGTCCTCACCTGAGGACATGCTTAGAGAGAGGAAAGAGGGGGAGAGGGAAGAGAGGGAGGGAGGAAGGGAGAGAGAGAGAGAGAGAGAGAGAGAAGAGAGAGAGAGAGAGAGAGAGAGAGAGAGAGAGAAATATCCATCAGCTGTCTTCCATACATGCCCTGACTGGGAATCTAACTGGCAACCTTTTGGTGCACAGGATGACATTCAACCACCTGAGCCACTGCAGCCAGGCTAGCTTTTGTAAGTTTTAAGAAAGTTTTGATAAGTTTTGGTGAGGGGCGGTGAGAGGGGTGGGAGTAAAATTCCTCCTGGGCCTCTGGTTGGAATGGATCACCTGCTTCTTCTGGCAGAACTGTCTGCTCTGCACAGAGTGAATAGAAACCTATTCATAAGAATATCCCCAAAGTGGAAGATAAAGGGGAAAAGAGAGGTCTCAGCAGCCAGGGGCCAGGAAGAGGGACTAAACTCAGCGGCTTGGCACTTCCTTCCTCCCCCCTCTCTGATCTGCCAGTGGTGTGGTCCATCAGGAGAGGGCAGGAGCGCAGAGCATCTTGGCAGGTTAGATGGACAAAAACATGAAAACAATCAAAGCATTTGAGACTCATGAGGTAGGAATAGAATACCCTCATTTGCCAGGCACTTGTCCACATCAGGGAAATAACTGACAAAAGGAATAAACACCGACACCAAGCATCCTTCCTTCTCATCCCCTCTCCCAGGAGGGCAGCTTCTTCCCAGGATAAAGGGACATGGTTACCACAGTTCTGCCCTCTGTCTTCACCTCCCATCTCATTAGCAAAGATTCTCGAGTCTAGAAAAAAAACCTCAGAGCTGGCCCCAACCAGTGGCTCTTACAGCCTACTCCTGGGGAGTTTAAAAATATATATAGGTCCCTGGGCCTTAAGACGTAGTAGCTTTGGGGTGGGGCCCAGGATTCTGCTTTTCCCCCCCTTCTTTTTAATTTATCTTTATTGTTGAAAGTATTATAGATGTCCCCTTCCCCCAGCCCCAGGATTCTGCTTTTTTCATCTTTCCCCATCCCCAGTGATTCCCAGTCCTGTGGGGAATCATAAGTAACCTAGGTCATTTTAGCAATAGAAACAAGGGACCCGAAGCTTTCCCTCTTTCCTCTACTGCGTGGTCACTTTCTACTTTTCCTCCGCCTTCACCCCACTCTGTCTTCCTCTACCTCTCTCAAAACCTTTCTCTCTTTTTCTGAGCTGGGAATGGTATTTTAACCACAGAAATGAAAATTCCAACTGGGGGGAGGGAGGCTGACAATCTATTGTCACTAATAAACCCTGGCGTTTTTCCAGCATGGCCCAGTCCCCTGACATCTGTCTCAGGCAGAGAGAAGTATGCCTGAGCCATGCACACATCTGTCCTGGCAGCTACGCGGGCACACAAATGAAACACTCTCAATTAAATTCGAGTGAGCTGTGGGCCTAATGAGCATTATTAGTGTATTTGCATGCACTTAAGAAAAAGCAACTGTTAGCCTGATAGTGTTCTGACCTCCTTCAGAGACCAAGAGGATCTGAGAGTTTCAGCTCAGACCTGGGCCTTGTTGTATTGTCTCAACTGGAGAGCTAAAGACTAGGCTCCTCGAGAGAGTGGGGACGGCTGAAATCACCAGGGGTCCATCATTGTTCCCCTCACTTAATGAGAAAGCTGCTGAGATTCGATGCCTTTGGATCAGTTGGATGTACTTTCATCCTAACCTTGTTTCTAGCAGTCATTCTGACACATCCCCTCCCATGTTTCCCTGATCTTTCTGTGCTGGCCCTCAGCCCCTCTGCCCACCAAGAGCCCCCAAAACCAATGTCCTGCTCCACCGGCTCTTGCCACTTGGGTGGCCTTGGCTCAGGCAGGTCCCTCCTCCAACCTGTCCACCTCACCACAAGGAAGGGGACAGAGAGCTGAACAAATGCAAGGCTAAATTATTGCTTTTTATTAGAGTGTGTGTGTGTGTGTGTGTGTGTGTGTGTGTGTATGTGTATGTGTGTGTGTGTGTGTGTTGGCAGCCTAGCAACCTGGTATTAATAGCTTAATACTTACAGGATACTTCCTGGGTAGCTTGGCTACTGGATATTTTGAGTTCTGGAAATACAGGCAGAAACTTCACGCACGCTATAAGTGCAAATCCCCATGAGAGCTCTAGGTACCTTCCTTGCCTCCTGTGTGCATGTGCAATTCCTGTTTTAATGATGTAATGGCTACTAGATACCCTGAGATTTAAATCCCAACTTCTCTGATTTGATGCTTTAATTTTTTTTTTGTTACTGGGTTCAGTTTTTTTGTGTTTTTGTTTTTTTTTGCCTGCCTTCAATATTTAGTAAAATTCGTTTGCAAGCAAACATGACTAAGAAAAAAAAAAGGAACGTTTGTTAATGTCTGAGCTAGAGTGTGAAGGGCAGACACACACTTGGACGTTAGACATGTTAGGAGCAGCAGGAATGAAAATAAGATAAGGGGGGATTTTGAAGACAAGGGCGAGTTTGGACCAGAGCCCTTCTCTATCTTAAAACGCTCTGTCTCGTCTTTCATTTTAGAAAGAGAGATTGTTCTCCTACAGTCAGCTCTATTCTGCTTGGTTGGCTAGAAGAGGGTTGCTTTCATTCAGGGGGCCTGGTGAACTGTGTGCCCACACCACGTGGCTCTGTTTTCTTCAGTGGGCCCCACGCCAGTGCTGGTGTTGCTTATTCAACAGCGTCTCCTCTGGCCTGTAACTGCTTATGCCTCTGCAGCCACTGAGGCAAAGGAGTACAGCCAAGTTCTCAGCAGCCAGTGGTGGCCCTAGCCTTGGGCTCATTGTCTCCCTCCTGGCTCTCGGTGTCCCTCAGAGATAGGAAGAGCTTGGACTGGATGTTGGGACATCCTAAATTCCAGGCTTGGTTTTGCCAAAAAATGCTCTTGAGCAAGTCACTGGACACTTCTGCTCTTCATCGAAAAAGTGAGGGGGTTTTCTCGATAAAATATAATAACCACTGACCCTGACAGTGGCCTTGATATGATAGCTCACATAATGCTTTCAGATTTTATTTCATGCTCACAACTTGCCAGGTGGCATATGTGTTATCACCATTTCTGTGTACAGATAAGGAAACTGGGCCAAAGGGCCCCAGATCACATGACTAGACAAAGGCCAGCAGGCTCTGCCCTGCCCACTTCTCCATCCCTTCTCTAGAGCAGTTGCTCCCAAAGCCTCTTTCTAGATCTTGAAAGCTGTGATTCTCAGGGTTCAGGGCAAACTGTGCCTATTTTCGGTGTCAAAACTTTTGGATAACTTACACCCACCTCCAGCCTTGTCCTGTTTTATGAAACAAACACGAGAAAAGTGCTTATGACCTATATGTTAATAATATGTAACCTTAGCACTACAAGTTTTATCTAAATTAATAATTTCCCACATGGTTTATTATTACAAAAGTTCATAGTGGGAAGTAGATGAAAACACAGCCTTTAATTAACTTGAAAAACTACAAATCCATTTTGCCCACAGTAACTCTTAACGTCAGTGAAATTTGATTTCAGGAAAGGAGTGTATATTATTCATTGGATTGAAATGACACATACGTTTACTTCTTTAAAAACAATTCCTCAGGAAATAGTAAGGACATATGGATGCTTGAAATCTCATAAATCTGAAGTTACCCCAATTGGGAATCAGACAACATCATTAAAGGGAATGGGCTGGCCTACCATTTCCTGGACTTCGCCATCTCAGGAGTAGCCATATAATAAAAGTTGATGTACATTTAGTTTTTATTAGTTTCCATCAGTAGTGAATGAAGTTTAAAAAATAATCAAGCAAACCAATAAAAATACATCTCAATATTGGTACTCGGGAAATAAATTGGTTCTATCTTTTTGCAGAGAATTATCACAGGAGGCAAATCTTCAGAAATAACCCTTATACCAGTATTTAAATTAAATTGTCCAGAAATAATCACATTGGAAGGAAACAGAGAAAACATCCTGTGATGAGTCATCATGGGCGATGGCTCTGTGACACAGTGCTGTGCATTTCTGTGGTTTTATAGTTTTATTTGGCTTCTCAACTCTAAAGTAAATTTTTTTTTTTTTGGTAAAAACAAAACAAATAACAGAAAAATGGTGGCTCCCATTTTATTACCACATTTTTCTGAGAGGTTCAAAGAATTCAGGAGCCATGTTTCTATCAGCTCAAAACAGTTCTAGTGTTGGAAGATTTTTTACTGGACATTAACGTTTTCTTCCTTACGCTTAATGCTGTCAGTTTCCTTCTGCCTGATGAGTCCTGTATTTTTATAAAGAGGAGAAATACAAATGCTTATTACCCAAAAAAGCACTACCAGTTAATTAAATTCACTCGAATCACATCAGACATGGCACAGAGGAGAAAATTAATATTCAGACATAACAAATCCAAGATCTTTTGTGTACCAGTCTGGTCTATCTTTGGCAAAAGGATGGCAGTGCTCCAATCTGAAGCAACCGCCTTCAGCGTGCGGGAGCTGATTTCTTTTCCCAGCTGCCATTGGAAGTCACTCTAAAATTCAAGTTGACAGTTTCTTCGCTCTTCTGTTGTACTCTAATTGAGATGACTGTCCCTGCTTCCAACCTAAACTACATCAGACTCTATAAGAAGACACTTCAATTATGTAAAAAAAAAAATAAAATCCTTTTATACCTAAGATGTGGGTCTGTTCTACTCCCATTGCATTTAAGCGGAGAAAGAGGAAATGGACTTCGGCTGCACAAAGGATGCTCATGCTGGATGAGTTAGCCAGCAAAGCCACTCAACGTCCTTCTCAGGAAGGAGCTAAAATTAGAGTCCTAATTTGTTAGGTGCTTAAAAGTTGGCTCTGGAGAAGGGCAGGAAGTTGGCAAGATGAATCCTTATAATCCATTCCAATTCAGGAGTGTGTATTGTGTTAAACTTTGGCCCAAAGTGCATCAAATCTAATGCTGGACAGTGTCCAAATTCATTCTTTAATAGCCAACATGGTTAAAGGCTTACTATGTGCCAGGTCCTGTGTTAGGCTTGGGGACAGATACAAAGAAGGTTTCTGCCTTTGAGGAATGGGATAAAGGTTGTCATGGAAAGAAGTGCTAACGTCAATGGGAATTCAAAGGCAGGCACGACTGACTCCCTCTCTGGATCTGGTGTGGAAGAAAGCTGGGGGCCAGATCCTTTGATGAATGGCGGGCGGTCTAGATATAAACGCTTTCAATGAGAGTTAACATTTCCTGAAAGGCCTGCTGGTAAATAGATTCTTGTGTCTCAGAAAAAGCAACTTGTCTTACAAGGTTAAATTACACAAGGTTCTGCTCCTTATGGTCCTTAAGCTATAGTACCACATTTGTAGTAGACATCTCCTTTCCCAAAGTTCACTCACATAGATCTCACCCATCATTCCTGGCTGCAGAGAGTGAAGCATGCTGCTTTGCCAGTATATAGAAAGGGAAACTGAGATGAGGAGAATGTCCCACGTGGCCAGGTGATTTGGCTTAAGTTAAACAAGCACGTGGCATATGACACAGAACTGGGAGCCAAGACCGCTCAAGCCCAGAGCTCTCCACAGAGCTTTGTTTGATCAGGTTGATAAAACATTCGGAATTCTCCAACAGGGGAGTTATGGCTAGGGCATCTGTCCCTCTGAGCAGAAGAGGAGAGGACCTTGGTGCTGGAGAGTAATGGGATAGATGCTTGAAAAAACTTGATGCAAACTGTCCCCAGGTTTCACCGTGGGCAGGCTCAAAACCATGCAAACTCCCTGCCAACCACAGAGCACTGGGGCTGGGTGGCTCCTGCCTGACACATTGCATCAGCAGACCGGGACCAAGTTCCAGCTATGTTGCCAATCGGTGCCAAAGCGAAGAACAAACAACAGGTCGCCTTGGTGAGATCAAAGGAAAGCTTGCGATCAGCCCCGACGCTGGCGCTGGCGCTGGCGCTGGGCCTGATGAGGACTGGGCAAGGAACACACCACCCGGTGAGGTGGAAGCAGCAGAACCTGAAAGGCGCTTAGCCAAGAAACCTTTAGTAGAAGAATCCTTATTAAGAACCCTGTGATATGTATAAAATAGCTTCCTTCCCAATCGAGCACTTTTTTGGAGCACGGCTGGAAAACCTGCACTTTGTTGAACTTGCTACACACCCTCCGTCACCCACATGTACACATGGAGTGTTATATCCATGTGTACAAAATTTCTCTTCTTCCCTTGGCCAGTCTGTTAACTTCTACTTGCCCTTCAAGATGCCCACGAATTGCTTTCTAACAGAATCATCCGAGGCACCTGTTAAACACACACATTCCTGGGCCTCATCCCAAATGCACCCAACACAGATTTCTGTTGCTGTCAAGCTCCTGGGGGCGGCACTCGCTGTGCAGTCAGGATTGGGAAGGAGCTGCTACAGATCATGCTTTGTGAAACGCTTTTAACATACGATGATCTGCAGTGGGATTAACTCCAAGCCTTCTGGGAAGGGGAGAAGGTGGTAGAGTGGTCATCTGGGTCTGGAACTTGCTGAGAGTTGGAGCTGAGAAAGGCCAAGATGGAAAGCAAAGGTGCCCACACGACTCCAGACCCCTCAGGAGCCCGCCCTCGAGTTTGACGGCTTCGTCAGGGACACAGAGCAAGACAACAGCCAGCTGAAGGAGGTGGGACATCCGGCGGGCTTATGATGGAGGAGGCTTTCATTTTCTCTTGAGTGAGGCTCAGGGAAATTCCACAGCTCCATGAAGGTCCCATAAAAAATTCAGCAGTAGTGATTTAAACTTTTAAAAAATTCTGATATTTCCATTTACAGGGCTCTTAAAGAGTACCATAAGGAAAACAACCCACTGCTTGTTTGACTGATGGTTCTAATTGCTATTAACATTTCAGTACTGACTTCTGTGTGTTACTCATCCTTCAAGTAAAAAATAAATCCCCGCATGGCCCTCCACTTCCATCTTCATAAAACATCTCCATACAAAAGCAAAATATTGTTGTTATTATATGAGCAGCTGGTGTTAGTATAGTGTAGATTCCATTAAAACCTCTAAGCATTTTAGCTAGTGCCATTTAGCATCTCAAATCATGATAACATGACTTATTTGCATAAAATCTCCAGGCCCTTCTGCATTTCCCATTGTAAGGGAGGGGGGGTACTGAGATGGTGTGATTTTTTTTTTTTTTAATTTCAGAGAGGAAGGGAGAGGAAGAGAGAGAGAGAAACATCAATGATGAGAGAGGATCATTGATCGGCTGCCTCCCGCACACCCCCTGAGGATCAAGCCTGCAACCTGGGCACATGCCCTGACCGGGAATCGAACCATGACCTCCTGGTTCATAGGTTGATGCTCAGCTACTGAGTCACACTGGTTCGGCACGTGTGATTACTTACATCCTTTGTCCCCTCACCCTCCAAGTTCGGGTTCCACTGAAAACAGCAAAGTCAGGTAATCCACAGAAAAGAGAAGTTATACACTGTTTTTCTCTTGCTTTTCCATTAATTTATCTGATGTAGGCCAGTTGCCATTAATTTTCTATTTGCTGTGCAACTTAGCTCCAGGGCTCTGTTTCTGCATTATTATTATTTTTCACTAAGGGATAACTAAGTGGCTGATAGTTCTCTCTTATTTCTTTAAGGTCTTTACCAAACTGCCACCTTAGTGATGAGGCCCTGCCTGGCAACCTTGTCTAACATCCCACCACCTCCCTGCCCCACCACTGCACTGCTTCTGCGCCCTTCTAGTACTTATCACACTCTAAGGTAATGCATGTTTATTGTTAATTCCGATTCTTCTCTGTTTCCCCAGCGGCATTTCAGCCCCATCAGGGCAGGGATTTTGTGTCTTGCTCACTGCTGTATCTCTGGGTCTAGCACAGCACCTGGCAAACAGGAGGTGTTTCTTCAGTACTGGCTGAATGGATACGTGAATGATCCTGTCTTGCCTTTAGTGATGAGGCCGAGCTGGCACAGGGGACCAACATTTAGATGCTCTATTACCAGCATCGTATTGTGCAGTGACTCCCAAAACTTTGGTTCGCAGGGCACTTATTTAGGCCCAGACAACTTAAGACGCATTTATGTCCTAACCACTTGGTGGCTATTTTAAAAGAAATACATATACAGGAGAGAAAAATATTTTAATTTTATTCTATAATCCAGATTATTTATTTCTTAATGGGATGTGTGCACATATTAGGGACTGTAAGACGTTTCAAACCTCGGAATCATACTGGACACAAACACCCTTAATTTTTGTTCCACCTACATTGATTTTCACATGGTAACGTACTTGCTTTTTATCTCAAGTGCTGAAAAGCCAGCTTCACCAAAGATATGCTATAATCATAGGAATGTAGTTCAATCTAAGGTGGAAACGGCCACTCTGAGCTAGTAGTTCAGATGGTCTTGGACAGAGCATTGTTATGCTTCCCTCCACCCACAATGTAAAATATCCTGCAGCATCCAGTGCTGCTCACGGCTGCACCCAGAACCACAGGTACAGCAGCTAGATGCATACCCCTGGGGCTGTGTGAACCAGGGCAAGGTTTCCCATCTACAAGAAAGACAAAGTAACAGTGTCTACCTCCTAGGATAAAAAAGTGTTTATTGATTTTAGAGAGGGGGGACAGAGGGAGAGGGAGAGGAGAAGGGGGAGAGGGGGAGGTGGAGGGAGAGGGGAAGGGAGAAGGAGAGGGAGAGAAAGAGGGAGGGGGAGAAGGAGAGGGAGAGAGGAGAGAGGAAAGGAGAGAGGAGAGAGGAGAGAGGAGAGAGGGGAGAGGGGAGAGGAGAGAGGGGAGAGGGAGAGAGAGGGAGGGAGGAGAGAGAGGGAGAGAGAGAGAGAGAGAGAGAGAGAGAGAGAGAGAGAGAGATCAATTTGTTGCTCCACTTATTTATTCATTCATTGGTTGCTTCTTGTATGTGCCCTGGCCGGGGATGGAACCTGCAACCTTGGTGTATCAGGACGACACTCTAACCCACTGAGCTACCTTACCTTGCCAGGGCTACCTCATAGTTTTGTTTTTATTATGGAGAAAGTTCAAACCTATGTAAAAGTACACAGAATAAAACAATGAACCTATTATCCCATCATAAGGCCCCAAGAACCATTCAATTATGGCCAACCGTACCCCCACCACACCCCGTATTCTCTGTTCCCCTAACTGGGACATAAACCCCAGAGTTTGTCTGTAAATATTTCGGCACCTCGTAGTTTTCTTTTCATGAGAATTGAATGGGTTAATATATGGAGAGCATTTAGCAGAGTGCTGAGCACCCCGAAGGGTCAGGCGCCAGCAGCTCTACTATAGGGAGCACTCAGGGCTCCCCTCCAGGGATAAGCCCCCACATAAAGGAACACCTGCGGTCACAGGGAGCTTCTGTGAGCCACCTTGGAGGGCACACAGGCTGTGGTGGAGTTTTGCTGAGGGAAGTGGATGAGAATGCTGTGGATCTGTTACAGCACACTTTTGGAAGAACTAGGAAAATCAGGTTAGGGAGAGAGGTCCAACATCCATGTAGCTGCCCTGAACACACACATTTGATGGGGAGGGCACAGCTGTTGATTTATCCAGCTGTTCAGGCATGAGGCGTACAGATGATTATGAGGGCAAGAAACAATGGCTATTTTCCACTTAGGACTTCACATAATTCTCCCTTCCCTTCTGGGGCTTGATTAGACCGTAACTTAAATTGCTCCCTCTCAGGGTCTCCTGGTCCATCACCCTGAGCCCGGCCTGAGGCTCCCCAGGGAGTGAGGGAGGATGACAGGAACATCAAGCACTCCGCTGATGTTTATGCCACAACAGCAAAAGTCTCCGCTCAGCTCTCCTGAATGTTTGCTATGGAATCTAAATGATTATCCGTGTTCAACAAAGTTGAACACATTATTGATCTTTTGATTTACAGTCTGTCTGGTTTACTGATCTGAGAGAAGCCCTAAAATTCTTTGCGTTTCATTTAGCTCAAAGACAAAATTTACAATTAAACCACCTACAGCTAGCATCTATTTCTTTTAGGCAAAGAGCATATTTTAGACTGGGAAGTTCTGAAATCTTACCAGCATACTCTCACACCATTCATTGTATTGTAATCTGCTATCAATGACACATCATAAAGTCAACCTAGCTCCACCCAAAGACGACCAGCAATCTCATACAAAGGAGCAAATAAAACATTCTGCCAGACAGAGGGACGTGCGAGAAGTAACTCTATTAACCTCCATGCAACTTAGGAGGCAGGGACTCAGTAAAATCACATTTGTCAGTAGCTTGTTCAGGGAGTAAATGCATGTGAGAACTTGGATTATAGACTTGAATACTCGTGGTGCTTTGTTTAAACAGTTCTTACTAGGTTAATGGAATCATTGACTGAGTCACTCATGCCCATAGATATACTCAGGCTTGATCTCTTTCTAAAAAAGGCTTTATAAATAAGATTTTGGGGGAATTTTAATCCATACTCTTTATCAGTGACATGCTCATTAGCTCCTGAACCTCCCCACATAAAACTGTGTAGAGCAGGTGCGTTATTAAGAAACCATGTACCATCTCGGCAGCTATACTCTCAACTCCAGCGGCAGTGAGGCAGCACTCCGTGTGCTCAGTCTCCTATTTGTCCGGCCTCCGTGCCTACTTCTACATGAAGAGGAGCACAGGAATCAATGCTGGGACTAGATAAAGAGAGACTACTCAATGAGGGGGATCAACGAGGCGAAAATCTAAGAAAAACACTGGGTCAGGGAAGCAGAGAACAGAGTCTACGTGAAGAACATCCAATCCATCTCATATTCAGCCCGTTTCCTGCTAAGAGAAGCTCTCTCCGTTACTAGTGACAGAGTCTGTGTGCTATGATTAGAACTGCTTTTGGAGGGGACACCACGTGGCATTCACCTGGGATGGTCTGAGAGACAAAAACCACTTTTTTTTTGGAAAAAAGTCAACTCAATTCATCCAGCCAGTCGCTGCTCTCAGTAGCTACGGAAGCCGTGACCCTCCAGGCGGTTGGAGCTGAAGGCATCAACACCTGCCCTGTAAGAAGGTGAAGGGGGAACGTCAGTCATGCCCAGTGAGGGCAGCCAGTTCAGGGTGGACTGAAGGACCAAGGCGATCTGCTGCTAGTGCTTAGAAAACGGTTTCCCGAGAGAGGGAGGAAAAGGACCCCGAGGCGGAGGCCTAAGCCATGTGGCCCCCCAGGACAGTCCTTCTGTGCTGACACTAACAGGACTCTGGGAAATGCTGGGAACCAGGAGAGCCACCGGAGGTGGGAGGGTGGAGGAAAGGGCTAACTCTGTGAGTGGAGCACGAATCCAATCTGGGAATAGAGGCTGATGATGCTGCCGGAGGAACTGGATGACAGACCTGGGATGCTCTGCAGGGACTCGGTGAGGCCTCTTCGCTGCCTGGGAGCTGAGGACTAACACAGGAGACCCGCTGGGAGGATGAGAAAGACATGGCTGGCTGAGGGCAAGCAAGTTCCTCCTCTGACCCTGGAGGATGATGCAACCCTCAACAGCCCCCTGGCCAGGAAGACCGCCTGTCAGGTGCTCTAGAATCGTGCTGTGCAGAATGGCAGCCACGAGGCACTATTCTGGGCACCTGAGAGGCACCAAAGACATGGCATATGGATTATAATTTTCAAAATCACAGAAAGCAACACGAGATGCCACCACCATTTTAATTTTCTTTGAAATTTCCAATGTTGCATGAGGAACTTGCAGTATCTCATTGCCAGTCATAAATATCAGTAATCAGCAATGCTGTAATCGCTGGAGGTGTAAAGAATTAAGTCACTTGGACTGACCCTATCACAGAACCTGAAAGGTGTTTTTGGATGAGTTCCCTGAACTCAGCCTCTTATCTGTCTCATTTTCAAAAAGCAGGGTAGAGAGGAAAGCTGTTGATTATATAAGCTTCCTGGCTGCCCAGATTCTGAAGAAATAGTACTCACCTGTAATTAAATAGTAAGGAGTTAATTGTAATTAAATTGCACAGTATTTAAGAAAAGCTGTCACTTCTTGGAATTAGCTCTGAGGACAAGAGTGACATGACAGAGTAATTACAACCTGAAATGCAGACATTTTCCAATGGCTCTTGTCCAGGTTAGAATATACTGGTTTCTCATTTCCCTCACGCTAGTGCGTCAGAAAGATGGTAACACCTCCATGCCCAGGGAGCTGGGTTATTAATCTGAGAAAGAGCAAGCAATTTTTCTCTACATTTTGTTTATTTTCTGACACCCAGAGGTGAATATAAACCATCACCACTGAACTCTTTACAAAAGTCTTGCTTAAATTTTTAAAAATTGCACACATATGATTACATTCTTATTAAAAATATAAGTAATGCAGATAAGGCAAATATTCCATTACTCTCCCGACCCTCATCTATTCTGCTGCCGCGAGAAAGCCACTGTTCCCTGTTTGTGTGTCCTTCCTGAGCGATCTCGCCTTGTTACACGCATGTACACCTACCCTGAACTACATCACGTAAGTTAACCTTTCCATAAATAATACCTTACTAGACACATTGTTCTGGGTTTTTCATTTGTCAATACCTTTTGAAAAATATTCCAGGTTAATGAACCTTGCTCCTTTTAACTGCTGCATGAGTATTCCCTTGCATGGCCCTATGTTATTAAACTGTTCCTTCCGCTGGGCACTTAGGTTCATTCCACTTTTCACTATCTTGTATAATAAAAGGCCAATATGCAAATCGACCAAATGGCGGAACGACGGGTTGCTATGACGTGCACTGACCACCAGGGGGCAGATGCTCAATGCAGGAGCTGTTCCCTGGTGGTCAGTGTCCTCCCACAGGGGGAGTGCCACTCAGCCAGAAGCTGGGCTCACTGCTGGTGAGTGCAGCGGCAGTGGTAGGAGCCTCTCCTGCCTCCATGGCAGTCAGACATCCCCTGAGGGCTCCCAGCCTGCAAGAGGGCACAGGCTGGGCTGAGGGACTCCCCCGAGTACACAAATTTTGTGCACTGGGCCTCTAGTCATAAACAATGCTGCAATGAACCTCACAATTTATCAAAAGGCTGAATGGAGATGGGGACAGTAAACATATTCTTAACTTCACATCCAGCAGAGAGAGAGAGAAATGAAACTACAATGGGCCAATGGAAACGCACAACTGCGGAGCAAAGGTATGTTGCTTAACCTGTGCCAGGCACAGGCGAGCCTTCCTTGTGACCCTCAAGAAGATTTCTTGGTGATCTAAATCCTTAGGGAATTAAAATGCCAAGCCAAATGACATTTTCTAAGCATGTCAGATATGAAGGGATTATGCACAGATGTAAGTAACAAGATGGCTGTTAAGAAGTGCAGATGTGCCGTGGGGGTGGGGAGGACAGAATTTGGAATCTCTGGACTCCAACAGGGAGGCCTGTGTCACCTAAAATGCCACTGGGAAAACCAGGAAAGAAAGAGCCTTCTCATTCTGTGCAGAGCCCCTTCTGATTCTTATTTGCATAATTACTTTTTTTTAATTCAAAGAAATTGGATTTGACAGAGCGGCCTATGTGCAGGAAAACTCCACTAGAGCCCAGAATTAAAATGGTCTAAAATACACTTTTCCCTTGTATTTTTTTTTTTTTTTTAGGATAAACAATTATGTGTTAAGGTATTCAGCCCAATAAACCGAATCCTGTTATTGGAAGGAACCATGGAGATGATTAAACCCACTTTCATGTCTGGTACAGAAGGTAACCGAAGCCTAGAGAGTGAAGGTGACTCGGGCAATGTTACAGAACTGGTTAGCGTCAGAGCCAGGATCAGGAGCAGAGACACCCTGCACCAGAGCATCCCTCTCCATCACCACCCCATGAACAAGAAGCACGGCCAGGGCCACCTCTGCTTGCCACTATCTTAGCCACGTGACTTTCCCCCTTTTGTTTAGACCTCTCTGTTTTTGGTGACAGTGCACAGAGAAAAGACACCAGGCGGCCGTGGTTGTTCCCAGCTGTCTGTGGTGTCTACTGCAAGGTTAATTTTTATTGGATGCTGTGCCTCTGCGTAGCCTGAAGCATAACTGTCTGGAGAAATGACACCCCATACACCTTTCCCAACCTGGTCATTCATGGTCCCATCATCATCAATTTTCCAAACTCCAGTAGACTGATCAGGCTCTGGCTCTCATTCCTCCCCCGACCCCCTCGGTCTGACAGCATTTAAATATGTGACTCCTCTGCCCTGCATCTTCTCCCCTTTTGCCCTGGCAGTTTAAACCTTAGTTACCGAGTTCACTCAGGGTTCTATTTCTGGTAGGTGGCGAAAATGGGGGCAGTTCTTTCCTTCACAGTATTTATGCCCCTTGCATGTGACTTGGAAGCTTTTCCCATCAAGAGGTGACGTTGTTTCCCCACCCTGGGCTGCTGTGGGACTTGCTTTGGCCAACAGAAGAGATAGAAGTAACAGTGCACGAGCTGAGGGTGGACTTCAAGAGGTCTTGTGTTTTCTGCTGGTTTTTTTGGACATCTGCTCAGCCTCCATGAATAAGCCTGAGCCAGCCAGCTAGAGCATGGGAGACCACAGGAAGCTGGGAAGAGAAGGCCAAGTGAGGCCATCCCAGATCAGCCAGTCCTCCAATTGAGCATAAAGGCATGAGAGTCCAGCTAACACTAGAAGAACCACTAGCCGAGTCCAGTACACATAGCTGACCTGCAGAATTGTAAGCTAAATAAAAAATGGTTGTGTTAAGCTACTAAGATTTTTTTTTAAGGGGGGAGCTAAAGTGAATTGACATAGGTCCCTTTACTCCTTGTCTGCAGGAATGTTTATTAAATTGGGCCTCTCTGAGGAAAGGGATGTTTCCCATTTGGTTCTGTACATTACCCAGAAGAGTAACTGAATGGAAATTTAGAACAGAATTATTTTCTTGAGGGGAATAGGGCAATGGGAAAGACTGATGAAAATGTGATTCCCACTTCCTTCCTATACTCAGCCCACTCCAACTTCAACAGCCTGTGATTAAGGAAATAAACAGAAATCCACAAAATGTAGGGCATGCCATTAGTCAATACAAGGATAGTAAGACAAGCAGCAGAAAATTTTCTCCTTACAAAAGATTGTACAAAAATATACCAGAAACATAACCCAGGGACAGGGTGAAAACCCTGTAATTTTCAAACATCTTGGCTTCCCTGATTTTTGCTGAGCCATTTCTTTGCTACTCTTAGGATCTTACCTGTGAGTTGGCCTCAGTCCCCCCAGAAAGCAGCAGGGGTAGGGTGCGGGACTGCTATGACTAGTCCTTTCTAGGCCCTAGACACTAATTTTTAGAGGCTCTATCCATGCTACATTTAACATGTTAAGATAGTCTCTCATCCCACAATCCTATATAATAAAAGGCTAATATGCAAATTGTCCCCTCAACCAGGAATTCAACTGTGAGTTCAACTGGGAGTTTGACCAGGGGGCGGGGCCGGTTGACCAACCGCCTGTGGCCCTTCCCTGCCGCCAGCTCGCCCCCATCGCCTCCCCACCCCTGATCAGGGCGGGCCGGCCTGACCCTACCTGTGCATGAATTTGTGCACTGGGCCTCTAGTATAAAATAGTTTATACAGAACTCTAAAACATATTATATTACAATCAGCTAGTTACATATTTTAATATTCACTTTGCAGTCTTCTTTCTGTATTCTGGAGTTGTTAATTTTGTTGTTGATCGTCATATCTGGAACATTTTCATAAGCCCTTGAAGAGCTCACAGGTTCTGGACTCTGAGCCTCTATAGGTGCATACCAGGATACTTGCCCTGACCTTATCAATCAACCAATGGCTATTTATTGAGCATCTAATATCTATAGAACATTGTGCTGAAGTCCTCATCAAAGCCCTTTATTGGGCAGCCATTTACCACACCCACTAACTAAGCGAAGTGCCGAGAACCATGATAGAGGCCCGAGTTCCTGTCCTTGAGGGCTCTGAGTTGGCCAAGCCTTGTAAAGCAAGTGAAAAGAACTGTGGATTTGCCTCCGGGACTTTCCTTTAATCTACCATAATGGTGAGCAGAGGTCACTGGGGGTCATCACCACCTTCTACCTCTAGCAATGAAGGGAGACTGGACAAAACAGTCCTAATTCCCACTTGTAGCTGACCTTGGGTTAAGTCCTACATTTGTTCCCTAGCTAAGGATGGTCTCATGATGGACATGGTGGTCTCCAGGCCAAGGGCAGGACTTGAGAGGAATAGGTGTCCCAAAACTTAGAGCTGACTCATAAGGTGATGGTGGGGGTGGTACAGAAAACTCACTCCAGGAACTTGGACGTGTGCTGAGGCAAAAGCTGTGTTAGAATGCCCGGAGTGTTTTACTGTTCATTAGAGACTATGCTGGTTTGCCCAACCCTTGAAAGACAACTTTATAGTCTAAACTAGAGACCTGGTGCACGAATTGTGCACCAGTGGGGTCCCTCGGCCTGGCCTGTGGGGACTGGGCTGAAACTGGCTCTCCGACATCCCCCGAGGGGTCCTGGATTGCAAGAGGGTGTAGGCCAGGCCAAGAGACCCCACCGGTGCACGATCCGGGCTGGGGAGGGACCCTGGGAGGGCTCCAGGGCGTGTCTGGCCCTCTCACCCAGTCCTGATGGGCGGACCCCAGCAGCAAGCTAACCTACCGGTCAGAGCGTCTGTCCCCTGGTGGTCAGTGCATGTCACAGTGACTGGTCAAACTGTCGAGTGGTTGGACACTTACTAGTAGCATATTAGGCTTTTATTATATAGGATAGGCAAAACACTGAACATCCAGGTGGCTCCCGTGGTTCCAGCAATCATGAGGCCATTCAGAAGGTCTAGATTTAAGCAAGCCCCAACAGGCATTTTTAATTGTACCACCTTAAGAATCAGCTCAAGGGTGGTGTTTTACTTCAGCGTCTCAAACTTTCCTGTGCAGATGCATGCCCTGGGGGAAGGTTGCTAAAATGTCGATTCTGATTCATCGGGCCTGGGGTGGACCTGAGAGACCGCATTTCCCTCTCCCATGACCTGGATGCTGACCATACGTTGAGCAAGGCTTTCTGTTCTATAGCCCTTTACAGTTTACCAAGAGCCTTCACATACTGTCTCACTTGATTAATTCACCAAACAAATGGAGCATTAGCATCCTCACCGCACCAGTGAAGCCATAGGCTGAGTGCCTTGCCTTCGAACCGCCAGCCTGTGAATGACAGAGCCAGCATCCTAATCCCAGACCTTTGATTCCTAGTTTGGTGTCTATGCCATTCACTCACAGCCCCAGACATCTTTTCTTTTTACTTTACCTCCCATGTCTTGTGAGGTCATTTGTCTCAAGGTTAAAGTCCAGAGTTAATTTCATCCTTTTCAAACCTTTGTGCTGATAACCTGATCTCGCTTCTCACGCTGCGCGGCAGCTGGGGAAGAAGAGATTTTCAAAGGCTTTCTAAAAAGGGCGTGCAGTGGTTGTGTCCGAAGTGATTATGCCTGCTAGGAAACACGGCTCAGAGCCGTTACATGAATAGGCTCTCCATTGGGCTTTTCAATTAGAGGGTTTCAAGTGGGCCAGAGCCTGAGTCCCGGGTCCACAGACCTGGGGACAGACTGCTGCTTTCTGTTCCTGACTAACATGAAAGGCTGTGCAGCTAGCAAGCCATGGTCTTTCTGTGGAAACAAAAATATATTTAATTTTGGGGGTGTATCTATTACATGCCAGATACTCAGCCAAGGGCTTTGCAAACATCACCTCCAATCCTAACAGCAAAGTGGTGAGGTAAGTTACCGTACCCCATTGTACAGGGTAGGAAACTGAGGCTCAGCAAGGTTAAACAGCTAAGGAACGGCAGGGCCCTAATGAACACCTGGGCTGAGTGTGTTAGATTTGTGGGCTCTTACCACTATACCACACTATCCCTGACATTGAAAGTGAAGTTAAAGGCCAGACAGACCTATAGCTTCTGATTTAGGGAGTCAGGGACCCTCTCCCATGGTTACTCCTTTGGAACATCTGGTTTTAGATTGTGTTAGGCTGCCAAATTTTCTTTCTTTTTATTAAAAAAAATTCTCACTGAAAAGTTATAAGAATAGTACAATGAACTTCTGTACCCTTTGCACAGATTTACCAATAGTTACCTTTTGCCACATTTCTGTGTACATGTGAGAGAGGAGTTTTATTTTTTTCTGAATGACTTGAAACCATAAAAATAACCTTTATTCTTAAAGACTGAGGAAATAAAGGCACTCTCTTACATATCCACAGTACAATAATGATCAGGTTACAACAATGACAGAATTACTGTCTAAAAATGACTTCTATTCAAATTTCACCAGCTTTCTCAACAATGTCCTTCCTAGCAACTCTTTTTTTTTTTTTCTCTTTCTCACCCACGGTTCCATCTAAGATCATGCAGTGCACTTACTCGTCATGTCCCCTGAGTCTCCTTCAACCTGGAACTGCTCCTGTCAGGCCACGGCCGTTGCCCCAGCACATTCACAAGTCACTGGAAAGGATGTCACTAAAGTTCCAGGGATCCTGCATGTACCCCACTGAATGAGGGGATGCCATGCTGTCCTCTCCCTAGTCTGTCACATCTGCCACCTGCTTCTGCTGACTCTCTGAGAGAGGAAGCCCCCAGCTGGGCGGGGAGTGCTGGGGGCAATGCTGTTTACAGGAGCCAGGCGTGGAAGCACACCTTCGACGCAGGTTTCAAGTCTCCACGTCCTTGCATCTGGGCGAGGGTGGTTCTTAAAGCAGCACTTCCTCTTGGCACCTTAGTTTCTGAGGCATTTAGAGAGGGAGCTATGCTCTCAACAAACACCTGCCACTGTCAATGTCTTATTAAAGAAAAAAAACACCCCCCCCAAAACCCAGAGATTATTCCTAATTCACCCTCCTTGGTCTTCTTTCTGGAATCCTTGGTGGAAATGAAGAAGCCCACAAATCAGGGGCTGCATGAGTAGGGTCTGGCTGATGAGCTGACAAGGTTCCTATGGGCTTTAAGACAGCCAATAAAGAGTGTCTGTCTGATTAGCCTTTGTCGCCCCTGCAATGACCTAGGCCAGTGGTCAGCAAACTGCGGCTCGCGAGCCATGGTTTGCCGCTCTGTTGACTAATGAGTTTGCCGACCACTGCGTAAGGCATTACCCTTACCCAGAAGTTTTGACTTCAGGTTAAAGACATTAGTACATTATTAAAATGTTTTTTAAGTGTTTTTCCCTAAGGCAGTGGTTGGCAAACTCATTAGTCAACAGAGTGGCAAACCGAGGCTGCAGTTTGCCGACCACGGACCTAGGCCATGAGGATGGCAAACGCCACACTTGGAACTAAGTTCCTAGTCATTCTTGATTTGGATTCTGGAATTAAACACTTGATTTCTAGTCTCCTTAACCATCCAGGCTGCTCTGTGTGTTTTGTCTGAGCAAATGTGACATGTTGAGGAAGGAAGTCTTCTCTCGCACTGTCTTAGCCGGCCCGCAAGAAGCAGGGGCCGCTGACTTGCCGAAGCAGCCTGTAACCTGCCAGAGTTAGTGCATAAGAACACTGCATGCCCAGGTAAACCCGAATTTCAGGTAAACTTTACCCGAAATTCAAATATGTGTGAGATACACTTACACTAACAAAAATTGTTTATTGTTTATCTGAAATTCAGATTTAACTGAAGCATCCCTCTTTTGTCTGGCAATCCTAGGCCCCATGGACCACCTTTTGAACTTGCTGGAGATAGCTGTCACTACTCAGATTCAAAGTAAGGGAGAAGACTCAACCATTAAGCCAAGTCCATGGCTGCATGACCACACTAAAGCTGGGCTGATGTCTGATAAACAAAACAACTAAGTAAATACTGAACCTAAGCATATGCCATTTTCATGGTACAGATCCACAATCCTTTATCTGTAATGTCAAAAGGAAAAAACCCAGGAAAACGGAAAGGCGAGGTGGTAGCAACATTCAACTTATGTGATGCTATGTATTGTCTTTATCTCAGTGTGCAGTGTCACAATTTTTGCTGTACGGATATCTATTTGTTCATAGAGTGCTGCTCCAGACCCCCTGGGGGTATTACATAATATATGAAAAATATTCTATTTATTAAAAAGTGAAAAATTCTGAGTTCTGTACCGGACCTCAAGAGTTTCAAATACAGAACTGTGGGAGATTTAAAAAGTTACAGCCAGAAAAGACTTTAGAAAACTGCATTTGCCAATATAATAGCCATTAGCCACATGACTACACTGAACAGGCTCAGTCTCCCCATTAGTCTCCACGGAAAGGTCCAAAGTCAAGAGGAGGGAAAGAAGCCTATGAGATGCGGTCTTGAACACATGCTGTTTGGCCTTGATGAAAGCACGACCATCACAAACGCTAAATGAAAGTCAGCAGCCCTCAGCATCCCGGAAGGACCCGGAAGGACCCGGAGCCGCGGAGAAGGTCCTCTGCTGGAGAGGCTGCTGTAATTTGAAGCTATGGAGGCGCCTGCTGCGTCGATAATTTTGGCTGTTTGAGAGCATCATCAACTGCGTTCCCTCATTTACCTAAACTAGCTAGGTGCTGGGGAGGCACTGGGGTGGGACGAACGACCGTGACTGAGGGGGTCACGCAGGGTTGGGCTTGAATTTTGACTTGACTGTGAACAAGTTACTTAATCTTTCTGAGATGAAGTTTCTTCATTAGTAAAATAGACAAGAAAATATGCCCAGAGGGTTCTGTCAGGGGTAAATGAGACTTGGGGTAGAGCTCCTGAAGACTAACTATTCAAAAAGTCTGCTGGCCCTACTTTTACGCCTGACCCTAAGTCCTTTGTCACCGAGTGTTAGTGAACTATCCATCTTTCTTCTCCTCTCCTCATTCCTCCCTTCTCCTCTGCCCTCACCCTGTCCCTCCTCTCCACCCCTGCCCTCACCCTTCCCCATCTCTCCTCCCCAAAATAGCACCAGAGACTTGATAATTCACTACCTGTTGCAAATGGAAAGCAGCAAGCATCCTGAAATGGAGCATTTCACCATGTAACTGATATAATGAGCCAGAAATTGCCCACTTAAAAATGTAAAAAAAGTACAACATTTGATTTATAGCTTAACTAGTAATTAAACCCCGCAGTCCTCCTAACACTCAGCCTGGACACACCCTATTTCAGAAGACACTCTCCACCGCTCAGGGCGAAGGATCCTTTGAAGCAAGTGCCCACTCTCACCTCTGTCCTGCTCCCGGCACTTAATTTGGGAGCAAGAAGGGGAAGGAAGGTGCTGGAAGCAGATTCAGTGTTCACTTGGCTTTCATTAGGAATTATTAGCTATACTTCTTAAGTGATGGATAAAGTTCATAGCTTCTAATGAATGAACAAAAGACAGTCTGTCTGGATAAAAGACACATTTATTATTCATTTCATTAGGCAGACACTCTTTTAGCCACAAGGAAATAGACACATTTAATTTCTTCTACCTTTATGTCTTTCTAGACCAGAGATATTAACTTGGGGGTCATGGAGAGACTTAAAGGGGCTCAAAGCCCATTAAAGTTAAGTGCAAAATTTGAGTGCACATGAAGGATTCCAGGAAAAAATGGTTTTAAATAAATTTTCAGAGGTGTTTGTAACCCACCTCCAAATACACACAATGATGAACTACTGCTTTGTAAACTACTCCAGAACTAGTCCCCTCGTCGCTCCTGGTGGATTCTTTTGCTTTTAGCAAAGTCACATTAACCCTATGATTCTCAACGTGCTGCTGCCACCTGAGGCTGGCTGAGTCCTCATTGGGTAGGACTGTTTCCCTCATCCAATAAGTTTAGCATCCTTTGCACCGGCCCATTAAATCAAGCACTAACTTGGCACCAATGAAACCAATATTAGCAGTATTATTCCCTTGTCATGTGACAATAAAAAACGATCAAAGACAATTCCAAGCCCCCCACCCCTGAAGAGCAGTGACTCTGGTGGTTGAAAAAATGAAGTTCACCTTTTCTGGCTTCTCCATCTTTATCAGGAAGCTGAGGGAGGTGGATGAGATGACCTCTAGGGTTCCTCCCAGCTCTGTGCTTCTCATACACAGCACCCCCTCTCTGAGTGTAAAGCTTGTTCCTATTCGCCTGTGACCAGGTCCGAGACTCGGTTCTGCTTGTAGTTAGCTATGTGGCTTGGGTAAGTCCTTTAGCCTCCCTAGCTTTGATGCCTATCCGCCAGAAATAGGATGAGTTGATCTGGAAGTTCAGTTCAGGTCTAAAGTTGGATTATTCTATGCGGCAACGAGAGGAACGTCTATGGGATTTCCGGCACCTTGGGAAGTTCCTACAAGTCTCCTTTCAGATATTAAAACATGTCTGGTGTTCTTACAGTCTGAGGCCCAGCACACTTCTTCAATGCCCTAAGTGTCTGAGCACACAAATCAGAATTCCAATAAAGAAAAAAAGAAGTTCTAGGGGAGGGAATATCCTGGTTGGCCTTATTGATGAAAATCTGAGAAACTGTGAGGCACTAAACTCAGATGGAAACTCCTCTCGGAGCCCTGCTCTAACCTAATGTCAATGTATTTTTATGATGCATTAATTTTGCCACTAACTGTTGATTATTTGCTTACCTACTTAAATCTTTAGCAAGCATCTGGGGTCTTCAAAGACAGAGGCAGAGTAGGACTCATCTCAGACCTAGCGCATGCCTAGCATACAGCCTGGCATGCAGGAGGGATTCAGATCCCATTTGCAAGAAGGCAGGAACGAGACTGGCCAATGGGCTAGAGAGGAATGAAGAGCTAAAAACAAGCTCCGCTTGCTTCTAGGTGAGGCTGCTTGTGATTTCTGTAAATTTAGCTTCAAGCTTTGTCTCTGCTCACTCCCAGGAGAGTCGGAGGAGCTGCTGGTGTGTTAATCACTCTCTCCCTGCAAATGAGACACTTCCTGCACTCACACACTTGCTAGACGGTCCTGTGAGGCCAACGGAACCATTCTGTTAAGTCCTGCTTCCCTCTCTCTTGTGATTAGTATCTAAAGGGCAGAAAGACCATCTAAGTTTTTCTCTAGAGACTTAAGATTGTGTAAGGAATTATTTCCAATTAATCTCCATGAAGAGAAGGTGGATCTTATTTTCAACACTCACTGAGGCGTTTTGGTGGGCACAGTGACATGAAAATCCCTGAAGCTCAGGAGGGGTGTGGCACTGTTGAGAACTTCTCTTCCTCCTCACACTGAGGGACCCTTGGCAATCCCAGAGCAGCAGTTTACAGGTGCAAGCAGCTTAGAGATCTACGATCAAGGCTCTGTAATTACCAGTAGGTTTACTGCTCATTGACCTGCCTAATCACTGTAAAGGCAACAAATAACTTCAAATCACTGTGAGAAGTGAACTGAAAATGACTCGGTAAGTGATCAATGACCCACTGGAAACCAGACTCAGGGGCCTGAACGCAGAAGGAAGTAAGGCTGAGGGGCCAAGCTGAAAGCACCAGATTCTTTGGCTCCTCTTCTATGTAGACACATCCTGCATCGCATCCCGGTGCAGCCATTTAATCTCTACCATCCCCTGGAGCCGTGGTCGGCAAACTGTGGCTCGCGAGCCACATGCGGCTCTTTGGCCCCTTGAGTGTGGCTCTTCCACAAAATACCACGGCCTGGGTAAGTCTATTTTTGAAGAAGTGGCATTAGAAGAAGTTTAAGTTTAAAAAATTTGGCTCTCAAAAGAAATTTCAATCGTGTACTGTTGATATTTGGCTCTGTTGACAAATGAGTTTGCCGACCACTGCCCTGGAGCCTGTAACCTCAGTGCTCTTTGAAGGATTTACCTCAACTATCTCCTCATTAGCAAGGACAACAGTTCATGTCTGAACAATGAGACTAAGGCTCTGCTAGCTATTAAATCATTAGCCACCAAAGCAGTTGAATGTGTTGCAAGAAGAAGCTCACCCTCCTCCATGAATCAAGTATTCTCACTGTACCGGTGCTTGTTTATAAGCTTTTGGAGGTTTCCCACCATCCCTTCTTCCCCCACTCCTCCCAGTACTGGCTAACATATTTATATGAGTTCTAAGATCCAGAATGAACGGATTTACGTAATTTTCCTAATTACAAACAGTTGGGTAGAAAAAAGGAGGAAAAGCAAAGGTTGACACATGGCACATGATGGCAGTTGGCACTTGCCATCCTGCAGACCAGGAGAGCGTCACACAGTGCACTTGTATTTAAGTGCAGAGACCATGGTGGTGGCTCCTCTTGACCATAATGCAATAATGGATTTCCTGGCAGACGTTCACTGTGCAAGGCCCAGGAGTCAGCTGGCTCCCACATCTGATCCCAGAAAGACAATGCTTGGAAAGGTCATCTGGAAATCGGGACATTTTCCAGAATGCACATTATCTCGTAGCTTTCCAAATCCCTGTTTATCACATTATTCTGTTCTTTGTGGCCTCTTTTCTCAAAACGTAGGTTATCTGCTCTTCAGACTCTGAGATGAAACAAATAAACTGGTTGGAAAATAATTCAAAGCTTTACAACAGGAAGAATTCAGTAAGTTTCCTCTGCTGGCACCATTTACATGATTACAGTTTATAATAAAAGAGAAAGCCTTCTTGTTATTAGATTATATCACATTAGTGACACTGTGAATACCCATAGCACTCCGGACTCCTTCTGTGGATTGAGGCAAAAATGTTTACTGGTACAATCTGCTTTCCAGCTTTGACTTGGGAGTCAGTCTTCTCTCCTGTTCCCCAACCCCCAACATGCAATTCCTAATTATTGCTACTGCATCTTCTACAACAGTATTTCTCAAACATTTAGGTCCATGTGAATTAGATTCTATTCAGTATGTGTAAGGTGAAGCCTGCACTGCTGCAGGCTTTTAGGTGGTGCCAGTGCTACCTGCCCATAGACACCGTGAGTAGCAAAGGTCAACATTTCCATACCACAACTGTCCTGACCTGGGCCCACATCATCTCGTTGGAATTTTGTGCCAGCTTACTGGCCCTTTCTTCATTCTGTCCAAGAGTCCTTCCTAACATGTAATTCTGATATCAACTTTCTTCTTATCATTTCTTCAGGGGCTCTGTGTTGCCTATAGAGGAAGTCTCATCGTTACTGATGGTCTTTGGGCCACTTCATGATTTGGCCCTGTACCTTACCAGCTTCCTCCATTACTCCCTATCATAAGCTGATGTCCTTGTGTGGTAGCCAGCTTTCAAGATCTCAATGATCCGGGATTCACAGCTCTGTGTAATCCCCTCTCACACTGCACAGGGCTGACTTGTGCAACCACTAGAATTTTGTGGGAGTTCTAACATTATGTCATAAAATATATTTTGGAGTTAGCCTTGCCCTCTCTTGGATCAACCTGGGAGAAGCCAGCTGTCATTTCATGAGGACTCATGGCAGGCCTATCAAGAAACCCACGTGGTAGGAACTGAAGTCTCCTGCCAACAGCCACGTGAGTGAAACATTTCAGAAGCAGATCCTCCAGCCCCAGTCAACCTTCAGATGACTGCAACCTAATGAGAGACCTTGAGCTAAAACCCTTCAGCTAAGCCACTCCAAAATCTCTCACCCATAGAAACTGTGAGATAATAAGTATTTATTATTTTAAGCCACTAATTTGGGGTTATTTGTTGTACAGAAATAGATGACTTCTGTACACAGTATGCAGTTTCCCACACCGTGCTGGCCCCTCTTCTGAGACTACCTCTCATCTGGGTAACTCCTATTCATCCTTTGAAACCCAGATCTCCAGATGTTCCCTCCAGCAAGCCTTTATTGACTTCCCTCAAGATTTGGCCGGATGCCTGTTCTGTGGGCTGCCATAATGACCTGGGCATGTTCTATCCCCATATTTATCACAGTGTCTAGTCATTATCTATATGCCTGACAGTCCCAGTTGACTGTGAGCTCCTTAGAGGCAGGGACAGTACCATCTTGGTATCCTCAGTGCCAACTATAGTACCTGGCACATGGTAGGCACTCACATGTGTTGGAATGAACAAATGAATAAAGGAAACTTCCATGGAATCATGACTTCGCAGTAACTATATCCCTTTACATAGGAAGTTCTTTAAGTACTTGCCACTACATGCTTAACCTAGTGTCTCACATGACACAGCTATGACTCAATCCACTGCCTGCTTAATGTCCAGTTTTGTTTTAAATCATACCACTCATTCACGGAGTTATTTCAGTGGTTTTATTTAGGAGAACACATCAGAATCACTTGTGGAGATTTAAGAAAATGTATACATAGTCCAGTTCTGATTCACTAGATGTGAGGTGAATTCCAGACATGCATATTTAAAAAGTCTCCATAGGTGACTATTCTTATCCTAGTTGATAGCCATTGATTTATTGATATTTATGTCCAAGAAGAATAGGGTTTTCCCCCCAAGAACACATAATTACTAAAACAAAACAACTACAATAAAAAACTAAAACTCTTAAGTATAGTAAAGTAAAATAATAAGGACAAGTGATGATAATACTGTGTGGTGGATATTATACCAAAAAACCCAGGTTAGGGAAACTACTGCATGTTACAAAAACATTTTTTTTAAGAGCTTCCTTGGAGGCAAGGATCAAGGAGATTTGAGTGAATTATACAACTTTCAACATTTGAAAGAGGTAGCATATTAGTGACAACTTTTGCCCTAGTATTAAATTATAAGGGGAATTTTTCTCACAAGGCTTTATGTAAGAGGCATTAAACAACACAATCAATGATGTCTTTGGTACTTTTTTAAAAAACAAAAATTACAAGAAACTTTTATATATAGCCACTTTCAAGGAATGCCAAAAGTATGTTAAATTCTAGGCTGGTGAAGGCATTTCTATGGGGAGGCAAATAATAAAGTATGTACCTTCCTTGTCATCTGTCTTGATATAAAAGAATTATAGAAACTGGAAGAGAAAATAGTATGAATAGTCCATTCATTTTCAATGGTCTCATTCAGGCTTTTTGCAGAAGCTCAACCAACAGTAGACATCTCTCCACTCCACCTCCTTACTTGGCAGCCCAAACCTGGGATATTCTCCCATTGCAGCTGTGCTTGCCAAGGACAGAAGGTGGAGACAGAAGCTTGTGGGCGTGGATGAGTGCTAGAAACACTGGTTCACAAAGGCTCCCCCCACGCAGGGCTCGGAATCACAGCACTGTAGCCTCAGCAAGGGATGCCAAGGACAGGTATATTTTATCTGCAAGGGAGTGCTGCCTTGTAGCTTTGTCTCCAGCATGTTGGAAGCTCAAGGGCAACTTTTAAGTGAATTATTTCAAAGCTTCAAGGTAGAACATCAAACCACAGACACACAGACTGTTAAAGGCAAGAAGTAGCAGCTGTCTGAAGGGAATAAGCTAAAAAAAAAAGGGAACACACAATCAAAGGATCCTGCCTCGCCTATCTGGATGTGACGATTCCTAGTGGGTGTCCGCCAAAGGACTCCATCCAAGGATATCCAACCTCTGGTTAATGGTCAACGGGTCAGAGAGGTATCCAACAGTCACCATCATATTCCTGGCTTTTCTTGCCAACCACAAAGGGTGGCTTTGGAGGTCACGGAAAAGCCCTAGGACTATAGGTGTAGACTGGAAGAGGACTGGGGGCCCTTGAATAAAGCTCGATGCCATTAATACTCCAGCAAACTTGCAAAGGTTGCACAGAGTTTAGAGATGGGCCTACAAGTTCTGATTCACACGTGAAGGGATGCTTTAACCGTGCTCTAACAGAACTTGTTGCAATGATGAAAATGTTTTACTAGTATATCTGTGCTGTTCAATTCATGTGGCCACTGGTACTGGTTACATGCGGCTATCATACTGCACAACACAATTCCACAGGGTATGGACAAACTGCCTCTCCTGGAACTGCTAACTGCAGATCCTGACTTCCCCAGCTGGGAAGGAGAACCCCCAAGTAAAGCTGTGTGTTCCAAGGGCAACCCCGTCATGACCTGTGCCGCGAGAGCTTCGGCAGCACTCTCGGCCAAATCAACAGGGTCTCCCCAAGCTAGTGCCAACTGGAAGCCTCGGGGAGAGCAACCCCTCCGTCATTTTGGGTCTCTGGGTGCCATTAAAAATCAACTTGTCAAAAGAGCCCTTGGCAATGAGGGCTGGGACACCAGGGTTTAAAGTACTACCTCACAAATATCAAAAGCAAGAAAATAACTAGACTTTAGCAGGCACCGTGTTAAGTACTTTCCTGCTGTGGGAAATAATGTGACTTGATTTTTCCAACCTCTATCCCACCCTCCCAGCTGAAGAGGTTGGAAATTAAAATCCTGGTTCCTAGCCTCCCATGTGCAGCAGTGCCCCGGGTGTGTGCTGCCTGCCGTGGGCATCTGAAAGGCAGACACGAATCAGAGGCCCCAGTCCCGCTTCCACAGCCGCTGCAGTCAGCTCTTGTTCAGAAGGAGCAGCGAGGCGGCTGTACTCGGTGTTTCAGAATCCTGGCCACTGCTTTGCTGGTGCTTAGAGAGCTCTGAGGTGGTTGCCCTGGTGGCCCCTGGGGCCGGGCAGGAACAGTTCCTGACCTCTGGATGCTGCAACCGTGCTGTGTCCTTGGACCTTACAGTCCCCGACCTCTACTGTCCCAGCCTTTCCAATGATTTTGTAAGTACTTACTTCCTTACATGCAATTGCTTGCTGCTTGAAATATCTGCCCTGTTTTCCTGACTGGCCCACCTGCGTTACCTTTTAGTCCCCTCAGCAACCGCTTCTCTAGGGTAGGTAATTTCTCCATTGCCTGTTTTACAGATAACCATCAAGTCCACTTCTGTTTGTGGCATTTTGCAATTCATGGTCTTATCTTTTCCTCCAAGTTTCAAAAGCCAGGGCATGTGTTTAGAACATGGATGCTTCTTTTTGTGATAAATTTGTACCCGAAGCAGAAAGAAACAGAATGTAATGGCAAGTTGCAGAGGAAATGGTGTTATCTTTGGTAGAAAATGATGTTGTCATCTGTGGACATAAATTCAATCCCAAACTAGCTGGCTTCCTGCTGAGAAAGTCACAATTTCAAGTTCATAAAATGAATCTCTAACCATAGACAAGCAGTGACAAATGAGGGTCTTGCTCCTGAGTCATTTGGACAAGAGAATGTGAATGGCTGCAGTGGCCTATTACCAACTGGGAGACCAACCTAAAAAATAACTTTCTTTGGGTGCATCAATACTGTTATCTATTTATCTAAACTCTAAGAATTCTCACCTTGAGACCCCCAGTACTTCATAGCTCACATGGTTTTCCTCTTTGTAGAATAAGACACTGACTATTCCATGGACACACCAAGTAACTGCTCTGAAGTAGTTTGTGTCAGGCTTGAGAGGAAGAAAACAATCATTTCTTAACTGGCCATGATGTTTGCAGAGCGCCCGCCCCTCACCCTCTAGCAGCGGTCATGTGTTCTGGAGAAGGACAGCAGGACAGACTGGCTTTTCGGCTTCGCCCAATGCTGCCTGCGAGCTTTCATTTCAGCTTTGGGATTATCCTTCTCACTCTTTGGGCCACTTGACAGTTTAAAAGTCCATCCTTCCAGAGGCTGGAATTCATGGTGAGAACTTAAACTCAAGCCAGTGAATCAGTATAATTAGAATCTCTAAGTGGTAACATCCAGAGCTTCATTCCATCCTCCCAATAAGTCAAACAACAAAGATGCAATCATCAGGGATTGGGGTGAGGTCAAATTTTAAGAATTTATAACATCTTATTTTTGTTTGGCTTTTTCTTATTCACCACAAAAATAATACGTAGAATTGAGTCATTTTTTAATGTAAGTGTAAGAAACTATTACACAGAAATCCTTTAAGAGAGGAAAACACAAGATTATAAGCTACTCACTTAAACCAATAAATCAGCTATCTGTTATTATCAGCAAATAATCTTTATTGTTAACCTTTTAATAACTCAGGATAATTGTGAGCTCATTTATGAACCAGGACACTTTAGATCCATGAAGAAATTTCACTAGTACACTTGTAAGTTAGATTCTCCAAGCACTGAAATGATTTACTTTACCCATAATTAGGACAGACAACAATGTAGTAAACAGCACCATATGTAGCACACCAGAAAAACTGATAGGGCTTTCAGAAGGAGCACACATTCAAGCAATAACTTAGCTTCAGGTGACATAAATGTCTCTTGCTACTTACTTGCTTATGCAGAAAATGGAATTCAACTAATTTCTCACTTGTCACTCCAATTCATTCCCTGTAATTTACTACCAGTGTATTTTGATTATTTCTCTCCAATAAAATATATTTCCACTTCACCACTGTCTGGGATTTTTGTAACACCTGTGCTCCCCATCTCACCTGGGGTATTGTCAACAGGTCAGGATCTTTGTAAGGGAACAAAGTAATAGGTTGGCAAAGTTTTATCAACCATCACCATGATCTGTAACAGTAGAGAACTTCCCAAAACATGGAAGTCTATTTAGGTATTTCAGATGGAGGCTCTCATTTCATCCCATTGGCAGGGCATTCAGGACAAACATTTGTTTTATAGTCATAAGCCAACAGCCCATTCTCAAGAGACGTGGAAAAAATAGGGTGCCTGGTAGTAAAGGGATTCTATTTGGGATTTATGTCAAGAATTTTGCAAAATAGCCCTTTTGTGTGAAATGAGTTTGATTATTAGACTGCAATTCTTTGAAGGCATCAACCATATCTTCCCCTCCTGGTATCCCCAGCAGCCAATGGGGCATGACACACAGTGGGTTCTTTCTAAATATCTGATGAACTGAGTTCTCAGTATCCCCAAGTATTACAACGCTCTCATCTCTAATAACGGTCAATAACTTTCGGGATGGAGCTCCCTGTTTTCTCCAGACCCTCTATCCTGGTTGATGAGATCACAGAAACCTAATGCAGTGAAGATGAAAGCTCAGTGCTCTCTTCCATTTTTGTTTGAACAATATTTCCATGTTACTATAGTAACGCCTGGTACCAGAATGCTCTGTAAATGAAAGTGGGAAGGAGGAGGCGATCATGAGTGATGCAGTTCACAGAAATATCTGCCCAGAGGGCAACCTCTTTGGCAATCTGCAAAGCTTGTCCTTGTCCCATTTTATAATAAGTGCATTTAAATAATACATGACAATATATAGAATAGATACAGATACGCTGAAACTGAGATCAATTGAGTCCAGGAAAACTGCATTAAGTCTGAGATTATAGGTACGTAAATATTTTAAGACATTTGAAAATATACCATAGGGAGTTTAGTCCACAGAAAAGACACTTTTTCATTTCAACACATAAAGGTAACAGCTGTGGAATTCCAATGATGAGTACATGAGGCTATGGTAAGTGGAGGCCGGGCATTAACCTGGGACCTGATCTGAATGGTGAACTGGTTACTGCAAGTACAAAGGGCAGGGACAGACTAATGAAACAAAGGCATCTGTTAGTGATACAGGCCCTCTGATGTGTGCAAATTAAGGCCAGGCATGGCCAAAGCTGAAGCTAGAGTCTGAGATGGGAGGAGAAGAGGGCATGCAGTGTCTTGACACCTGAACCACAAAGTCAAGTTTCTCCACTCCGCTTGTGCCCTGTGGAGCTTACTAAAACCCACGCTGGGAGTGCTCCTGCCTGCCTGAAGCAGGCGCTACAGCACCATAGGAAACCTATCCTGCAAGACAATTTTGCGTGAGGACATTTGAAGAAAACTGTGAGGGCTTCTTGATTTATGACTTCATTAAAATATTTGGGCTTCAAACCTCCATCAACATTAATTGGAATTATCAGCTTCTTAAAATGGAAATATTCAATGATAAATTAATGCAGCTTGGACCTTGTGAGATGGGAAAACAGAGTGCTCTGGGCACCCTTTATAATCCCCCAGGGAAAGAGTAATTTCTCTGCCATTGCACACTAGGAAGTCTCAGGAGTGAGGAGGCAGAAGAGGTAAGTTAGAGCATGAAGCTCTCACTGATTCACAGATCCGAAGAGTGGAGATGCCAGCATTAAGGAAAAGGTCTAAATTGTCCCTGCTACAGAAAGACCACGGACAACGCAGAAATCAAAGGGCTGCTGTGTCTATTACTGACATTAGCTGACTTGGTATCCACAGCGATCTCCGTCTCAAAACGTAACTTTTAGGTGGGCTGTTCGTGAAGATTCCCACAGGGACACAAGAGTGTGACCCTCCTAGGTAGCTCTAACTCACCCTTTTATGGTCACAGCACTTAGCTACTTCCTGTACTCTTTACTCAGTAACAGCTCACACAGAGAGGGGAAGGAGGAGAGGCAAATCTAAGCTTTTGAACTTAAATTTGCCAGCTCAAGCTGTAAGACACCACTGAATAGAGGACAGGCAGAGCTGATGCAGTTAAAGGAAATAACAGAATACAGCTTTAGGTTTTGTTCTGAAGGGAGGGGTGTTAAGTTTTAAGGGGCAGTGATATTATGAGGTCAGGTCCAACTATTGCAAATTTCTTGATAAGATCAATACTTAAACCATGCAAAAATGTACTGGTGTTCTAAGGATTATGAAGAATACATTTGTAACTACTTCAGTGACTGGTTATAAACTTTCAGGGACAGAACGAGAATGTAATCTGTCCACAGCGGCAGAGACGGATCACTTTGATAAATTCTTTATGATGTCACCTCATCTCCTGCAACTCTTGGATTGGTTAAGAGTCTACAGTTAATCCTTCAATAACTCCCACAAGCACCTCATTACTCATCAGGCTGTGACATCTTGGGTCATAACAGAGGTGCTGTTATATAACACAGGCGCTGTGTAGCAGCCTCAGGTCATGAATATTGAGAGACAGCTGCAAATGGGTTGATATCAATAAAGATCTCCTGCCAACATTTACCCGAGAAATAAACCAGGAGAAGGCATGATGTCCTTGCAGGTGTGACAGGTGCGAGCACTGTGTCCTTTGTAGCTTTCATGATGGGCATCACCCCCCACAAAGCCATGATTTTACAGTTATGTTTGTGGGTAAGATTGACCCAGTAATTTTCCTTTCTCATATTATACTTTTCTGGCGTTTGCATTAAGATTATAGTAATCTTTTAAAGTGAGTTGTGAAGCATTTAACTGGTTAGGTTAGTCCATTGACATTTATTGTGTTTACTGACATTTATATTTATGTCTACCTTGTCCTATTTACCCAACTTTTTCCATGCCCATTTCCCCCTCTGTAGTGGCCTCTTTTGGATTGTTTCCTCCCCCCCCCCCCTTTTCTTATTCCAATAGCTTTTGTGCTCTACTTACTTGGAAGTTATTTCTATTCTTTTAATGATTCACTTGAAATTTTGCCATGCCTACTTAACTTGACATCTAAGTTAATTGATATATTTTCCTTCCTCTCACACCGTAAGGAATAATTTGATTCTGTTCAACCCTCCCAACTCAAATGCTATTCTTGCCTAGTATGTTTATTGTTTTTTTTATTTAACCCTACAAATTAGACATTATATTGTTTAATACAGAAAATCATTTGCCAATGTCTTTGATGTTTGTTTTTTCTTACATTTAAGACCTTCCTTCTGAGAAAAAAATTTTATTTTTTCCCTGAAGCATGTCTTTTAGAAGTTCTGTAAAATGAGGGTCTACCTGTAAAAATGCTTGATTAAAAAATACAAAAATGTCTTTATTTTTCTCTCATGCTTTAAAGATAGTTTCATTGGGTCCATAATTCTAAGTTTACAGTTATCAACTATGAGCATTTTAAAGATATTATTGAACTGTCTCCTGGATGCCATAGTGGCTGTTGAGAAATCAACTGTCGCTTTACATATTGTTCCTTAATAACTAACCTTTTCTTCTGGCTGCTTTTAAGATCATCTCTTTATCGGCCATCTCATTGTTTCTATATGCACGTGTGGAGTTCTTTTTATTTTTTTCTTCAGACTCGCAGTACTCCTAGAATCTGAGTATTAATATTTTTCGTAAATCCTAGGAAATATTCTGAGCTATTATGTTTTCAAATATTTCTTCTACCTCATTATCTCTATTCTCTCCTTGAATCCCCAACTACACCTATGTTAGGCCTTCTCATACTATCTTCTATGTCTCAATCACACTTTTAAATTTTTTACTTTCTTACTTCTACATAATATTTTACTATTTTTTCTCCACTAACAGCCATAACAATGACTGATAAGTTTATTCATTGGCCGCCTTTTTGCAGGTGGATTTTTCTTAGGCACATTCATTCAACCTACAAATATTTAATGAATGTCTTCTGTTTGTTCCTTTATAGGAATATGACTTGTGTTTCTTTACATGACATGTTTAGGATCCCAAATAGTGCTGCATCCAAGTTTACATGACCCTTCCAATTACCTACTTCCCACACCTACTGGAATTAACCAGAAATTCTGTGAGATCAGGCCTATTATCTTTTCCTTTGTTTTCTTTAATTCAGGCAAATGTCAGAGATATTGCAGGTTCGGTTTCAGAACACTGTAATGAAGTGACTATTCCAATAACTCAAGTCATAATCTTTCTGTTGATGGAGGGTCTTGCCTTTTGTTTGGAAAAACGCAACACCTGTGAAGTGCAGTAAAGCTAAGAGCAACAAAATGAGATATGCTGGCATCACACATGACTACAACAGTCCAGTACGCACAGAAAATGCTCAGAATACATTTTTTCTTTTTGTTCTCCCCCCAGCTTTACTGAAGTATAACTGACAAAAAAGTTATATATATTTAAGATGTATACCATGATAAATTTTAATATACATATATACCGTACTGTGAAATGATGACTACAATCAAGCTAATTGACCTATCCATTACCTCACAGAGTCACCTTTTTCTGGTGGTGAGAATATTTCAGACCTATTCTTTTAGAAAATTTCAAGTATACAAAACACATTTTGAAGATGACTATCAGCCAACCAAGGGAAGCTTGGTAGACAGTGAAACCTGGTGAAATGAAATCTTCCTATGGATAGATTTAGAATTCAAAACGCCTATCAGAAGGGTGGCATATGCTTCCGTTTTCTGTGCAAATCTGATTATAGCTAAAAAGTTAAAGAGTTTAATATACGTTTAACAAGCAGTAATAACTGGATGCACTAACTGAAAAGACCACATACTGCCCTTGCTTGTGCTTCTTCTTTGGTGAGCTTGTCCCAGGCTACCTGCCTCGGGTATGGGGATCTAGTGACAATCAGGGGCCTTTTCTTTGTTTTAGAGCAAGAACATTCACCTGTTTTAAAAGTGTAGAATCAAAGGATATTAAGAGTAGGAACAACCTTATAAACCACTTGATGTTCTTTTTTAATGTCCTTTTTATAGGTAGATAAACAGAGACTCCTTAGAAATGGGTAAACTGAGGCTCAGAAAGATGAAATCAATGACAGCAAGAGCAGTATTAGAACCCAACTTTTTTGACTCTCAAATGTTTCTGCCACAGAACTCCTCTTCTGTCTGACACGATATGTCTTGGGTAAAACAGCAACTATTGCAACGTAGGCTGCTTGATATTGTTTCTCTGAACACTGAATAATGGATGTCAGAGACCTCCTAGTCTGAGCCTCCCATCGTACAGATACATGATCAGAGGTCCAGAGAGATCTCCCCATCTGCTCATTTAGTTCTCAAAATGTCATAGCCCCCAACCCTTTCATCTTTTGTTTCTCATTATACTCTCAGCTTTCTTCCTCTTGATTTTACTCTGCATTTCTTCATAGAAACATGAAATATCTGCTTAGGAAATACTTCCTTAAATACTGTGTAAAGAAAAACTTGGTGGGAACTTATATCAGAAAAATCTAAAAGAAAAGTTATATTATCCCTGGGACCCAGGAAATAACTTTCCTTTTAGAGTTTTCTGATAGTATCATAAATACTGTTTAAAACACTACTGTCTTCCTAACCATTCCCTTGCTAAAATTTCCATTCAGTCCTCTACAGAATAGCCACATAACTCAAGGAGGAACCTATTAACACAGCCTACAATGTGTACAGTCGTGTAGCTCACAACTTGAATAACCTCAGATGATGGCCCTGTTTCCATTCATCTCACATACCCAGACAGTTTCAGCTCTTTTAATACTACCATAGCAGGGAGTTGAAATGAATCATGTTTTACTTTCCTTTCATCCTTCTTAATCTGTGAACAGCAATATTTATTCCCATGAGTCTATCAAAACTTGAAATGAATGTGGTTCTGGTCACTCATTTATTTCAAGGGTACTCATGTCAACAGATGTGGTGATAATGGCAGTGATGATAACAGAACTCCAAAATAGAAAACTGTTAGTGAGCACAATGCTGTAGGAGTCCCATAGCAGCAGTGGTTAGAACTAGTCATTTCTAAGAAGCATTCCTATTGCCTTTATTTTACTCTGAAGAATTGATTGCTTGGCAGGCTCTCTTGTTTCATGAGTTACCCTTCTGTCTAGAGTTTTATGCTTACAGCCAAGAACACAGAGATGACTAGATGACTATCCAAGATTCAGGTTTCCCTCCCCATGGAGAATACTTCCCAGTCCCCTTGCATCTAGATGGAGCCATATGACTAGTTCTAGCTAATGGGATGGAAGCAGAAATTTATGCGTATTACTTCCAGGCAGAGGAGAATAAATCCAATATTTATCTCCCTTCTGTGACAGTCTTGGAGGCCAGCACTGAAGATAGTGGGATCATAAGATGGGAGAACCCTGGGTTTCTGGTCAGACCTTAGAAGAAAGCCACCCAACCAGAAACATTTGCTTGGAAATTTTGGGTGAATGAAAAATAAACCTTTCTTTTAAAAATATTTATTTTGATTGTTGATACTATTACAGATGTCCCCATTTCCCCCTACTTTGCCCATTTCCACCTAGCACCCTGGCATCACCATACTGCTGTTGGTGTCTATGGATTATGCATATGTGTTCTTTAGCGAATCTCTTCACCTTCTTTCAACCAATCCCTCCCTCACTCCTCCCCTCTGACAGCTGTCAGTCTATTCCATTTATCCATGCCTCTGGTTCTATTTTATTCATCATCTATTTTGTTCATTAGATTCCACATACAAGTGAGATCATATGGTACCTGTATTTCTCTGACTGGCTTATTTCACATAGCATAATAATCTCCAGGCTCATCTATGATGCCCCAAAAGGTAAACATTCCTTTTTTTTATGGCTGAGTAGTATTCTATTGGGTAAATATACCACAGCTTTTTAAATCCACTCATCTATTAGTGATGGGCACTTGGGCTGTTTCCAGATCTTGGCTATTATAAATAATACTGCTATGAACCTAGGGGTGCATATATTCTTTATGATTGGTATTTCAGGATTCTTAGGATATATTCACAGAAGTGGGATTACTGGGTCAAATGGAAGTTCTATTTTAAAAACTATTTTCCACCAACAGTGAACTAGGGTTCCATTTTTCTCCACATCCTCGCCAGTACTTGTTGTTTGTTGATTTATTGATGGTAGCCATTCTGGCAGGTGTGAGGTGATATCTCATTGCGGTTTTAATGCGCATCTCTCTGCTGTTGAGCATTTTTTTTTTAGTATGTCTATTGGCCATCAGTATGTACTCTTTGGAGAAGTGTCTATTCAGGTCCTTAGCCTATTTAAAAAATTGGATTGTTTGTCTTCCTGGTGTTGAGTTGTATGAGTTCTTTATATATTTTGGAAATTAACCCCTTATCAGATGTATCATTGGCGAATATGTTCTCCTATACAGTGGGCTCCCCTTTCATTTTGTTGATGGTTTCTTTGGCTGTACAGAAGTTTTTTAGTTTTATATAGCCCCATTTGTTTATTTTTCCCTTTGTTTCCCTTGTCCTAGGAGATATATCAGCAAAAATATTGCTACCAGAGATGTCTGCAATTTTACACTGCTTATATTTTCTTCTAGGATTTTCATAGTTTCGTGATTTACATTTAAGTTTTTTATTCATTTTGAACTTATTCTTGTGTATGGTGTAAGTTGGGGGTCTAGTTTCATTTTTATGTTAACTCATTGTGATCTTGGGGTTGTTTGTTATAGCAGATGGCATATATTGATGAAATAATAACTATCAGTTAGTTGGTTGTATGAAATTCTTTTAGAGAAGAAATGTGATCTTTATACATTATATCCTCTGTAGTGCATTGAAATTAAGTGCTTAATAAATGTCCATGAAACTCTGCCTTAGAAAAAGATAATTTTTAGATATCTTTCTCAGGGAGTTTCAGATTTTTAAGATTTTATTTGTTTGCTTTTTAAGGGTTACATCAAGATCCAGCACAGTGTGTGGAATGGAATAACAGACACTCAAATATTTGTTGAATAAATAAAACTAGTGCATATATTTACCTATTAATCTCATTCAGTGCCCGTTTGGGTTACAGAATGGCTGGCTATGGACTGACTGAGATCCTAGGAAGCTCACTAACCCATCAGACATGCCAGCAGGACTATACAAATCAAAGACTAGACATCAAATGAAGTGAGACAAACAAAGGGATTCTTGTTTCAGTGATATGATATAGGATGGGGCAAAAGTAGGTTTACTGTGGTTCGTATGAAATAATATAACGATTAAAAAATAATACAAGAATAAAGTCTGCATTTCTCATACTCACAACTGTAATCCCACTTCTGCCCCGCACTGTATATGATTTTAGACAAGTGGATCAATGCCAAAGAATTCTGCTTTGTGAGATGAGAGAGGAAAGAGGAAGAAAAATAGGAACAAATTAGAGAATTGAGAATTTTAAAAGGTGTCCCTACATCTACAGTTAGAGGTCATAATGTTTTAATGAGATATCATCTCAGAATGGCTATCATAAAAAAGATAAGAAATAAGTGTTGGCAAGGGTGTGGAGAAAAGAGAACCCTTGGGCACTGTTGGTGATAACGCAAATTGGTACAGCCACTAGGATCCCTGTTCTAATTCCTTATACTCCTTTATCTGCATTTCTTAATTCTGTGCTACTCTGAGACCCTAAGCTTTTTCAACATATTTTTATCACCTCTCTTCTGGGCTCCCTCATTGGGTCATATCATCCAGATTTGACATTAGAAATTAGGAAGCAACAGATATTTCATTGGTCCCATGACCATAACTTGCATTTTTTTTTTCTCTTGAAATACTGTAACTGTAGAAGGAAATGATCTATGTTGAATGAGCTTGGCAGTAAGGCATAGTAGCCCCTGAGCAATGAACCAGTGAGGATGTGAAAGAAAACCAAGATGGGGCAGGAGCAGGAGCAGGAGCTGGAGAAAAGAAGCCAGCTGCAAACAGCACTGCTGCTGACAACCTAGGAAGTCCAATGGGGTGTATAAAGCCACCTGGCCTTCACCGGGACAGGTAATGAGAGCTCATTAGTGCAGCTTGGGAAATACCCAACGGCTACAGACTAGGTCAGCTTCCCTGTCACAGCACTGGGTGACCAGCCTGTCAAGGGCAGGCCCTCAGTGCTGAGGACTTACAGAAAACAGAATCCAGTTCCCTAGTGGAAGACGCTGACGGGTGTGCAGTAGGCAATCCTGAGGTGGATTTCTGGCAGGGCTCTCATGCCCACAGGGCTCTCGTTCACAGGAAACGAGTGCCAGGGGGAGAAATCAAGGCAGAGGTCCGAGGCGGGGTCGGGGAGGACACAGCAAGGCATGAGGGGGACAGCTGGCTGCTGTAGAACCCAGGAGGTGGCAGTAAAGCATCAGTTTCCGTCCTTCATACTCAGAGTATTCCCTACTCTCATTTCCCACTCCAACTCCTTCAAAGCTTTTCTATAATTAACCGAGTGTGAGAGAAACCGTTTAAGGGCCAACACTCCCTGCCCTTCGCTGCTCTGATGCTGCCCCATTGTTTGACGTATTTATTTACCTCCCGAATTCCTCCGATGCAGGCTGGCCCATGACTGTCTCTGCCTCCTGTCACATTGGCTGGAACGAGGTTTAAGTGCCGTGACTAGAATATCAGACTTGACACAAATTGTTCATGTTTCACTTGGCAGTGTGAAGGAGATGTCACTGTTATCCATGTTTCCTATCTGGCCTTTTCCACCTCTACCCTCCCACATCCAGCTGGTACCCAGAATAAACAACTGGACGCGGAGGAGGGCCGCCAGGGGCCTGGAACCTCTCTTATCATCTGGTGGCCTGGTTAGCAGCCACCCAAGGGTAGCAGCCTTCAATCTGCAGAGGGGTGGGCGCAGAATTTTTTGAGGGCTAGATAAAGACAAATTTAATTCAAGAAACAAGCGGGATGTATACTGGGAGCCAGATTTCTTTTCCCATCCTTTTTCACAGTTGCTATAATAATCTAAGACTTCTAAAAATATAGCCATAAGGATGGCACAACCAGAGCTTGCTAACTCAAAAATAATGAGGCTAAATGAACTACAGATTCGTCGGCTTATGAAAGGAATGGCCCATCGCCTTAATGGGTTGTAACATTTCTTTTCACAAATATTCCACAGCCTATATCTGACTTGGGAGAAAAACCCTCTCTTTAAAAAAAAAAATACTTTTATTGATTTCAGAGGAAAGAAGAGGGACAGAGATAGGAACATCAATGATGAGAATCATTGATTGGCTGCCTCCTTCATGCCCCACAATGGGGATCAAGCCTGCAACCTCGGCATATGCCCTGACTGGGAAGAACCATGACCTCCTGGTTCATAGGTTGGTGCTCAATTATTGAGCCACACCAGCTGGGCAAACCTTCTCTTTATCCTGCTACTGGTTTTATTTCTTTAAACAGACATAGGGGTGGGGGCAGGGAGGACAAAAATACCAACCACCAGAGCTGCTAAAACCAGATGAGACATATTGCAAGAGCAAGGCTGGACAAGTTCACTGACTGAAGGTGAAAAACTACAAGAAGAAACACACAATCGGATGGCACAACCAGCCTAGCTAGTAGGTCACAAGGACTGTGACTCAGGTAAAATATGGGGGTGGTGGGACTCTGGAAAGGACATTAGACTTGGAGTAAAAAGACCTGGATCCAAGTTCCTTGTAGGATTTGTCTTCCCTGGGTTTCCATTTCCTTAATGGTAACATGGTTATAAAATTACGCCTGTCGACAGGGTTGTCGGGATAACTAAATCGCATTTGAGATGTGAAAACACTTTATGAAGTACAAAGGCTCATTTTCACCAGTCTCCTTTGGTTGTAGTGCTGGTTACGGGGACTAATCACGACCTCTCTCCGACTTTGGGACCAATTAAAATGTACATAGAAGAATCAGAAGTTGGATCAAAAGTCATCATTATTACTAGTGACGTTGGATTCAAGAACCTGGCTTGACCTGTTGCTTCTTACTATAGCCTGTAACAAACTATCTTCTTTTCATCTTCTGTACCTGTCTTCTTGATTATACTAGAAGCTTCTAGAAAGCAGAGATTATGCTTTCCATCTCTTTGTATCCCCAGAATTTTCCACAGTGCCTGACAACCACACGATTAATCATGTTTGTACTCTAGTCTCTGTGTGAAGGCTGGGAGCTCTTGGGTTCTTCTTGGATTCTGGCCTGAAGAATCTCCAGTATCCATCTCATTTGTAAAGGCAATGATTAAGTGTTTCAGAAAACTCTCAGAGAAGTCTTATTATAAAGCCAACATGAAGTTTCTGGAAAAAATCCCTTTTCTTCATTTAAAAAACTCTGCTCAAACTTCTCTTATTCAGAACAATCTTCAGAGTTTTACCAGATCCTAATAAGCTAGAAATCTCCATGTTAGATCAGTCCCCATGGGATGAGGTTTAAGTGCATTAATGGGGGTTCCACTGAACTGAAACCTGGGTGAGGACATGCTAGACTGTCTTTCACATTTCTTTTATTTTTTAACTTTTAAGCAGGATTTGCTAATAGAACAACAAAAGAAATAAGTTAACTGAGGACAGTAGTGAAACAACAACCATGATTGGAAGGCATTTTACAACTTATAAAATGTTTTCATACCCTTCTGACTTAATTCTCAACAATCCTCAAGGTAGATGTTTATACTCATCATCTGTGCACTGGAGTTAAGGAAGATGAAGCAGTTCTGGGAGGTCAAGGACTCTGTACAGTCACATAACTATTAAGAGAAGAAGTGAGATCTCAAAGTGCATCCTTTAAATCCAAACACCACATGTCTTAGCAAAAGTATATTCCTATAGACATTGGAAGTTACTCATTAAGAGTTAACATTTAAATTTGCTTTAGTCAACAGCTCTCCTAAGTGTGAGCATGACTACCCTCCAAATGTACCCGGAAGTCATAAAACTGAGTTTCTTTAAAATATTTTATTCTTCAGTCTTCACTGGCATTGCTTCAATGTCTTATTAAGGTTTGTTTAATCTGCATAAGAGTTGTTGACTCATACAAATTAAAAAATTACAATTTAAAATGTAAAAGACATTAAATCAACACGCCTAAACTTCCTGGGTTAATGTCACATTTCAAAGTGTCACTTCCTCAATTTTTCTGTGTGAATGACTTATCCTTCAGAACCAGAGACCTGTTCTCCCTAGAGAACATTTGCAAATCTTTTCATAATGAACAAAAAATCCAGCCACAAATTCTTGATTTGCAAAAGAATTACCCAGCATAAAGTGAGAAAGAAATAGTCAGATAAAATCAAAACCTAAGGGGGCCCAGTGCAGTGACTAGCCAAGGGCCACACTCTTGTTTTCTCTTTGCTTTATAACCCTAGCTAGTCCATGCCTAGCACTCTTCTCATCCTTAAAACAGAGTAAAAACTACGTTCCAGTAACATGAAACTTCAAGTTCCAATAGTTTTTAACCTACAACAATGTGATTCTGTAGGTTTCCTCCCTGACATCCATCCTCTAACTTCCTAAGTCAACCTGGTTTTGTTCCAAGATCCACTTCATCACCAGGCACTCAAGGGATTCAGGGATGCTGAGAGCATCTCCTGACACAGAGTAGTCCTTCATAAGTCCAAGACAGTGATTCTCAAAGTGTGGTTCCTGGACTAAAGCATCAGTGGAAACTCAGAAAGGCAAGTGACTGCCCCATCCCATATCTACTGAATTGGAAACTCTGGGGCAGGGCCCAGCAATCTGTATTTAAACAAGCCTTCCAGGTGATTCTGTGGGATGATGAAGCTTTAAACCACTGCTCTAAGCCAGTGATTCTCAACACTGGTTGCACATTAGAATCATCTGATGCCCAGGCCACACACTCCCCATCTCCCCCCAAGATTCTGATTTAACTGATCTGGGTTGGGGTCTGGCCAGGCAAGGGGATTTGCTAAAAGCTCCCAGGGGATTCTGGTGTACAGGCAGGTTTGAGAAACACTGATGAAAGCCAATCAGTGTAATCCAGTCTAAAACACTAAATTGCACTGTCGATGAAATGGATGCTTCCATTTCCATAATCTGACAGAAGACCAACGTGTCATTACCATTATTATAGCCATTGGTGGTTCCAAGAGAGAACTGCAGGCGGATGAACTGCTCTCTGCTACTAAATGGAGCAGAAAGCTCCTTTATTTTCTCAAGAGCAGCGCTGTGAGTAGCATCAGGAGCGATGGATCTGCAAGGGGTGGTGCATAGGCAGTCCAACAGCTGCTTAACCGGGGAGGCCCCCTCCATTGGTATGCTTTGTATGGAAAAGGGTGAAAATCATTTGGAAAGAATTAGTGGTCAGCCAGGATATGAACCCATGCAATCTCAATCCAGAATCCAAGCCCTTAACTGTGGCTGCCACACGGTCCCCTCCATGGAGGTTAGGACCCGGCAGTGTACAAGGGAAGGGAAGTCACCTTCATGCCAGAGGAGGAGGAGGTGAAGAGCGCTCATTTCACATACACACACAAGGCAGTATCTTTATGATTGCCTGTAACATCTAAAAGAACCCACATTTATTTTTGTTTTGTTTAGTTTTGTTAATCCTCACCGGGGGATATTTTCTCCATTGGTATTCAGAGAGAGTGGCAGCGGGGGAGAGACACACAGAGATAAACCTGGATGAGAGACACACACCAATTGGTTGCCTCCTGCAAAGCACCCTGACTGGCACCGAGGTACGTGCCCTTGACTGTCTTGGACAAATGCTCTACCTGTTGAGCCAAACCAGCGAGGGCAAGAACCTACATTTCTGAAGTCAACAATTTGTTTAGACCTAACTACTATGTCAGTTACGATTTATAACAACCCTTCCTCCTTAACCTCAGAGAAAATGTCCTCTCACTTATCGGGAGAAACCAACCGCGACGACAGACTACATGAGCCCACTTTAGTTAGTGACAGCCCAGCTACTCGGCTCTCTCTCCAGCTTCCAACGGGAAGCTCTCTTGTAACACAGGGCCTTCCTGGGGTGGGAGCTGGGAATACAGATGGGTTTGCTGAAACTTGGCCCTAAAGCAGAATTTTGTGGCAGGAGCTCAGGGACTATGTAACCCAGTTAGCCATAATCCATCCTAGTAATTCTCTATTTTATCCATATATGTGTCTCCACATTGTAAGATGTAATTGATGGTATGTGATAGTTTTATAGTTCAAGCAGCATTTTTTTTTCTTTTTCAGTGGTTCATAAATAACAGTATATCTTACAATGAATGAAATTGTAGATTTGATGAAATATGGTAATTCCATTAAACATATTGAATCCCACTATAGTTCAAGGTCTAGATTAGGCTAGAGATAGGGGAATGAATGAAATGGAGTCCCTAAACCCAAGCAGCTGGAAGACAGGGAAACAAGTACATGCAGACCCAGAGCTAAATATTTCGTGGGGGATGAAATGCCTGTTGTGGTGGCTGGAGCACACTGTGGGCATCCACTGGGTAAAGTGGGGTGTGGTAGGGGGTAGGGGCATAAAGGAGAGAAGTGGCGAGAGATGAGGTGCCAGGCAGGAAGAAAAGACAGGCATGAACAAGGAGGTCAGAAAGACCTGTGTGTGAATTCCAGCTCCATCACTCACTACTGGGTCACATGAACCAGTCCTTAACCTACTCAATGGTAACACTTCTTCATATGAAAACAGGGACCTTTAAAATAAAAGAGAGGATGCAGGGAAACTGATCCGCAGATGTCTGTGAACACAGCAGATACTCAAGAGGGCGCTGATTCTCTGGCGATTATGACTCATGAACTGGCTCATGTCCACTAGTAAGTAACTGCTTGTTTGTTTGTTTTTAACAGACACTCTCTACGGTAAACGAACGGTGACTACAAATTCTTACTAATTTCCCCGTTGAGAGGTGGAGTCCAATCCCTCACCCTTGAATCAGGGTTGGTCTTAGTGACTTCCTTGGCCAACACAATGTGGCTGAAGCCCTGTCTTGGGATTTCTAAGCCTAATTCGTATGAAGCCTTGCAGGTTTTGCCCTGGCCTCATAGCCGTGAGCTGCCATGTAGGAAGTCTGTACACCCTGAGGCCACTGTGCTGTGAGGAAGCCCCACTGTGTCATGTGAAAAGGCCTCAGGGAAAAATAAATGTCGGGCCAGCCCCAGCTGTTCCAGTCTCCAGCTGCTGGAGTTATTCCAGCCCAGATCCCAGACACTGGAGTCTCTGCCAATCCCTGCCCAAATTGCACATTCGTGAGCAAAATAAATGACTGTTATTGCTTTAAGCTACAAAGTTTTGAGGTGGTTTGTGATGCAACAAAAGATAATCAGAACACTCTCTTTATCAGGTTCCCCCCCCACACACACACACTCAAAATTAAAAACATCAGTTTGCTGAGTTATATTAAGTCACATATTAAATTTATGTTGGTTCTGTAGTTCTCAAGTCTATTTTAGACACTGAAAAACATTTTGTTTGTGGACATTGTTAATCTAGGCATAACTTATTAATTGGTTGACCAATGATATATGGAGCTATTATGTGTGTATGTGTGTGCATGCATGGCAGATACTTTTCTAAATATCCAATTCCTCTCATGAGAAAAAAATGCTACAATTAACAGTCCTTCATCTCAATGAGCTTGTGAAAATCCTGCTCTGAAGTCATACTAATTGAATCTAATGCCTGAGTGTTCCACCCTCCCAGCTCTGTACAAAGCTGGGCTCTAGCCCACAACCAGCCACCTAGTAATCAGAGCAGTTTATCGAAGGCCACTATCTACCTTCCCCCTAACCAGTAGGAAACTGCCTACTCTGGGCTGCTTGCATTGCTAGGCGAGTTCGCAAGGAAAGTGTTAAGGCAGAGTAGATTTATGAAGTGATCCAAATAATCTTTGAGAAAACCCCTCCAGGTTTTGCATATGCTCCACTTTGAAAGGGCCTTGTGATAGCCTAAGACTTGACTCTGAACCACAGAATACTCACCTGATGCCTTTCAAACAATATTGGGCCTTATAATATTATGCAAACTTTGGGGCATATAATCAGCATAGGTGAAAAACATTTTGCTGCCTCCCAAATTGACTGTGCTCTTTTTCATTTCCTGGTTCTTCTGCCTGCAAAGCCTGTCTCCCCTTCTTGAGGGTGTGTGTGTGTGTGTGTGTGTGTGTGTGTGTGTGTGTAATCTTATTTGCCCTTCAGATGTCCTCTCTCCCAGCAAGGCAGAATTAATCATTCCTTGATGACATTGCGTCTTCAATCTGTAAAGCCTTTTCTTTAACAAGAAAGCTTATCATTAAAAATAAAGAGAAGCAACAATAAACCCACAGTCCTATGGAATACATGGAGAAAGGACGTAAGAGTCCCTATAACTCTTGGCGACATTCCACCAGGCTGAAAACGGGTTGACGTGATCTGTGTTTCAGGGATTATAATTCAGCAGCAGAAATGAGTTGATTAGAATACCATCCAGAATGCTGTCTGTAGATAAAGTGCTTTGAACTGGGGTGCAATATAACCTGAATTGCTAAATTCTAAGGGCCGACTGGTGATTTGCATCTCAATCTCTTTTCATGCTATTTTCTTGGCAAAAAGTTAATAAGGAGCCACTCAGCCTAAGAAAGATAGGCCCTCTATTTACCTCGGCAAGAACCAGACAAACACAATGAATTCCAGCTTTTCCCAACTCAATGGCTTTTGTCTGACCCGGAGTGGGTCAGTCTGAACCTCAAACCCACCAACTGGTATTGGTTTTTACATTCATTCATTAACAATTCCAGTCTCAAAGGCTATATAGGCACTAAGTAGCACCTGGCACTTTGTAGCACAACCCACAAAACACATGAGCAACATGCAGAAAGTCATAATTGAATACTTTTCACTCTGTCACCAAACTTAAAGAAATTACATTTTCAACACTCATTATTTAAGAACATGCATAACTATGCAAAACATTCCAAGCCAAAGGCTGTGCAGATACTGAATGGTAATGGGTTCCAAGTAACAAAGTCCATAAAACACAGCCTACCATTCCCTCTCCATGGGAAACTTACAGAGGGTCACACTGGAACACCCTTTATTCTGCCACAAAAAAACAGGAGCAATAGTGTTTTTGACACTCATTCTTGAACTAACTATGCTGAACATGTTAATTTAGAATTATTGTAACAGAATCTACATTACAATGGATACCCAAGGCAATAGAGTAACTTAGATGAAGCAGAGGGAAAATTCACTGTCCTCTCCCATTGACCAAACCCTGGTCTTCCTCCAGAAAGTATATAAGTTTCTGGCACTGGACAAACAATAAATAACATTGGTATATTCTAGGAGAGAAGGAAGGCGACATCAACTTACTTAACAGTTGGCAATAGAGGGCCTGTAAACTTCTCTTCATGGTATCATCTGGTCCTTCTTGTCCTCCAGTTTATTCATGATTCTGTCTGGGAAATTGGGAGAAGACAACTGTTACATCAAGTCAATAAGCGGAAAGAACTCCACTTAACATGATCCTAGTTGTAAAGGCTAAAACACCTGCCTCTGAAGAGGACACATTCTCGGACTGGATACACCATAGTTTAATTGACAGCAGTGTATGTTATAAAACTCCCAGTTAGCCAATTGGTCAAATCCTAAAACTATGCACACCATTGAAGGAAAATTATATGGGTAACTAGAGAGTAAGAATCAGATTTTGGAGCTTTCAAGGCTTCCAATTAATCTCCCCTGAATCTCCTGAAACAAGAGAAACAAGAAATCTCTTTTAAAAAATATTTTTATTGATTTCAGAGAGGAAATGAGAGGTAGAGAGAGATAGAAACATCAATGTTGAGAGAATTAGTGATTGCTGCTTCCTGCACACCCCCTACTGGGGATTGAGTGCACAACTGCAACCGGGGCATGTGCCCTGACCTGGAATTGAATGGTGACCTCCTTGTTCATAGGTTGGCGCTCAACCATTGAGCCACACAGGCTGGGAGAAACAAGAAATTTCTAATCTCATTTCTACTATGGTGCTCACCAAACAAACAACCCAAAAATCTTTGGGTTGAAATTGTATATTAAACAACTTTTCTGTTATTTTCTGTTACAAAAGATACCTCTAATACAGAATATTTGGAAAATATAGCTAAACAGAAAATATAAGTAAGAAGATACAAGAACATACAAATGATCTATCTCTCCAGCCTTTCCTGTGCCCTTCTATTGGCCAGTTCCATTTATGTATTATACTGTACATGCCAAATTTATCTCCCCGTAACTATTACTTTACTACTTTATTTTAAATGGCACACAGCATTACTTTAAGTAAATTCCTAGAAATGGAATCACAAGGACACAACTTACAGCTTTTGAAATATGTTGCCAAATTGACCTTCATCAATATCAGTATCTGAGAATATCCATTAGACTACAACCTACCCAATGAGAAAAATTTATAACTTTTCTCCATCTTTGCCAAGGAAATAGGCAAATGTTCTGTCGCATTGCTTTAGTTTGCATTTTATGTATTTACTAGAGGCCCAGTGCACGAAATTTGTGCACGGGGGCGGTGTGTGTGTCCCTCAGCCCAGCCTGCACCCTCTCCAATCTGGGACCCCTTGAGGGATGTCCAACTGCCCATTTAGGCCCATTAGGATCGGGCCTAAATGGCAGTTGGACATCCCTCTCACAATCCAGGACTGCTGAATCCCAACTGCTCGCCTGCCTTCCTTCCTGATTGCCCCTAACCACTTCTGCCTGCCAGCCTGATCACCCCCTAACCACTCCCCTGCCAGCCTGATTGATGCCTAACTGTTCCCCTGCCAGCCTGTTTGCCCCTAACTGCCCTCCCCAGCTGGCCTGGTCACCCCTAACTGCCCTCCCCTGCAGGCTTGATCGCCCCAAACTGCCCTCCCTTGCAGGCCTGGTCCCTCCCAACTGCCCTCCCCTGCAGGCTTGATTGCCCCAAACTGCCCTCCCTTGCAGACCTGGTCCCTCCCAACTGCCCTCCCCTGCTGGCCATCTTGTGGCAGCCATCTTGTGTCCACATGGGGGCAGCCATCTTTGACCACATAGGGGCAGCCATCTTGTGTGTTGGAGTGATGGTCAATTTGCATATTATTCTTTTATTAGATAGGATAGAGGCCTGGTACACAGGTGGAGGCCAGCTGGTTTTCCCAGAAGGGTGTCCCGGATCAGGATGGGGGTCCCCTTGAGGCGTGGGGCAGCCTGGGTGAGGGGCCTGTGGTGGTTTGCAGGCCGGTCACGCCCCCGATGACCCAAGCGGAGGCCCTGGTATCTGGGATTTATTTATCTTCTATAGTTGAAAATTTGTAGCCTTGAGTAGAGGCCAGGGCAGGCCAGGAAGCTTGGCTTCCTCCATCGCTGGAGAAACCCAAGCCTCCTGCTCACTCCATGGCCGAAGCCATTTTTGTTGGGATTTATTTATCTCCTATAATTGAAACTTTGTAGCCTTGAGCGGAGGCCAGGGCCGGCCAGAGCGGGCAGGAAACTTGGCTTCCTCCGTTGCTGGGGAAACCCAAGCCTCCTGCTCGCTCTGTGGCTGCAGCCATCTTGGTTGGGTTAATTTGCATACTTGCTCCTGATTGGCTGGTGGGCGTGGCTTGTGGGTGTGGCAGAGGTATGGTCAATTTGCATGTTTTTCTTTTATTAGTGTAGATTAGAGGCCTGGTGCATGAAATTCATGCACTTCGGGGGGGGGGGTCCCCTCAGCCTGGTCTGCACCCTCTCACAGTCTGGGAGCTGTCAGTCAGACATCCTTAGTGCTACTGTGGATGTGGGATGTGGGAGAGGCTCCCGCCACTGCCGCTATGCTCACCAGCTGTGAGCCTGGCTTCTGGCTGAACGGAGCTCGCCCTGTGGAGTGCACTGATCATCAGGGGGCAGTTCCTGCATTGAGCATCTGCCCCCTAGTGGTCAGTGCGCATCATAGCACCTGGTCCTTTTGCTGTTAGGTCGATTTGCATTTTAGCCTTTTATTATATAGGAGTAGTCATTTGTCTTTAAAAATTATTTTAATTCACATTTGACAAAGATGCTTTAGTCAGGCTCCTCCTGAAACTTCTTCATAGGCCCTTCCCTGCACTTTCTTGTCAAACCTAGTTCCTGCTAAGCAAGAACCCTGCTAAGTCAGTTTAACCAGAGCCCCCGCCCCCACCCCCCAATCAATATCTAATCACCCTCAATATATGATCAGGTCCCTCATCCTCCACTACCCGCAGGGGATGATCACCCTGGCTTGTCTTCAGCAAGAATCCTGACAAGTCAGTTTAGCCAGAACGTCTTGATGTTTTATCTTAGTATTTTCCATCCAACGATCCTGACCCCTGTTCCTTTCTAAATTCTCACTTGCCCACAATGTATTAGGGTTTGAGCCCAATCTCTCATCCCCACTGTAAAATCCCATTGCAGTGGTCCCTAAACCTATTTCAATGATCCAGAATAAAGTCTGCCTTACTAACTTTAACCTTTTGCACTCGGATGTCGAGTATGACTCGACACGGTTAGCAGCTCGAGAAAAAAGCAAGCGAGTGCAAAGGGTTAACAGTGTCATTAAATACTTTCTTCTTTAACACAGTCTTTAACCATTCTCTACTGGCATGCTGGGATTTTATGTTCATGGTACCCCAAGTAGAATTGATTTATCTTCAAGATTTTGAATTGAGATATTGTTTCTTCTTTAAAGTATACAATTCAGTAGTTGTCAGTGTATTCAAAAGTCAAGCAACTATCACCAGTACCTAATTCCAGAAAATTTTTATCACTCTAAAAAGAAACTCGCATGTTCATTAGCAGGCATTTCCCATCATCTCCTGACCCCAATCCCTGTCAACCACTAATCTACTATGGCTTTGCCTATTCTGTACATTTCACATAAATCGAATCATACAATACATGGCCTTTTGTGTCTGGCTCTTTCACTTAGCATAATGTTTTCAGGGTTCATTCATGTTATAAAGCAAGCTACTTTTTCCTTATTTATTTATTGTAAGAATCACACACACACACACACACACACACACACACACACAACCACACTACTATGGTTAGAAAGTTTTAGTCCAGGATTACATAAATAGTTGACTGTACTTTCTTCCGGTATTGTTTTTACTTCTTTTAGATCTGTTTCTGGACTTTGTATCAGGTTTTACTTCTTTGTTTGCTCATTCTTCCACCCTAACAATAAGTGTTTAAATTACTCTTGGTAGAATTAGTCCTTCATTTTTACTCTTCTTTTTAAGATTTCCCTAGTTCTTTGAGCTTATTTATCCCCCCAAATTAATTTCTAAATCATTTTACTACATTCCAGAAAAATAATCATTAGGATTGTAGTTGGAATTATCTTCTACTTGCTTTATTACTTTAAGAGAGACCTGATCTCTTCAAAATCGGAGTGTGGTAAGGAGAAAAAGAAATGATATTTTAGACTGTTGCTCCAGAGACCAGAATTCTTCTCAGAGATGAGAAGTGCTATTATTTTGGAGGGGGAGGTGGTATAGTTCAATGACTTCTTTGCTTAGGAAAACTGAAGTTCCCAGAGCCCCTGGTGTCATCTGGATGAGTAAGAGGAGAGAAAGAGATAGTTAAGCTCCTCTCCATTATAAAATAACAGGAGGTTTGAGTTCCCAAAGGCTATGAAGGAGGGGTTAAGTGATTCAGAAATCAGAGAGGCTGAGATGACAAAAGATGTTAAGAGGCAGAAAAAAAGGCAATTCTAGAAAACAGCAGCAGGTGGGAGCTAAGAATAAAGTGAGAATTTCTCCACAGGAAATGACCCACAAATTTTAAGACATGTAATACTTAATTTTTCCTTGCATCTTTTTTTTTTTAATGCTTTTTGTATTTATGTACTCTGTCTTCCTTCTCCCCCACAATGCTTATTCACCATTAGCACCCTTAAAACTTCAGCAAAAGTCTTATATAAAATAGCCTTGTATTGGTGGTGTTCAGCTGGGCATGAAAGAAAAGACACCATGGCCCAAAACTAGGGTGACCAGGAACAGAGGTAGGAGCCACTGGCGTCCAAGCAGTGGTTAGTAGACATATACGGAGGGCTTAGGACATGCTAAGTACTCATAAACATACAGTGATTAAATAAATGAATAAATGAATGACCAAGTAACAGGAGAGCAGATAAATAGTTTAGTTTGTATTGATCAAGGAGAACATACGCCCCTCGATCATTTCTGGAAGTTCTTAAGAGATTTTCGAGAAACTGTTCGACTTTCTACAAGGTGTGGCCTAGAGCCATTTTATTCACATGTCAAGAGAAGACTGAGCCCATATATCTGGGACACTTGGGATCATCTGGGTTACATAGGGCTAGCCCAACTATAAGCACCACATGGCCTTGGATACATTCAAAACTATGTTTATTTAGGCCTTTCTGTGGAGTTTTGCAGTGTTTTTCCTTCATTTAAGCTCTATGGTCTTGTTGAGTTAATTCCTAGGCATTTTGTATTTATTCATTTTGCCTCTGTAATGGTATTTGTGTTCCATTATATTTCCTAATTGCCTCTACATGAAAATGACTGAGTTTTTATATATTCATTTTATGACCTAACTGAACTCACTTACTGTTATAATGATGGTTTCTCGGCTGATTCTCTTGGGTCAATTGTGCTGCCTTGGATGGATGAGAGCCACAATGAGATCCCATCAAAAGCCTCTTTTTAACTGTGTAGTTGAAAACATTAATTGTATCGAGTGCCTCAGGGAATAATTTAGGAGCTTCGAGGATGACAACTAATTTCTGGAATGAAATCTTAAGAAAGTACTGAGTTTTACAGCCAAAAGGCTGAATAAAAGCAAAAAGAAAGAGGAAGGTGATGAAAACATCTGACTAAACACGCAAAGACAGTAGCATAGGTGGGGAACTCGCTGATTATTAGCTCAGGAGAAACAAGGGGGTGCAAGTAACCTGAACCCCTCCCTCCCTAAAGAGCGTGAGCCTAATAGAAGGCTGCCTCTCCCATTGGCTTCAGTGGGACATTATATCCATTCCATTGGCTAGGGAGAAAATTTATCTTTTGTAGGCCACTGAAAATGTTCCAATTAAAAACGTCCATTTAGCAAGAAAAAAGCAGTAGAAAGCCAAAACAAAAGTCTGATATTTGACTAACAAATTGACTTGAAATGACGTTTATCGAGAAAAAGTATGAAAGAATAGCTAAAAAAATCCTGGAAAACAAAACCAAAAAAACTTGCAACAAGGTGGGGTGAGGGGAGGAAAGAGCTGCCAGCCCTACCAGACATAACATACTCTAAAACCTCTATAATTAAAACAATTTGATGCTGACACATGAATAGACCCAATTTTATATGGAAATTTAGGATATGATAAAGGCAGCATATCAAATCAGTGGGCAAAAGATAAACCTTTAAATACACGTTGTTGAGAGAATGGCAGAGTAATGTGAAAAAAAGATAATTGTGCTCATTCCAAATACCAGGCACCAACATAAGTTCCAAATGGGCCAGACATTTAAATGAAAAAACAGTGAAGAAAAACGTATGGGTAAATTCTTCTATTACTTGGGAATAGAGAACCTTTGCTAACTTGGAATCAAAGTTTGAAGCAATAAGGAAAATGATAAACTCTATTACATAAAATGTTACAGAAGTAAAAAATATAATTAAGTAAAAATACAAATAAAAAAACTAGAAAAATGTTCAAGGTATAACAAGCAAAGAGTTAATATCCCTAATTTTCTGTAACCCTCAAATCAATACTCCTGGTACTTTAGCAATCATTTGCAGACAGATGCAGAGTGGAGAAAATTTGAGTTGTCCAACGTGCCATGTTCCCAGTTGAGGTCAAACAAGGCAATGTTATCTTCTTGTTTCAGATTTTATACTGTGAACAAGTATCCTTTCTCCAGGCTCTTGAGTGCCATGTTTTCAGCATTTTTGTGCTTTTTGAAATGGCCCCCAAGCACAGTGCTGAAGTGCTGTTTAGTGTTTAAAAGTGTCAGAAGACGGTGATGGGCCTTAGCCAAAATGCATATCTTAGATAACCTTTGTTCAGGCATGATATAATGCTGTTGGCCTGGAGTTCAAAGTTACTAAATCAAAATATATATTAAATAATATATCTTTAAACAGAAACATATGAAACAAGGTTATGTATTGATCTGTTGACAAAAATATGACCAACAGTAGAGCTTGAACAAAACAGAACAATGGCTATCATCTCCCTAGGACAAAAGAAGATCTGATTAACCTGATGGCCAATATACGTTAGCGTTGCCCACCAAGAAAATGAGGGGGGAGAGGAGCAGGCGAATTGACATATCAGCCAACATCACAAGCCTGCAAAAAAATCTGGAAAGGAGTATATGCCTCCATTTTACAGGCGCGGATAGAGAAACTAAGAAGTCAAGGTCTTTGCTCAAGATCAAACTGCAAGACCTTGTTGCTTGACTTCTCTGATCTGTGGGTTCCTTATTTGTAAAAAGAGTAGAAGAACACTAGATATACTTGCTGCAAGCCTGAGACAATGCATGCAACACAGAAAACGCTCAGCACGAGTCAGCAACCCTTTCCCAATAGCAGAAGGCAAGATGATGACATATTTAAATTTGATTTAGAAATTACTCTTAGGGGTATACATTGAACTTTAAGGTTCTTATTTATAATTTACTAGAGGCCTGGTGCACGAATTCGTGCACTGGAGGGGTCCAGCCAGCCTAGCCAATGGGGGCCATCAGGGGTGGGCCAGCTGGGACGAGGGGCCACGGGCATTCTGGTCATTCCGCTGTTCAGTCAATTTACATATTACCCTTTTATTATATCGGATACCTTCATCTTCCTTAAAAAGGATCTGAGTAGGCTTACCCCTAGATGCACCCTATACAATGGAATTATTAACATGTCAAAGTACCTTAATGACATCAGAAAGAGAGACTCAAAGTTATGTGGAGGAAAGGGGGGATTAATTTTACTATCAGACGTAATGGGATAGTACATTTCCCTTAGAGCGTCCTGAAAATAAAGGCAAAAAGAATAGCTAGCATCATTTTTTTTTTTTCCGGATGCAAACACAGAAGTAGATTTTTTTTATTTTGTTTAGAAAAACAAAACTATTCTGCTCTCAATCTGAGAAAAGATCATTAGACAGATCATCTTTTGATAAGCATTAGCATCCTCAATAGCAGTTTTATAGAGTAGAAACAGAATATTCTTATCATATGGTTGCTCCTTATCAACCCACAATGCAAGCGAAGGTCATTGTGTTAAGTGGTAATTCAGGGAAAGCATTTTAGTAAGTAGCAGGAGCATCACGCTGTAGGGGAAAGAATCAGGTAGGCTTGCCACTAAGTAGCTTTGCTATGTGATCTTAGGTGAGTTACTTAACTTCTCTGAGTCTCAGCTTTCTCATTTGTAAATGGAGCTGATACCTACCTAAATCACAGAATTGCTGAGAGAATTAAATACAGTAAAGCACCTACTGTGTGCCTGGCACACTGTATGTGTCTCTCCCTTCCTCCTGAGCTAATGGTGTACAAATATACTATTTTTGGTCATTTGTGGATAAAGAGAACTGGGAGAACAGAAGGAACACACTGATATTCAGCAGGTCCGCCCAGGGCTTGAGCATCAGGAGTGTTGGTTCACTTCCCGAAGGCAAATGTGAAGGTTTCTCAGGCTCACTTATTCCCTAAGTCACGAAGAGATGCACGTGCCCACAGGGCTGGGTTTGGGTTGTAATGGAGTGTTTAGTCAAATTCTTTTGATACAGATGCTTTGCCTTGTAAACAAAGGAATATCCTTCAGTTCCATACATAACTAGATGTTCTCTCTCATTTTTTTTTCTTGAAACTTATGGCTCTTCTAGCCTATCTTCCAAATTTTCTCACTTTTGTGCAAGATATATTTCACTTTCCTTTGAACTGGTGCTCAACAGTGTGAGCACAATTACAGTGACTGCCACTGTCTCAGGTCTGGGAGTCCTGGGACGATGGTGAACAAGAAAGAATAAGGGAATAGTGGGTTTTTTGCTCCAGCCAACTGTCAGCAGCAAAATGGGTATTTGTTTTGTTTTTCTTAAAGAAACTCAAAGTCCTCTAAAAATGTTTTCTCTAAATTTTCCAGAGAAGCCAAACATAGACTCTTCCTATTTTAAAATACTAGTAATGAGTTCATGTAGGCCAAGACTAGGGCTGCGCAATTTCTGGTGTGTAAGGCTTTCCTGATGCAGAACCTGCATGAGCACTTTTCTTGCAAACTGAGTAGAGTGTCCGTCTATGGAGAGAAACACTGATGGAGGAAGCAGGTCAGATCCACCCTCTACCTGGGCTTCCTTTGGCCAGTCCTCCAGCAGCCTGGGCTCCCGGCTCTCACTCAGTAAACTTTTAAAGCAGGGGTGGGGAACCTTTACAACATGATTTGCGGGCCACACAAAATTATCAACTTAAAAATCAGCCTGCTATATTTGGTCAAACATTTAATTAATTCATCCCTAATGCCTGGGCAGGGCCAGACCAAATGATTTTGTGAGCCTTATATGGCCCCCGGGCCAGACATTACCCATCCCTGTTTTTTAAATTAATTAATTAATTAATTATTATTTTTTTTTTATTGATTTAAGAGAGAAAGGGAGAGGGAGAGATAGGAACATCAATGATGAGAGGGAATCATTGATCAGCTACCTCCTGCATGCCCCCTACCGGAGATCAAGCCCGCAACCCAGGCATGTGCCCTGTCTAGGAATCAAACCGTGACCTCCTGGTCCATAGGTTCACACTCAACCAATTGAGCCTTCAGTAGAATGCCTCTCCTCTCTGCCCTTTAATATTTACTTCTTTGAAAAATAAAATATTGGTGGTTAAGTTGTCAAATTCACTGATATACTGAATTATAAAAATTGTTCATCTCATGCTAAGGAGAAGCCTACAAAAGGGAATCAATTATAGGCAGATCTAATCTTACTGCACTTTGCTTCACAAATGTATTTTACAAATGGAAGACAAGACTCCCTCCCCCCACCAGCAAAAAGATTATGATTCACTTTATTGCCATACTCACTTCATTGCGGTGGTCTGGAACGGAATCCGCAATATCTCTGAGGTATGACTGTCATGTGGATTGTGCTTAGAGGACTGAGAAGTAATTGCCTCATTATTCCTCTGGACCGGCTGGAGTTTATTTGCATTTGTTGGGGGAGGGTGTTATGCTTTCCACAGTCACAGAAGTCAGCAAAGGGGTAAAACTAGGATGGGGAACTTGAGGATTATTAGAACGATACAGACCTCCTTGTTCTGGCATAACGGTGTATTAAGACCATTTATCTCATTTCAGGAGACAGAAAGGTTCTAGTGCAAGATGAAGAATACATACCACACTTCCCCTGTTATGGTTTTGCTATTAAAGACGGAGCATTGAGGTCAGGGAATGAAATGATACTGTAGCAATGCCAAATACTAAAGGAGCATGTTCTATCATTTTCACTGCACTGCTTATGAAAAAGATTATTTCTTGTCCACAGCAAACTCATTTTTCTTTTCTTTTGCAGTGCCTGAAAAACATCGTCAGAAATTGAATTTGGGGATCTAAAAATATGTGTATTTCCTTTGGGCAGCACACATTTCTTCTGAAAAATGTGCCAAGCTTTTACAATGGAAGGGGAGGCAAGGCCATTGGATGTAGGCAAAACTCTTATCAGAATGTTTTACAAGTAGAAATAACATTTGAACCCACACATATGCTTTGAACATGCAATATATTTCAGTATGTGAAATTATTCACAATATCAAAGTACTGCTAATTTTTATTTTTTGACCTCAGACTCTCTTTTCCCCTTTCCCTTCCAATCCACATAAGGGTTTAGATAATTCTTGAGCTGTATGAAGACAGATTTAATCTGTGGTTCCGATTTAATCTTTCAAATCATGAATGTAATTTATGTCAAGCGATTCCATGGGACAGGTAAAATCTGTTCAATGTACAGCTTGAATAAAAATTACAATGAAATAAAAAAATATGTGGGCAAGAGTAGGGTGGGTCAATATGAAATAGGTGCAGAATATAGATGAAGGCCATTTGACCTCACCTGTGAGGACCTTAAATAATTCACTTAACTCTTTCTACTTTGCTCTGATGACTGGAAGGGTTAGAAGAAATACCAAGACTGGTGCTCCCCAAACCAGCTGATGGTCAGAACCTATTTTTAAAATAGACTTCTAGGTCTTGTTCTTAGGAATCCTAATACCCACATTCTTAGATGGGGCGTTTTCAAAAGGCACCCAAGATGGCTCTCATGATAAGCCAGGATGGAAACCAAGAACCTAATCTAGCAGTTCTTAACTCTGACTGCACATTAGAACCCTGAAGGAACATACTAGAACAGACTCCCCGAGGGACCGGGGGACACTCCCAGGGGATCCTTGCCCCGGCCTAAGAGAGAACAAGAGTTACGGTGAAGCCAGTCCCTCTGGTTCTCATTCCTGAAACTGGCAGTTTTAAGAGGGACAGAGGAAGTGGGATGGTAAATGAAACCACATTTGCAAGTTATATTCGAAACAGAAAATGAGTGATTCAAAACTTCTTAAATATTTAGATCCATAGCCTCTCATGTAACATGGGCTCTTTGTGATCTTTTACCCAATTTCTCTTTGGTAAACCTCTCACTTGCCCCTGCCACTTGCTTCAGAGGGATGTCCAAGGTCAAGAAGACACTGATTGAGAGGGAGGAGACTGAGGTTCAGTGAAGTTAGGGGTGTGTGGAAGCCACGTGCAGACTAGGAACCTGGCATAAAGCTGAAAGCACTTCCACCTCTAAATCGCTCGTTCCCAAGGCAGAGTGATGTCCCTTGTCCTGACTGCATTCAGAGGGGAACACCGTGAGCAGCCAAGGCTGCAAATTCTCAGTGGTAGCAGGGGGCGAGGCCAAAGAGAAGGGGCCCCTTTTCCCATTGGGGACCACAGCCAACAGCTCAGAGAGAAGCAGGGCAGGAAGATGGAGCACAAGGAGCAGGGAGCCTGGACTTTTATTTCTTTGGAAAGAATTGAGTGTCAGTCGCAGGGGCTGGGAATATAAGCAAATGGGACATGATCCTTACCCTCAAGGAGTTTGCACTTCAGCAGAGGGAGAGAACATCATGTCAAAACCACTCATTAGCCAGTTTTGTCCTTACCAGCTGTATGAGACACATTATTACATTATAGCAAATTATAACAAATCAGAGAATATATTACCCTTCTTGAGTCAGTACCCTACCTGTATAACAGGCATCACACCTATACTGCAAGGTTGTTTTTAAATATATATATATTTTTTATGGATTCCAGAGAAGAAGGGAGAAGGAGAGATAGAAACATCAATGAGAGAGAATCACTGATTGGCTGCCTCATGCGAGCCCCCTACTGGGCAACATAGGCATGTGCCCTAACTGAAATCAAACTGTGACCTCCTGGTTCACAGGTTGATGATCAAACCACTGAACCACACAGGCTGGGCTGTTTGAGCATGAAATGACATTGAGCAGAGGAAGAAAAAACTTTGTTTCCTGGATAGTAGTAGTGCAAGGTTTTTGAAGGAGATAGAATCTCAGCTAAACGCTCAAGGTTAAGAAGGATTTTGAGAAGAAAAGGGTAAAGGTAGGAAGGTGCAATGGTGCTGAATGAAGACAGTGAGGCAGGAGTTTCAGGAGAAGTACATTAAACAACAGAAGATCTACCATTAGCTGCTTTAAACCCCCTAACCCAGTGGTTGGCAAACTCATTAGTCAACAGAGCCAAATATTAACAGTACAATGATTGAAATTTCTTTTGAGAGCTGAAAACCGACTTCTGCGCATGGGCCACGAAGTTTCAATTGCACTGTACGTGCACATCCACACGTGGTATTATGTGGAAGAGCCACACTCAAGGGGCCAAAGAGCCGCATGTGGCTCGCAAGCCGCAGTTTGCCGACCACGGCCCTAACCAATACAATTTTGGATATAATGTGACTGGCTCTCCAGCATCTCAAACAAGGTTGGGCCAATGTTCTCATCTTCTGGGGAAGGGACGGATATATGCAGGATCCTGAGGACAAGGCTGATAGGGAAGCAGCCGGCAGTAGTTGGGAAGCAGAGAGGTGGAGGCTGGGTTCCCATGGTTCAATCTTTCCAAATCAGAACAACAAAATAAATGCCTACTAATCATGAGATAGCTGGAATGTCACTGTCCTTGAAGTCACCGACAGCTACCAGACCCAAAGTCATGCCCACTGATGTTTACACAGCATTAGACAACCACCAGTAGGTGGTGCCTAACCCAAGTTGGTACTTGATAGATCTGGATCGTACAGTTGGATCCTCTGATCTCTAGGCTAGCTAGCTACGTGGGCTCACTCTCGTCATGTCAATGACATCACAATATGTAACTACATGGTTTACACCAGTGGTTCTCAACATGTGGTCCTCAGACCACCAAGCATCCAGGAACTTGTTAGAGAATCTAATTACCAGACTCCACCCTAGACTCAGTGAATCGGAATCTCTGGGGGTGGGGCCTAGTAATCTGTACTTTAGTAAGTCCTCCAGGGTGCCAAAATACTAGATTTTGAGAACCCCTGCTTCATACAAGTGAATTTCCGAATCCATTTAATATGTTATGGCAGGATTTTACAAATGTTATCTTGGATAAGTCATTTTCATCTTCAAAGGACCAATAAATGAGGAAAGAGGGAGCTGGGGCAGAAAGAGCCATAACCAAGGTCTCTTCCAACTTACTATAATTCATTGATTTCCAGTAGGGAAAATGTTTACAGTTCATTAGTGCAAACAGATTGTTGGTGTTAGCATTCCCAGCTATTATTGAGAGCTTAGTAAGGTATATCTGAATTCTAATGGTTGATTTAGAAATATAACACAGTTCCATTATTCAGCTTTTTAGACTAGTAATATTAATGCTGTATGTGTAACCCCTTATGTGGAGGGTGTATTAAAAAATGGGCTATGTGACAGGGAAACCAACAAAATAATTGCAGTGCGTATCTTGTTTATGCTGTGGTTATACACAACCAGTAAGAACTAGACCTTTCACAGAATTACAATTTTAAACACAGGCAGCCAGAGTTGACTTGATTAAATCCTAGAACAACTACTTTCAAATAAACCTCTCACCCAGAACCTAAAAGACTTTACAATGACAGCCAATGCTTAAAGGTAAACCAAACCTGTAAGCCATCTGTGCCTTGCAAATCAACCCAAATCAGAAGTCTAAAATTCAGAAGTCTAAGAGCTGAAGAAAACGGAGCAGTACTTCAAAAAAGACAAACTGGGGAAGAGCCAGGATCTTAGAAAACAATTAGCCACCGGTGTCCCAGTGCTGTCCACCCTCAAGCTCTTGATACACACTGACATTTGGATGAGGCCTTCTAAATGAAAATGTGATTCTGAAAAGGCAGAAATGTTGTCCCATGTAGATCTGTTTTATACAAAAACAGAGATAGTACAAAGCTTACTATTTTTATTTAATGAAGGCTTAAAGATGACTAAATAAACATTTTAAGTTGAAAGTTAAATTAAAAGTTATTAACATTTAACTTAATTATATGAATGTACTTGCTGATTCTAACATAATTTATTTATATAAGCAAAAATGTATGAAACAAAATATGCAAATTAATAATATATAATAATATAATAGCAATGTAATCAATTTTCAAAAAATCATTCAAAACGATTTTTCTTTAAAAAACAAATCATTTGAGAAAACTAATTTATTACATATTATTTTTAGTAAACTCAATTTTTAACTTTGCCTGATGGGAGTAAATGATTTTTAACTTAGCTATCTGCTATATATTGTCGATATTTTTCTTTTATTTATAAAATTAATGATGAATAACGTATAGAATAGTAAACTGTAAACTAATTTTATTTCATTCTGAAGGCCCAAATCACAAAAGCACTGACAATCAGCCACAAGCAACATCCACAAAGCATCCAAGAGGCACACACCAACTACCTCTCAAGTTATTACTCTGAGATTGAGGAGCTGATTGGCAGAAAGTCCTCCAATTACAATCTCACCCATTTGTCATAGTTCTGTAGTACTGCATATATTCTGTGTATCTTCCATGAACTCAGTGTCAATGCTGCCTGTATGATACCGAAGAGAACACAGCAAGAGAAATTAAATACTGAGGAATAAGACTTTGTTAGAAAGGATTGAGTTTTGGAGGGCCACAAACTATTGCAATGTTTAAGACTCAAGCTGCTTTACCTTTCTTCCTTCCCAAGAACCAATTTCCATTTCTTTGGGGCAAAATTGCCCTGGTTAGGAATACACAATTCAAAAGATATGTAGCAAAAAGTATTTCACTATCTCGCCATATGACACAGAGTAGAAGTAAATCTATGGAGATGTTTTCAAGTCTATGTGAACTTTGTCACAATGGACTGCATCATTGTGCATGGAGGCCTCGATTCTACCTGTAGATATAAAACAGACTCTAAGCTTCTGTGGCATCATCACCCTTGCCTGGTTCATTTCTCCTCACTCCATATTCTTCTCAGTTCATTACTATGTCTCCTCTTTATATATTTTGGATATAAACCCCTTATCAGATATATTATTGGCAAATATGTTCTCCCACACAGTGGGATTAATTTTCTTTATGGTCTCTGAGTATTTCAAGCAGCCAACACAGTTGCCCGCACAGCACAGGTGATCAGTAAATGTCAAATCTCCCATCCCCAGACTCGTCCTTGCTTCTTTATTGCAGATATCTGGCTGATCAGACTTGCTGCCACCTTAAGGTTTTAAAATAGATGGCAGGACATTTCTACACAGCACAGCTTCTAGAGAAGCTCAGTTATCTAGACCATGAGGTCAGGTGTCCCTTACAGGACTGGCTACACTGTTTTAAGGAGCTTAATGACAGCAGAAGGAGAATTTAGGGAAAAAAGGTAATGTCTAACAGATTAACTGGATTAGCTCCATTTCGGGGGGGCGTCTTGCAATATTCTGGGATGTTAAACAAATTAAATTTCCTATTCTTCTACTCATGAGGTACCTCTGGAATTAAAAAAAAAAAGATTATTGTTCCTGGGTAAGAAAATTATGTCTTACATGGTTTAAGTGTCACTTCTTGCCCTAATGTAAATAAAATCAAGGTTGACATATTAAAAGTCCTGGTGGCCTTCAGCCTGGATATTAGCCCTCTGGCCCAGATGAGCTAAAGGGCACACCCACACTCACAAATCTGCAATCTTTCAAGCTAGAGAAAAAATAATTTGTCATGCGATATCAAGTTAAAAGTTGAGATCGTTGTTGCCATGGAGATGGGATTTTTCTTGCAATGCTGGCCTCTCTTGCTGGAAGCTGAAGCCAGTATTATAATCAATAAGAAAGCAGTACTTCATTTTCCACAGCCTTCCTGAAGATAGAATTCCAAGAAAAAGCAAAGAGGACCATATTTGATGGGCCCTAAATGTCTGTGGATAGAAATTTCCCCTGTGAAACATTAGCATGCCCAATAAAATGCCAATCTATGCCTTCACCATGCTTTGCTGAAGGACTCACTAAAGTTGAAGTATACATGCCAATCCCTGATTCATATCAGTTCCTTGTGTTTCTCTCTTTTGGCCCCATCTAAGAAGTCCTTCATATGTTAGAATTCCTTCTTAATTAAGAACCAACTTGAGTTGAGAATTCCTTAGATCCCGAATTTTGGAGTAAGGTTAGAGAGCATAAATAAAACTCTCTAGAACACTGTATCTCAAATTGTGCCAAGTAATCTTCTGTTACTAGATGTCTTGGTGACACTTTAATCCTTTATCATTTTGGCTGAAATCTCTCTGGCTTTGTTTTTCTTTTGATCATTTGGTCTCTTGAAGCCCTGTAATTTTCTCTTCTTCCCTACGGAGAAGCAGCGTGGTAGAGAGGAAACGATCATTTAAAGCTTTTCCCAATATAATAGATAAATAAATGAGCTCCCCTCTTACTTCCAATGTGTATTTTTTGAATAGTCAGCATCCACTCCCTATGGAATTCCACTTTGAGGATATGGTGATTCAAGCAGGGTCTGTATTTATACACGTTTACCCCTGACAGTAGAAACGTCCTCCTCTATGGGTAAAGGACATCTCCTTCCAGAGAAAAGCAAATGGAATAAAGAGGGAGCCAAAGCATATATGCCTAACCACTACAGAAGTAAAATTAAATGCCTTGGTACCATCACAGGAAGACTACCCTAGGACTAGGACTGTGTGCACAGACAGATATGGGTGGGTAGCAAGAGGAAAGGAAACCAAGGTAGAGTCAAAACAATGGATTCACCAAACTCGTTTCTCCCTTCTGCAGGTCACAGAGCTGAATTACATTTCCAAGGTTCCCCTGAAGTTAGGTGTGGCCATGTGACTGAGTTCTGGTCAATAGCCTGGATACAGACCTACCCATCTCTATCCTGTAGGATCCTCTGCTCTCTTTCTCACATCCCTTCGCCATTTCCTGTAAGATACAGAGAAGCCAGTGGAGGGGTGAATCTGAGAAGATAGCAGACTCACGTTATAGAGAAATTCTAGGTCCCTAAGTGACCATATGGAACAGGACCTTCTCCCATCTCACCTCCCACCAATCTACATTGAATCAGGATGTGAGTAATCAATAAATTTATGTCAAACCACTGAGATTTTGACTTTTTGTTGAAACAACTAGCATTACCTATCTTGACTAAAGCAAGAAAGCTAAATGGATCCTGAAATACCATTCTTCTATATGCTCAGCTCACCTTAAAGATTAAAGAACCAGTGTCTTGAACTAATCTTACCTTATAATAGACAAATATGCAAATTGACCGCACCTTCGCTACGCCCAAGCTACGCCCACCAACCAAGCCACGCCCATCAACCACGCCCACTAGGAAACCGTTGCAGGGAAGCTGGGGTGTGGCGGAGCCCAAGGCCGGGAAAGCCGCCCGAGGCTTTCCCGGCCTTGGGCGCCAGCGGGGTGCCTGCGATCGGATCGCAGGGACGCTGGGTGCAGCAGAGCCCAAGGCCACCGCCCAGGGCCAAGCCCGGACTCTGAAAGAAGGCAGAAGGCGGTGGCCACAGCCAAGGCCTGGGTCCCCAGTGCCGGCAGAAAACTGGTGCAGGCAGCCAGGTGAATGAAGGTCTATTGCACGAATCTTCGTGCAAACGGGCTACTAGTCCTATATAATAAAAGCCTAATATTCAAATTGTCCCCTCGGGAGTTCGACCGCTCACTATGACATGAACTGACCACCAGGGGAACATGGCAGGTAATGTGGCGCTGCCAGCCCTGATGGGCCCCGAGTTGGGGCCCAATCCTGCAGGCCAACCCGAGGGATCCCACCCATGCACGAATTTGTGCACCGGGCCTCTTAGTCTTAAATAATTCACATTAGGATTTTGAGGCAACTCTTGGTAGATGGACAGATACTGTTTATTGAGCCTGTGAGCTTAAAGGCCAAGAAACAACAATATTCTTAATAGTTAGTGCAAACTTGGAATTAATAGCCAAAAACAAATAGAAATTCTCCTCATTCATTCCTCAACTCAAACCTTCTGTACCTCTGAAAAGGGGAATGAAATAAATAGAAGTGCCTTTAAAAGCTGGAACACACAAATGCCATTGCAGAGTGTGTGTGTGTTGGGTGGTGGGGGGAAGGACATGGGAAGGAGAAAGGACCATCTGTAACAGCCAATCTCTTTCAAATTATTCACCCATCGTTTATACAGAGATTATCCTCCGACCACACCACTTTTCATTTTGCAAATGTGTGGTGCGCAGACTTTCCTGGTTCAATGGGAAAGGTTTCCAAGAAAATTAAATGTCAAGGCTGCCTGGCTTATTGGTTTTGTTCTGTATAAATTCCCTTTTTAATTCAGCTTTGAATGATTACATTCCTCATTGTCAATGTGACAAATTAGCTTCAATCTTAATGGGGTATGAGAATCGAGAAAGGAGGCAAAGACTAGCTCTGGTTCTCACCTTAGCAGGTTAGAAACAGAGAACTATGTTTCAACAACGGCCTGTATTGGCTCCGAGAAAGAAGTGGCACAAGAGGTGTATTTTTTAAAAGTGCGTGATTATTTGTTCCTGTGCTTTTCTTTCTCCAGAGCTGGTGCCCTGATGTACAAAAAACTTAAAGGGAGCTGGCAGGACACTGCCCTGAATGTGGATAGGAAACTGCTGGGAAACTTGCTGTCCTGTTAGTTCCCATTCAATCCTACTACTTATCTTGGGAGACTCGGCCCAGAATTCCTCCTCCACCTCTTAACCTGCAGTAGCTCTGTGCACCACCATGCTATTATATAACTGCCAACTCAGAGTTGTACTGGTGGGGTGATGGTGAGGACTGGATTTAGCTGGGTCAGTAAGGAATACATTGCAAGCTGGGTTTAGGTGTGTGGATCCCATATTTAGTCAAAAAATATTTTAATCTTCTTTTAACCCACCCTCTCAGTTTCCATATTTTAAATTATGAAACAAACATTAAGAGAACAGTCCTTGTACATATGTGACTTACATTATCCCAGGCTCTCAGAGATACACGTTAGCCAATTTGTCTGCATGTACAGGGCACATATAAGCACATGATCTCAAAAAGTAAAGAAGATTAAGAGGTACAATTATAAAATAATAAAATAAGTGAGCCATGGGATGTAATGTACAGCATAGAGAATATAGTCAATAATACTGTAATAAATATGTATGGTGTCAGGATGGTTACAAGACTTATCGTGGTGACCACTTTGTAAGGTATATAAATGTTGAATCACTGTGTAGTTCACCTGAAACTCATATAATGTGTGTCAACTATAATGTAAAAAAACCCAAAACTCCCATTAGAATAAAAGAATGTATAACCATGAAATGCTTCTAAACTTAGTGCTATCCCTTTACATTACAATTTGAGAAGATAGCCGAGAGAGGTTAACTGACTTGCCCAAGGTCTGGTACTCTGACATGGACAACTGATTTGATATGATCTCTCTCTACACACACACACACACACACACACACACACACACACACACACCCCACATGGAGAGAGAGGGGAAATGATACAGTAATTCGCATGTTAAATCCTCAGACGTATTGAAGTAATATGATGTTATTTAAAACATTATATCAAAGCATGCATCACCCAGCAAAATTATTCTTAAAGACTTGAAACTTAGGATTAGAGAAGCTTCTGCCAAGGTTTTATCAAAAGGAAATTTGGATTGGGAAGACTTATTTCCTTATGTGCTCTTTCCAGGGATAATAGCACAAATCAACGGAGGACGCAATTCCCACAGATTTGACACAACATGTTCTCAACTAATATTTCTGTATCTAGTTACAAATAGGGCAGACTAAGTTTTAAACTGAGCTTTGATGCCTACACCTTTTTTAAGTAGTAAAAATGGACCCTAGCACATTGGTTGTTACTATACCTTTACGTGCCATGGCTTTGCAGGTGTGGTTCAGAGCTGGGACAGTAAAAAATAAATTATGAGCTATGTTTATAGTAGGTACAGAACAGCAGTATCAGTTCAAGTGATGTGAGGGAAGTTAACCAACTCCTACCTCCAATGATTTGGAAGTATGATTTAGAAATGTGCCCCAAATGGATCACAAACAGTAACTAACAGTTGAAACCCTTAACAGTTCCTAATAAAGTGATCAGTGTTGGGTCTAGAGAAAATGACACCCAAATAAAACAACAAAAAAAGTGAGTTATTCCTCTTGATCCTCTAGCCTGAGAAAGCTGTCAACACTGTTTTAGAGACGACATCCTCTGACAGATTGGTGCCGGAAGCCAGTTCCAGCATGTCATAATTGCAAGAGTTTCATCAAAAGGTCGATGGAATTTGGGGACTCAACAAGGGCTGAGTCACATATGTTGTCACCTGCTGGGAATGGCTAAAGGCATTTCCCCCAAACCTGAATAGGATGATTGTTTACTGCCAGACAGCTCAGGGCATCTTAATCTACATGTTATTGCCTCTTACTGGCCAAACACCTGAACAGCCGAAGGCTATTCCCCAACCTGACAATGGACTCCTTAGATGAAACCCTGCCCTTTGAAGTGTATCTCCACCTTGCCTTAGGACAATTTGTGTTAATAAAAAGCAAGGGGTCCTGAGACAAGGAGAACTTAGTTCCTTTAGCTAAAGCTCCTCTGACCCCCAATGCCTTTCAAAATTATCTTTCATCTCTGGATTCTTACTTCAGTTACATACAGCCTTTCTCCAGATTGCTGAACCCTTCTTAATGCCGGAACAAGAACCACGGCAGATTGGAATGGTTCACAATTCATTTGCCAAAAGCAGTGGAGATGTGCTCTTTATTGGGTGAGAGTTTTCCCATAGCTGGAGAACTCAATGAGCACTCATCAAAGTTCTGCCCCCTGACCCATGGTAAGGAGTTAACCAGTAGGCCCTCTGGCTCTCAGACAAGAAGGGGAACACACACACATAGGGATGGAATGTCAAGGAAGAGTTTACCAATTCTCCCTTCAACTGACTCTATTGCAGGTTCAGGGGGCCATAGGTAGCTGGGATTAGGCTACTGCATAAGTAAATAGTGCCTGAGCATGAAACAGGAGAAGCTGGTATGGCACTGGGCATGGTACAGTTAATCAGGAACACCTGTGGAGAGTGGCAGAAGTGAAGGTAGGGTAAAGGGCAGAGGGAAATATGATAGTTATATATATCCATTCAATGGAGAAACAACTTTTGGAGCTTAGACCTCCAGTTAGAAAGTTACTTTCCCAACAAAAGTAGCATAAAACATAGCCTCCTATTTAGTCTATAGTCAAAGCAAAGAGGCCATTCATTGCATTGAGAGAGGACGCAGATTAGAGAAATATAGACAGAGCCAGAGCAACAAAGCCAGGCCAGGCCTGGGTTCAGTGGTAGAGCAGGCAGCTGTGATTCTGGAGAATTGGGGGCAGGAAGCAAATTTCCTTACACATACAGCATGAAGATCAAATTTTAAAAGACCTCTGAGGAGGCGTGTAAGCAGAAATTAGGATAAACTATCGATAAGAAGAAAACCCCTACTGGTTTACCCCATACAATCAGAAAGATCATGAAAAAGCTTCAGCAGAAACATCAATGTTCCACTAAATATCCTTTCACAAATTAGCGATAAACATTTATGGTTTAATTAATTTATTGCAGGGTGTATGTAGTAGGGTTTCAAAGTTTAACCCACAGTGCGTGCAACTTAGAAGTGCAGGGGAAAATGCAATTTAAAAAATGTAACTGAGCTGGCCTTCCTTGTGAGCCCTCATCTGCTGTTGGAGAGAAAACGTTACACTAGTCACACTCTTAACCAATCGCCATGTAACCAACCAACAGCAGCCTCCGCTCCTTCTCCACTTCATGCTGACCAATTCCCTCGGAACACTCATAACTCGTAGGTAACAGGTTTCCCTCTGAGGTGTCTCTATGTCGTTTGCTTTCAAGAGTCAGTTGTGTCCCCAAATCTATGCGTTATTTCAGCTATGTAATGTAATCTACACTAATAAAAGAGAAAGATGCAAATTGACTGTACCTTCGCGACACCCACCAGCCAATTAGGAGTGAGTATGCAAATTAACCCAACAAAGATGGCAGGTTAATTTGCATATGCAGGCACCGAGCGGCTGGGGGCGGGACACTTGCGTCATCACCATGGCGATGATGCAGGCATTCCGCACCACCCCAGCTGCTTAGGGCCTCTGGGCAGCGTGGGAAGGCGGGGCCAGAGAGAAAAGAGGCAGCTTCAGGGCCGGAGCGAAGCCTGTACCGGCAGCTAGAGAAAGGAAGGCCCATTCTTGCACGAATCTTTGTGCATCGGGCTTCTAGTTAAATATACTGTAGTGCAAAATGAGAAAAAAGTTAATGTGAAGAGAGAGTTGTCTGTATGAAAACTAAATCAAATGCTTTGAATAGACTTAATTAAGGCAAGCTTCCTTTAACAATGCTTTCAATTACATGTCATGGCAACTGTAGGACATTTTTTAAAAAATTGTAAAAAATCTAAGATTCTACGTTCAAATTTCTTTGCAAGTGTCCTAAAGAGTTATTGATCTGGTAATGAAAATACCACTGGAAACTGTAGATGAAGCATTATGGAGGAGATTTATGCCAGAAATAAGAAGAACTCTAATTGGAAGACCCATATGCAAAGCGAAGGTCTTGGCTCTGCTGTATGAATGTACATTTACATTAAATTAAAACCAAATGTTTAAGATATGTTCATAAATAACTATTTATGATTCTATTTTTAACTACTTTGAAAAAAAATCAATGCTGATCACATCTGATGTAATACCTTTTAGTGTAACTAAATGTCCAATCCAGCTTAAATTTACATGTTCAATCCAGTCATTTAAACAGTCCCTTAGACAATATTCAGATTTCCTGACCGCTTCCCCCTCCTCCTGGCCCTCCTAGTGTCTGGTGGGGGTGGCGGCAGTCACTGAGCATTGTGTCAGCCCTTTCCTAGGCACTGCCTGGCACCCACTGGTCTGCATTAATGCCTCTTGTTTCCTGTCACCTGGGCTTTTCTGGCCTCTGATGGTAAAGTACCAGCCTGGCCCCTTCTTTCATCTCCAGCAATGCTCCCAGGTAGGTCTGTCCAACTCCCTTTGCTGTTCAGTGCACCCTCAGCTCTGGCTGAAGACCCCAGAGTGTGCCCCAACAGCATTCAGGCCCCAGCCCAATGGTCATCCCCAACATCTGTTTTGGTGCTTTTGCTTCTCACCTTAGCATCCTTGCTGTGTGGTCACTGAGCTGCTCCGTACTGACCTGAAGGGCCTCTCCCCATTCCCAGTCCCAACAGGAGCACAGGGAGAGAATCCTGTGCCCACGGCACTTCCCACAATTCCTCAGTCTCCCAACACCAAAGCTCAGAGAGCACTCTGGAGATGCCCCTCTTGTGCCCACTCTGTCTCCCTCCTTCTTTCCATTCTCCTCCTTCCCATCTTTACCCAGGACAGAGGCAGACCTTCTTTTATTTCCTTTACATCTTCTTCATCCTGCAGAAGAATCTGTGAGCTCGGCCCTGCAGGTAGCCTTCTCTATACCTCAGGAGGATAAAGGAATTTAACAGGGCTTCTTGATCCTCAATGCCCCCTTTCAAGACCACCATCTTGCCAGTCTCGTACACTGCAGCCACAAGTTCACTGTGCCTTAACAATGAGGTGCTGCAATGAGACAAGACTTTAAGGGGAGGAGGAAAAGATGTATTGGCTTCATATCTTTGAAAACATACATTTATCTGTGTTTTTTGTTTGTTTTTATGTATTTTTTTTATTGATTTTAGAGAGGGAGAGAGAGAGGGAGATAAAAACATCAACAATGAGAGAGAATCATTGATTGGCTGCCTCGTGCATGCCCCTACTGGGATCGAGCATGCAATCTGGGCATGTGCCCTTGACCAGAATCAAACCTGTGACCCTTCAGTCCTCAGGCCAACTCTCTATCCACTGAGCCAAACTGGCTAGGGCTGTTTTTATTTAATATATTTACTTATTTATCATTCCAGAGTGAGTGGTCAAACATTACCAACTAGTATTATAAAGGATCCCCTACCTCCAGCCAAAGATTAACACCTGCTGTTGCTATATATAGATGTCTGGACTAGGCAGTACAGTGAGGATGCCAGTGCCAGAGAGGACAAAACTGAATTAGGGGCATCTCTACAGAAAAGCCATCTAATGAAGACATACGCTGTCTGGGTGCTGTGACACATATCTTCCCTGGACTCCAGAAGGCATCACTGAGAAGACAGGTGTATTCAGCACACTTCAGCTGGGCTCTATGCTCCTGGCACAGGGAAGAATGCGGTTTGCTGGCTGAGGCAGTTTCTCCAGCACAGACAGGCAAATAAAAGCATAGGGCCTTGTGTATAAGGCTACAAGACTATTTAAACATGGAAAGAAAAGGCCTTACCATGAATTCTCAAACATGCAGACATAAAAACCACAACATGACTACAGCATGCCACCACTGGATGACCCTGGGATTCCTAGGGTTCCCCTCTCAAGGTCTGCTAATGCATAAATGTGTCTAGTGATAAAGCCATATTGGAATCTCAGGCAGTTTCCTTCAAAGGGTCATCCCAAACAGGTCTTTTTAAAGAGCTCATTCACTTTTAATTAACACGTTAAGCGCTAAGCCTGTTTTGTCTTCCTTTCCGTTTAGCCCACGATATCCAATTTCATGGATATGCTGGCGGCACCAGTGACTGGTCCGATGGAAAGTATAGTGTCAGTCACCGGCGACTGACATGGCACTTAACGTGTTAAGCTCACAGGGAAGAAATTAAACCTATGCTTTTTCCTAGATAAAAGCAAAATTTAATCTTTTATATTTCCAGGACTATTAGTCCTGAAGAAAGAGTTAATCTTCCCCAGCCTCTATGCAGCCTGATTACTCAATCTACCAATTAGGAAGAAAGGACTCTGCTTCCATTGAGACTGAAAGGAAAAGGCAGCAGTCAAGTACATGCAGAAAGGATTGGGCCTGGACACATCTGACAAATAAATGGCAGGCCGGTGGCAGAATAAGCCAGGTGAGGATGTCAAGACCAGGGTGAGATCTACTAGGCGAAATACTAGGTTGGGAAGATCTGGGGATCTGAAGTAAAGACTGTTGCCATAGGTTCACTGTGGCTAAAACTATCTTTGACTCAATGCTATGTGCAAAAGTACTTGTGAATATTTAGATTCTGTCTCAATATCAATCATCTCCAAATTTTCAGGACCTGAAGTATAAAAACTGAAGTTTAATTTTGATCACTGTCAAACTACTTGATAGCAGACCTTCTCAAGAGTGGACTCAAAACTGCTTTGAGTTGGCTAGCCAGTTAATCTCTATTCCAGTTATCAATGTACAAGATTAGTATGGTGATAATGAATAATCTCCCCCTCCACTGTTTGACTGAAATTTGTGCTTCTGAATTTAGTCTGCTGAAAGCTTAATATTCTTGGAGCAAAATCACTCCTTGAAAATCTTTATATGTTCCGTTTAAGTGTGCATGAATTAAATGCTACACTTAAATTTGCAACGGGGTCTCTTCATAAGAGGATAATCTCTGAGACCAGGCTGTGGGAGGGGCAATTTTAGTGATGGAGAAGTGACCCTAAGCATTAGTTATTTGGCAACAATATTTTGCCCGGGCACAGAACTAAGGAAGGAAGCTGTCAACTAGAGTGAAATTAAACACACATCTTTTCCAAGTTCAGAGCAGCCATAAGGAACAATGTAGCCCCAATGTTACTAAGAGAAGAAGGGTTCTCTCTGCTTATGATAAAGAAATACGGAGTGAAGAGGCACAGGTAAGGCCACTAGGGCTCTTTTCTGGGATAGAATAACTGATTGCAGATGAGACTCCTCTAAGCCTTTACTGACCCTTGGCACCATCAACGTCCTACGGTTGTCTAGTATCCTGTGTCAATACTAAACTGAAGATAACTTGCAAGCATGCACTTTATCTAATACAGATTGTCTTTATCAGAAAACAATTGGAAAATTGTTTTCAGAATCTATGGAATCTTGCGAACTATGCCAAGTAAATGCCTCGGAATAAAGAATAAATTTAATGGTTTTTTGTTGTTTTTTTTGAGTGCATTGTTTTTTTGGGGAAAGAACTGCCCAACAGTACCATACAACATGCTTTATTTCACACAGGACATTCATAGCACAATTAAAATGAAAGTAATTATAAAATATTCTATTTCAGGGCTTCATTTTATTTTCTTTGTTCGCCAAATAATTCTCTTTGGAAGTACCTACAGTAGCTGGTTGTCTAATTCTATCAGATTCTCGTTTGTTAATGCCATTCATGTGATCCAAGCAGTTCTGCAATATTACTGCCAACAACTTCATGAATTCTAACCCTGTAAACAGCAAATGTTTAATAATTTTTATGACGAGAAGCTGGAAAAAGTAAGGTGTAAAAGCAGGACTCTGGAACCAGATGGCCCAGGGTCCAATCTTGGTACTGCCATTTCTAAGCCACATGCTCTTGGAAAATTACTGAACTCTCTGTGCCTCAGTTTCCTCATCTGTAAAATGGGAAAATGGGGATAATTACATCATATAGGATTGTTGTGAGGGTTAAATGCAAGCACTTAGAGCACTGCCTGGCATACAGTAAACACTATATAGGTGTTGATTATCGTCGTCATCATCAACATCATCATCATCATCATCAAAGTCTGTAGAGCGCCGAAACCGGTTTGGCTCAGTGGATAGAGCGTCGGCCTGCGGACTCAAGGGTCCCAGGTTCTATTCCGGTCAAGGGCATGTACCTTGGTTGCGGGCACATCCCCAGTAGGGGGTGTGCAAGAGGCAGCTGATTGATGTTTCTCTCTCATCGATGTTTCTGACTCTCTATCCCTCTCTCTTCCTCTCTGTAAAAAATCAATAAAATATATTTAAAAAAAAAAGTCTGTAGAGCATCTTTAGCAGAAGATTCCAAGTTTGCCTAAGTCATGGAAACTTTTGACACCCAAGTGGTAAATGAGACACTAAACTAGGTAAGTGAGAAAACTAATGGTTCTCTATCAGGAAATTGTGAGTATCTAGCCATTTGATTTTCTTTACACTATTCTCACGTTGATTCCTCAAAAACAGGATAATTAGTGATTTATGCTTGGCTCACTTAAGAGTTAGGCTTTTTCAAATAAAGTATAACTGAGTGGAGTTCCTTTATAACTATCACTAAATGGGCATCTATTTAATCGAATTCCATGCTATTTTTCTTGTGTCCCCATGCATTGCTTATCAATCTCATCACAGAAGAACATCTAATAGAAAATTAGAGTGAATATACTACCCCCTACCTGACCCCAATCCCACTTTCTGGGTATAATGGAAAGTGGCCTCTTTATGCAGGAAATTTCCTCGAAATCTCTAGTTTTGTCTTTAAACACCATGCACACTTAGCTTTATATTTCATGATACATATCACTTCAATATAAAAGTATTTTTATATCAATATAAAATAATTTTTAAATTATTGACCATTAATAAGGGTTTACATTATTTCCCACCCCAACATCCTCAAATAAAATTGTTACTTTCTAAAAGCACATCACATGTATCTGTTCAAAGCTTTGCTAACTTCCTTCATGTACCTAGTACATGTGAACAGATTATGCGTGAAGGCACAGATGAATGGAAAGCCAGCTATCACCATTGCCTACTATCTGGTGGTGAATTACCTAGATGTCAGAGAAGGGAGAAAGTCAGAACCTTAGGCTCACAAATGAGTGAGTAAAATAATGAAAAAAAAAATTAATTGGTGACCAACTCACCTCACAGAGCTGCAACTTGCTAATAACACCACTTCTTTTAGTTGCCTAATCTTTATCACTTACCTAAATGTTAGGAACATGAGCCAGGTTTACCTGTTGATTATCTGGAGTGGATAAATTAGCCTGAAGATTAACCTAACCACACCTATGCATAGACAATGCATTTGTCAAAAAATAAAATCACCACAATTCAGCACGAATATATATCTTTGAATGTTTAGTATTGGGAATATATTTTAGTAACTAGGTATTATCCCTTATCATATCTTGGGGATTTCATCTCTCCATAAAAACAAACAAACAAAAACCCCAAACCAGTAGTATATTTTAAAAGACAATCTTTCAAAACTCTATGATTTTAATATTTTTACCATTTTCTTATTGAGGAAGTAAAATGATGTTTAGTTGCTTGCACACCATCAATAGCTAAATTATTTATGATTTTGGATGATGTTTTAAAATCTTAATGTGTTCCTGAATATTGGATACATTTTGAACTAAATATGTTTACAGTTAAAATTTTGGTACCACATTTTTGACTAGTTTTGGTTTTATCATGCTTTAAATTATCTGCGATCTCTCCTCTCCCACTTTATACCTTAGTTAACTGACAGCCAGTTCCTGGAGTCTATAGCAGGGTTTCAACAGGCAGCATTTTAGAAACTTTCAGTTTGTCTGCTTTAACTAAGCAATAATGGAATGGTGGCCTAAAACATTTGGGCGGCCTTCACTGTCTTTTTCTTTTTTATACCACATAGCCCTAATATTCAAAGGTGGGCAGTGTGAATATTAGTTTTTCATAGCAGTCATAAACGGAGTTTAAAATTAGTTTGAAATTCTTAAAAAATCAGGAAACACATATTACCAGTCTTTACAAGTGGATGGAAAACAGCATTGACATCTCTTCCCATGAAATTTTAAGGAGAATTATTTTAATAAAAATGAGAATGCTGTGGTGTATGTTAGCCCTCTGTCCATGTCTCCTCAGAAATAATGAATGCATTGTTAATGAACCCAAGAAAATACAACCACCAGTATCCCACTCCTGTTTCCAGTACATCTGTGCTGAGATGGCCTGTTGTTATTCAGCCAGCTAATCACAGCTTTTGTTCTCATCCCTGTGTTTTTACTCATCAGGGCTAATACACGCAGCCAGCTGGCATTTGATAGATAATTGCCTTTTCCAAGTCCCAGGAGCCCCTGAGGCATCTAGGGGAAACTGAACTAAATACACTCTTCCCAGATAGAGCAACTACTCGAGCCGAGCTCGGAGGAAGGTTTGGAGGGATAATTTTCAACTGGAGTACAGATTTTTGCCCCATGATACAAGGAACCTGGAGTTTATATAGGAAATGATGGTTTTGATAACACTCTTTAGTATGACTTCGTCAGAATCTGCTTCCACCGTCCTTGGTAGCCTCGTCTCCTACCAGTTCAGCTGAGTCAGCATCTCCAGGGGCGAGTCTCAGAAAACCGTATAACTCATAAATTCTCTTGGGAGATTCTGACGTACAGTCCAGACATTGGGGGTAAAATAGTGAGCAGCACACAGAACCTTCCCTGCATAGATATTTTAGGGTTTTGTTTATAATCATTATTTTTCTGGGTAAAAAGATAAGCCCAGAATGATATCATCCAATGATAACCACAATTAATATTCTATACATACACTCACAAATGCTTCTTTTTCCCAAAAGGAAGATTATATGTACTAGGCTAACTCTAGTCTTTTTATTTTTTCACTTATCAATATGACATAAAGAGCTTTTAATGGACATTGTCTTTTTATTGATTTGTAAACTCTCTCTATAGCTAATGATTTTTAAATGTTCTTCTCAGTTGCTCTGAATCATCCAATGTGTACTGCGTCTAAGTCTGCCCCGGTCTAATTCCCCTTTGGTATTTCTCCTCTCAGGAGGACTCCCAAGGGCTGTCTTTCAAGCTCCAAATGAGCAAATAAACCTGCATAAAGCCTCTTCGTCTCTATGAAAGGGTGACCTAAAGACAGATCTCAACCCATCCCTTCAAACCACTCTGTTCCGCTGCTTCTGACCCCTGTAGGACTGATAAGGAAATATGCTATGTGAACCGAGACTTTATAAGCCTGTAGTCCCCCCAGGGGCTTAATGAGAACACAGACAAAATGGCTTTTAAGAGAATCAAGGGGCATGTCACAAAATTTATTCTTAATAAACACCTTGTATCTCTAGTATCAGTGGCAGTAGTGCCTGTACGCTTTGCTATTACATGGATATAAATACATAAAAAAAATCTTTTCCCCAGGTTAATGTGCGCTCCCTACCACACTGCTCTGTGTTCTTTTCTTCAACATGGCACCCTGGTTGGGCACATTAATGTTCTCCCATGTGGACTTTAAAACATATTTGTTACTAACTTTATTTTCAGTGCAACTAATACTTGTGCAAATAACTCTTAAAGTTAACAAAAGAAGGGACTCTCACAAGAACCCCCTAACATAGCCAGGGCTGTCACACACACCTGCAAAACCACCATTCGCGACTGTATCAGCAATGCCAAGCATAGTGCTGGTACAGAGCAGTCACTGGCACCTGAACAGTATCAGGAAAAGGTCTTAACCACATCATGTGGCCAAGAAGTTGGCAGAGTGAGGATGCTCCCAAACCCAGGGCTCTCACTACAAGTTCAGTGTTCCTTCCGCTGCCTCCTGCTGGCCTCTTAAGCTCCAAGACAAAGCTTTTCATTCATTCTCACCAATGGGTCTGCACTGTTTCTCTTAGGGACTCATCCAGTTGTTCAAGGTGTTAGGCTTTCCATACGTGGCTCATGAGTCTGGCAGGGCTAAGGGCTGTGTTAAATCATTGGTGTGGTCCATGACCTGCAAAACTAGCCTTTAGAGGAGCCAAAAGAACTTCAGGTGCTAGGTCAAGCCAGGGAGAAACCCTGGCCCCCACTGTCCTTGCTGTGACTTGACACTTGGTATTGTCTGCAGAGATTAATAAAATTGTTCTTGCCACACAGTAGAAAATAGAGTTCTTGCAAAAGCAGACACATAAAGATGGCTGCAATATCTGCTCTATAAATCAATCTGATTTAAAAGACGAAGTCTAATGCAAGGAGAGGAAAAAGAGCGCTATGAACAGATAAACTGCATCTCTGATTGGAAGTTACAAGATGAAACCTAGGTAAGGGTAACTAGAAACAGGCCAGATCCTAACCTGGAATAATGAGGATATTGAAAATCAGGAACTTTGACAAACACACAGCGGTCAGAGAACAAATCCTGGGTGTGGAACAGACTAGGGCCTTTAGCAGCCCGAGCTTTGCAGACCAGGTGGCCAGGCTAATCTGACTCACAGGGAGGAGAGAGGTGAGAGTTGATGGCAAAATTCTCCAAAGACTCACAGATCCCGGCACTGAACATCACCCCTCCCACCTCTTAGGGAGGCAAAGGTCTGGAATATCCTCCCTCTCTACAGCCTTCAAGTCTGCAGCTGCCATTCCTTTTAATCAGATTTTTCTGGTTTTGGGGGAAAATTTTGGGGGAGATCACAGGAGGTGGCAGTGTCTGTCCCCAGGACAGAGACCCTGATGGTCTGGCTAGGGCAAACAGAATAGCCTTTCCTTCCCTCACCCCTCCCGGTCACCCACGACACCCATCACTACGTGTAATTCTCTGCTCTCCTTATCCCACCTCCTTGACTCCTGGAGTGTATGAGGAATTTGGGGGCAATTTACCCATTATCGGTGAAAGCTGGGCTGGGAAACACTATGCCAACCTAGGCAATCACGTGTGGTTCCCACACTCTCCTGCCTGCTGCCTTCCATGCTGTCCTGCCTCTCCCCCACTGGATGGAGAAGGTAATGGCCATGTTACATGTCAATGTATTCTAAGAGGATGGGTGGGGGGAAAAGGAAAGCAAGGCAAGCAGCCAGCAGCCCATCTCGGAAAAAGGGTTCCCGACCTCTGCCTTCTGAGTCTCTTTCTCTCTTGACTGTTTATGCATAACCCCTTTCCTTGGCACTCTCTGGGGAATGGCAGCTGAGAGTCTCAATTCTGTGGAAGGCAGAAACGGGAGAATCCACAGGCACATGATCAGTAAATGGGCAGTGGCCATTATACCTAGGTTCCCTGAATGCAGAGTTCCAACCAAAATCTAGATGGGATGGGAGAAAATGCCAGCCCCAGATGTTACTGAAATGCTCACATCACCTTTTGGTAACCGCATTCCCAGCAAACTGTTTCAGACGCTTCCAGAAATAGATGGAATGCAGCTGGGAGCTCTGAGCTGTGCAAATCATTTAACTGCATACAAATGATAGCTATTATACAGCCGGGATTCCCCCCGGGGAAACAATCTCTCTTCCCAACTCCTCTTATAACCTGATGAGTCAGCTGAGGTCAGGTGGTTGGAGCTGCATGTTAAGGAAGCCAAGGGCTCAGGAGAGCTGCTCTGGCAGTCCTGCCACGCTGCAGAGTGCTGCCCTGCACCCCCAGACACATCCAGTGTCCTCAGGGTCTGTCTTGCCAACACGTGATAGACGTACGGAGCCTAATGGAGGAGAGCATGGATGGCTCTATAAGCCAGACCAACTAGTGGAGAAAAGTCAGGGACAAAACGGGACCTGACTCCCACCTTAGGGATCAGGGTCATTGTTATGGCTGTGTAGTGAGGTCATTCTTCATGTTGGTCTCCTTACAGCGTCAGGCTGTCTGGTTTCTCATTCTTTTCTCTGCCTCGAACAGCTCCCTTCCCTTCTAGGTTTGGTCTCTAACCCACACTAGTTAAAAACAAAATAACAAAGCCAGTTAAAACTACATCTTATCAGAGTCCATATGGTTCTAAGCGAGGAGGAACTCCGTGACGGTGGACATTTCCTCCTGTCCTGGGTCACGGCTCTGTAGCAGGAAACCAACAACGAAGAGATTTACCTCTGTGTGTATGGTTTCTAATAAAAAGTTCCCAAGTAGAGCTAGTAAGTTCAGCCTTTCTGAAATACCACTCTGCTTAGAATTCACTAAAATGGTCACCCAGTTTCCCTTTTTTTTGCTGTATATGTAGTAGGTACAAAGCTGTTAACCTAAGAGTATCCCCAATCTCACCCCCACCCCAGGTTCTAAGTGTGCGTGCTTGGCTCCCGACCTTTGTTACGCTGATTAAGAAAATGGGTCCAACACCTGGAGGAGCCCAGCAGGCCTCAGGTATTGGAGGAGAGTTCTTAGGATGGGAGTTGGCAGGGAGACAGGAAGATGAAATTGGTGGACTGGCTGCCATGCGTGCTGGCTATTGTGAGAGAGAGAAAGATGGCAAGACAAGATTTTAACAAATTTTGTTATAGGTGAAAAATACACCCTTCACCTTAGGCATTATTTTGAGGGAATAAAGATTTTAGTTATTTTCAGTCTTATTTTTCTGCTGGACAGCTATTTCTCTGAATATGTCACAGTATAGGGATCAAATGGAATCCCTATTATATTAAGGTTTCACCTTCTTGTTTTTCTCTAATATTAAAATTAATTAACAGCTAACATTTATTGAGCACTTACCATGTGTCATTCATTTATTCAAGAAATATTAACTGAACACCTATTATGTTCTAGGCACTATTTAGGCACTGAATAAACAACCAAGAACAGGACATAAATGGTCTGTGTCTTCACGAAGCTTAGAGCAGAGAGATAATGAACAAATAAATGAACGAGAGACATAGAGTGGCCACTTTAGCCCAGGCAATGAAAGAATGCCTCCCTGCGGATGTGACTTTGGGATCTGACGCTGTGAAGGAGCCAGTCAAGTGAAGATCAGTGGACGAGCATTTTGGGAAGCAGAAACAGCTTGTACGCAAGTGTCAATGTCAGCAGGCACTCTGAGTGCTCAAAAAGGAAAAAGGTCAGTGTGGTTCAATCAGAACAGCAAAACTGCACAAAATGACACCAAGCAGAGGCTAGGACAAGACCATGCAGGGATAAGCAGGTATGGGGGAGAAGCCTGCATTTTACTCAGTGTGTGAAAATCAAGAAGTCACTGGAGGATTTTATTTTATTACTAGAGGCCCGGTGCATGAATTTGTGCACAGGTGGGGGGGTCCCTCGGCCTGGCTGGTGATCGGGGCCGATTGGGGCCAGCTGGCCCGAGGGAGGGACTGTGGGAGGTTGGCTGTGGGAACGCACTGACCACCAGGCCACAGCTCTTGCGTTGAATGTCTGCCCCTGGTGGTCACTGTGCATCATAGCGACCAGTCAACTGGTCATTCAGCCACTTAGGCTTTTATATATATAGATTATTTTTCTGTTAATCCTCACCTGAGGATATTTTTTTCATTGATTTTAGAGAGAGTGGAAGGAAGGCAGGGAGGGGGAGAGGAAGTTGGGGGGGGGAGAGAGAGAGAGACATTGACGTGAGAGAGACATATCGATTGGTTGCCTCCCAAATGTGCCCCAACCAGGGCCAGGGATGGAACCTGCAAGTCCACATGCACTGCAAGTTGGTCAGTACCTACACCCTCTTGCCCTACAAGTACCAGGGATTTAAATAATGGAAATGAAAAGATACTAAACCACTTAGCAAAAATGCTTTCTTGTTTGCTAAGACTATAGAAACAATCTAGAATAAAAATGGAATATTGTTCTGAACCCAAGTCCAACTCTCAGGTGTTGGCTACGGTTTCAGAACTAGAATCACACATGCTTACACAGTCTCGTGCACAGACCCACTAACCATGCAAACATAGCTGTTTCATATGAGTCCACTGAATGGGGCCAGTTCTTCTTCTCACACCAGCTCCACTTCCAGAACCAGCTTCTCCTTCACCAGGGAGTGCTAGGAACTCCTAACCTGCGTATTAGATCCTCATGAGGTTGAGGACTTGAACCTGAAGCCGAGTGACCCACCCTTGGTGAAGTGGGCCCTAAGGCAAGCCCACCTGCCGGGGAGGGTGCCTTCGGCCTCAGGATGGCCAGGGAGCAGCCAGCCCTGCTCATAAGAGTACCCTAGGAGATCACTGCTGTCCTGGGCAACTACCAATAAAGCAGGTGACTGTGAATCAGGAATTTCCTGCTTCATTCCTGGCCCTCCCCAGGCTTCTCAACATGTATTCTTACTTGCAGTGATATCAGGAGCAAAACCATTGCATTCTCTCTGTGTCTTCATTGGATCCTCTTAAATTAAATAGAACAGAAAGAGGCCTCACACGGATTGAGGATGAATTCAGAAGAAAGGGATACGTGGAAGCAGAATGAAAGGGTCCAGAGTAGTAGTTAAAGGAAAGAGGCCCTAGAGACATACTACCTAAGTCTGAACCCCAGCTGTGCCAATTTTAGCTTTTTGATTTTGGGTAAATTATTTAAACTCTCTGTGACTCAGTTCCCTCATCTGTAAAATGGGAATAGAGATAGCACCCACTCATAGGGCCGTTGAGAATGTTAACAAGAACATGTGGAATCGTGTCTGGCCCAGAGTTAGAGCTATGTAGGTGTTCATCATTATCATGGTGGGTTTCTTAAAACTGAATGTAAACCTGTGGTTCTACTCTTGGGAAGAATTATACCAAGGAAGGTACAAGGACCCTCAAAGATTAAGTAGTCAAAGGGGTGTGTCCCCTTGAGCAGTTGGAGGAAAATAAGACAGTTATTTAGAGCATGGATAAATGCAGCCGAGGAGAACTGAGAGAATTGCACAGGTGTATAAATGCTCTAGAATATCTAAATTCCAGGAAATGGGCTGTGGGGATTTATCTAACTTAATTAAGAAAACTCATCATTGTCAACTGGTACAGTAAGTGACATGCAGAACACCTTACCACCTGGTTTAGATCGAGAAAATCACAGAAGACAATCTATTAGGAACAACGGGGTGTCACAGTGATGATCTGGGGAGGAGATGAATGCAATCTGGGGAAAAATGTATGTTCTGCCTTTGTGTATGGCAAGTCTGCATCCTTTTTTGTATCTTGATGATTTATTATTTATTTTATTTTTTATTGTTGATAGTATTACAGATATCTCCCATCCTTCCCCCCCGCCTTTATCACCTTCCTCCCAGCCCCCACCCACTCTCAAGGGCAGTATATAAGTTCTTTGGTTTATCTCTTCTATGTTCCATGCCTCTATGCTTCGGGTCTTATTTTGTTGGTAAATTCATTTTGTTCAGTAGATTCCACAAATAAGTGAGATCATGTGATATTTGTCTTTCTCAGATTGACAAAAAAAAGTTCTTTCACTTAGCATAGTATTTTCAGGTCCATCCATACTGACCCATAGGGTAAGAGATCCCTCTTTTTTATAGCTGCATAGTATTCCATAGTGTAAATGTTCCACTCATGGGCATTTGGGCTGTTTCCAAATATTAGCTATTATAAATTATGCTGCTATGAACATAGGGGTACATTTATTCTTTCTGAATGCTGTTTTGGGGTTTTTAGGATATATTTCCAGAAGTAGGATTGCTGGGTCAAATGGAAATTCCATTTTTAATTTTTTGAGGGAACTCCATACTGTTTTCCATAGAGGCTGCACCAGTCTGCATCCCACCAGCAGTGCACTAGAAGCCTGCATTGTTGCTTTGCTTTTCCAGGTGACTCATCACTTACTCCACCAGATACAGTATGACCACAACACTCTCCCTGTACAGGTGAGGCTGGCCATGTTCACAGCCTGATAAATACACCTACAGGCTGAGCTCTACTCTGTGTGTTAGCCAACTTTTCACCAGCCTTGATTAGTAGCTGGCTGATATTATAAGCTAGCAGAAAGGTCAACAGCGGACAGTAACCAGGGACACCAGACTCTGATAGCCTCTCTCACGACTGCCTATTTACTGAGTTAATTTTCCTGCCCCTCATTCTAGAGAACTCAGTTCTCCAAGTACTGCTGGAAGAGGGACAGTGCTCTCACATTTCCTTCCAGGACACGCTTAGGCTTAGGAAGAGGATGGCTTGCTTAAGCATCAGCACTGGTTCACCCATGCATGGTTGAATTATCGGCAATTTCTCTCCTATCGACTCTTCAGCATTTTTCAAGTTATGTATGAAAAATGCGGCACCTTTTGATGTTAAACAAAGAACTAAAGAGATTGCTTCCTTAGGCCAACTTACTTCACATCTAACCAATCTCTAAGATATATGAAGTTCAACAGAGATAAATGTGGAGGGTGGAACTCACCTCTGTTCTTTTTCCGTTGTAATCTATAAAGGAAGTGTTAAGAGGATTAAAGGAAGAAGCTCATTTGAAAGTGCCAGTATCTGGCATATGGCATTGTAGGATTTGCTCCCCAAAGATGGATTCATCTGCTCAGTCTAAAGAGACTACACATTCTAAAGGTCCATGTCACTGCCTCCAGCGCTGGCACTGTCTACCCTTCCAGCAGACTCCCACTGCCCAGGGATGGGCTAATCGTTCATCCTAGAACAAAGAGGGGCCTCATTCACCTGACTCACATACACCTGCATTCCTTAATGAAAAGAAAATGAGTTCAACATCAACCAGTTCTTTCTTAGGCACCATCCAAGAGGACTTGCCATCCTGAAGTTTTACTTTTATTCAAATGCCATTATTTGCATGGGTCTCTAGCACAGGCTCACAGTCACATGGTCTAATATGGGTCCAATTTTCTTTCACCAAGTGGAAAAGTATGTCAAGTAGAGTAAGGACTTAAAATCCGAGTAAGAGTTTACTTTGCCTTAAATAAGACTCAGGTATTATTTTGTTGTAGTAACGTTTTAGAATCACTATTTTCTGAACGCCAAGGCTGTGCTTTGAACATCTCAGGAGAAAGAAGCCAAGTAGATAAATTAAATCAACTACTTTATTGTTGAGGAGAACTGAAGGCTGCTCCATTTGGAGATGCAATGTTTCACAGGTGTGAGGCTTCACATGCCCGTGCTCCCCTTTTTCATCAAATCAAATCACACCACACCCCAATGGCAATGCATCAAGCTTCCAATAGCCTCCACACATTGGTTCAGACTTCCATTTGCCTTTGTTTCAACACTGAAAGTTCCTCTCTCTGTGAAGTCACTAAAAGTCATTTTGCCATGATATTGTCATTTCCATAGACCGCCAGAGGCAGAGTTCCTTCTGAAAACACTGGAATGAATGTAGTGCTCCTGCAAAAGGGCAAGATTATAAGACTCAAAAAGCAAGTGCTTGTTTAGCACCCGAGTCTGAATAAAAGCAGAGGTGATAGTGGCGGAAGCAGTTCTCTAATAGCTTGTCTAATTTGCCTGAATATAACTACAGACTGAACTCACGGAGGACATGCTACTTAACTTTCTTCAATTTCTTCATTTGTAAAAGTTAAGTAATATACATAATAATGGTACTTACTATATCGGGTTGTTGTGGGGATTAAATGAGATAATGAAAAAAACCCCACTTAGAACATGCTTAAAACACGGTGGGCAATCACTTAATGTTATTGCTTTCCTGTGAATTTTGCCAAATGCTTCTACTTGAGCCAGTTGAGCTCAGATATTAACATATAATGAAATGTAGGACTAGAAGGGACTTTGGGATCCACCTGCTCCAGAGAAACGGAAGAGCATGACCTGGGATCACATAGTGTATGATGGAGCCAAGATAGAATCTGGGTCGCCTGACTGTAATTTTATGTCTAGTTGGAACATCTTGTTTGGAATGGTGTTTGACACAGTGAAGAAGTTGTTTACTTGATCCCGCATGAATCAAACTTTGGTTAGTTTTAATTTCTTCTGAAATTCCACCTATTACTTAAGTACAAACAACACTATAAACCCTCATCACTGTTAAATTCTGTCCTGGGTACAAAAGGTAACAAGACCAAATATTAAATCGAAGTTCTCTGCAGCCTGGAGGTAGGACTCATGTGAAATTAGTTCTAGTTTGCTCACCAGCTTAATGGCACTGTCAGTTGTTTTTTAATTAAGTTACCCTTCACTGCTACACTGCACGAATTTTAAGAGCTAACGGAAATGCTTGCTGTGTTCCCCATGCACTTTATAGTGAAATAATTCGAAGTGGTACTCTTTTAAAGGTTGAGATAAGGGCATTTCAGAAAACAGCTTCAAAGTGTTTTCCTAGGTAATGAGAGTCTGGAAATTCCTGCAAGTTTCCAGGCCCTGAAAAAGAAAATTCTCATTCCTCCCAAGTCAGCTATTACAATTCTTTGTCTGTGAAATAGAAATCATGACCCTTGTAACTGAGGGGAGATATAGAGGAACGGTGTGACAAAGGCATTGCCCAAAGAGGTGGTGGCAATTTCCAAAACAACTGCAAAGGTGGATGTCCTCTTTTTATTCTTTCTTTCCAAGATCAAAGCTGGTGTGCCATCCTAGCTTCTCTTCTGCCCCTAAGAAGGTTCGCTTGAGATAACTCTGAACCAAAGTAGATGAAGTAAACTAAAGTCAGTATGTTGTCATTACATTGGGAAACAAAAAAGAGGGACTGGCTCCTTCTGGGGAGAGAATCTGATTGAAGAATAATGTGAATTCCCAGCAAACCAATTGCTTGCATGAGAATATCATACCGCTGTTCCTTAGCAATCAATGCTGTCCTTCAACCAAGGCTCTGTGAATGGCCAAGTAAGCTAAGTACCTTCTTCAGTCTCTTGTATCTGAACTGTAACTTGAGACTCTAATTAAAATGAATGCTCTAATGGCATCTTGGAATTACTCAACTGACAAAGTTGAGAAATCAGAGACTGCTTTGGTTAACAACATTTAATGACAGTCTGCAATTAAAAAATATTTAGGAACTGCTATGTTGCTCTATTGCTATTCAAACATAAATACAAAAGAAAGATCTGTCACTCAACTAACTTCATTAAATTAGTCAAATTATGACTAATTTTACTGCAGTACAATAGGTTCTTTGTTGCTAATATTTATTTCCACTGATTAAAATCCTGGGTTTAATGGCAATGATCCTTCCTCCCGCCAAGTTTCTGTTAGACTCTTCTTGGAATATAAGTGATAAAATGATCCTACAAAGCACATTTATGCTTCAAAGGTGGATTATAATTTGATTTCCATGGTGGTTTTCCCACTGAACATCTATGTAGTGGTTTTTGGAAAGTCTCCTCAGTAACCTAGTTCAGCTTTAATATTACTCAATTCATTCATTCAATTCATCATTCATTCATTCAACCAGTGTTTACTGAGCATCTAGGTGCCAGGAACTGTCTTAGGTACTAGGGATGTGAGCAAAATAAAAGTGTCCATTGCCCTCCGTCCCAAGAGGGCGACAGAAAATTAGCAGCCACGTGCAATGCAGCATGTCAAGTGCTAATGCTAGAGGAGGATCAATGCTAAAGGAGCACCTAGCAAGGTACCCTTACCCAGATCCACAGGGGATTCAAGAAAGACTATCTTGGGGAAAATGGCAATGAAATAGAAGAGGTGAAGAAGCAGTAGAAAAGCATTCTGGGAAGAAGGAGTATCAGGTACACAGACCAGGAAGAGAGAGGACACGGCAAGTGAAAGAAATGGAGAGAAATTCACTGTTGATACAGTTGGTTTGGAATAATGAGGTCTAAAGAGGCAAACCGGGGCCAGATTATGAAAGGTTGTAAAAGCCAAGTGAAGGTGTTTGGCTTTATTGTAGGAATACAGGGGAGGCATTACAGCTTTAGAGAGGAAGGTGGGAATGTTCCTGGACTGTGGCCTCCCGCCATCTCAGAACCGGTTGGAGGGATGACAGTCTGTGCCATCAGACCACTTCTTCTCATAGATAATACCCCTCGGCCCCATCCCACTTTAAAAACTATTACAGACATTTCATAGCCACGGAGTGACTCTTTTTTTGTATAAAATAACAACTTTGTTAAAATAAAAAGGCTAAGCTAACAGTTGATCATGTTCTTGATCTAGAAGGTACTTTAAAGATCAGATATTCTAACTCATCTCACTTTTTGGGTAAAGAAACCAAGATTAAGAAAGGTGAACTATTTTTTCTGAGGGCCTTTGGGTGCTGAAGACTACGAAAGGCCTAAAACCCATGTTCCTGTTGGTCATTGCTCTCTGTAGCAATATCGGAGAGTGAAATCTAATTTGATTTAGACATTTTTCTTCTCTTATCATATATGCTGGGTTAAAATATTTTTTTTAACTTACCAGTATATTTGAAAGCTAAGGAGCTCTCCTGATCTCCATCAGGAATGTAATATAAGAAATATTATAATGGAACCCTGTTCATAATGTAGACTTATATTGCAAGTGCATAGAAGACCTTTAAATGAAACCTCAAGGCTTTTTCTAGTCTTAGCATCATCTAAATAAAGCCATAATCATAATGATTTAACCAGTATCCTCATTTTTGTTGAGGTTGTGATATTATTGTCTTTTTGTTTCTTGGGGTATTTTTTTAAATTATCCTTCATTGAGGATAATTTAAAAAAATACCCCAAGAAACAAAAAGACAATAATATCACAACCTCAACAAAAATGGGCTCTCTGGCTCCAAAGTTATCCTACACATTTCCCAACTGTGTCTAGAAAAACAGCTATTATACAGACTTTAATTCTGCTTTTAAGGATTCCCTGAAAACTAAAGTAGTAACCATAAACTTTTCAGGTAATGTACGTCCTACCATCACAATTTAATTACAGCATAGGAGGTTGAGCTTTATAACCTGGGAAGCAGTTGGCTGGGAATTCAAGCAGCCATGTAATGGCTTCTGCTAACTTAAAAACCCTAAATATTTTTAAAATTAGAAAACATAGGCAAATGTTCAATCTCATTTTTATCTGTAGTAATACATATAAACTATGGCACATATCTTTCTAAAATCCAGTCCTTGAGGGCATTGTTCTACAGTTTACCATATGAGCATAGTTGAGAAAATGGTGCTGTATTGCCTTAAAAATCATTTACTAAAGAGCCTAGCTCACCCTCAAAGGAAGACACAGTTAAAAAATATCTTAAGAAAAACCTAACAAACCTGCATGTACTGAATATTTACCAGGTATATTTCAATAATTTTCATTTTCTCAATCAATTTCTATTAGCTTATCCTTTCATTAAAAAGGAATACATTTTAAGAGAATTATGTATGGAACCAAGGAGGTTACAAAAAAAGTTAATTTTTTTTGTAATGCTTACATAATAACTGGGGCAGCATATATATTTGAAAAACCATAATTCCTAACTAAGATTATAAGTAGGTGCATTGTGGCCTTGTGAAATCTGTAAATGCAAGTACTGAAAAATGTAAAGCAAGAAAAATGCAGGAGAAAAGCTGTTAAAATTATCTATATACATAAAACCCTAATATGCAAGTAGATCGAACAGCGGAACAACCAAACAACCGGTCACTATGATGTGCACTGACCACAAGGGGGCATGTGTGGAACATGGCTGGTGTCAGCAGCAGGCGGCAGAGCACGGAACATGGTGGGCGTTGGCCGTGGCGGGATGGTGGAGCAGGTGAGCGGGGGTGCCAGACCAAGGCTGGGTGCTGGTTGCTGTCATTGGGGCAAGCCTCTGGTGGTTACTGAAAGTTCTTTGCTCCCATGCACCGCACTCACACCCACTGCCGGCTCCTGGCACTAGCCCCGATCTCTTGGTGCTGTCAGCGGGTGTGAGAGGTGGCTGCCGGCCCCGGTTGCCCCTCAGGGCTTCTCCACCTTGCCCTGCTCCTGAGGGGGATGGGGGCCAGCAGCCGCCTCTTGCACCCGCTGCCGGCGTTGGCCCCACTCACTCTGCACCATCAGCGGGTGCGAGTGGGGCCAGCACCGTCAGTGTGTGGGAGTGGCGGCAGTGGGAGTGGGGCTGCCTGCAGACAGGGGACTGGGGGCCGCTGTGGGAGGGCTGGGCAGGAGCGCAGAGGATGGGCCAAGACCCGCCCCGGTGCCCACTGCAGCCTCATGGCCCACAGTTCCCTTCAAGGTGCAGGAATTCACGACCTGGGCCCCTAGTTTTGAGATAATTTTAGATTTACAAAGGAGTTGCAAAGACAGTATGGAGATCTTGTATACTCTTCACCCAGCTTCCCCAATGCTAACATTTTATATAACCATGGTGTAATTATAAACTAAGAAATTAACATTAGGATGATATTATCTAAACTACAACTTCATTTGGATTTCCTCATTTCCCCCACAAATGTTCCTGAAGGAGTTCAGAACATGCCACCCCAAAATATGCTACTTTGGCCTATGGATTATGTTGAGCTGAGGGCACTTGGGAAACAGCAGATGCAGGAAAGGCTGACTTCCCCTTTTCCACCTAAAAACAGGCCATAAAATCTCCCAGGAGAAGGTGTCCTCCCTGTACCAGGAAGAGAGCATCTTTATCACTGGAGACTGGGAATCGATGCTTAAATGGGTCTGTACAAACAACTTCCTAAAATAAGCCTTATCTTCTACTAGTTTCTCTCCCACCCCATATGTCTCCTAGTTACTCCCCCACAGTTTATTGCCCCCAGCCCAAAGCCCTCTGTCTTGTCATTTCTTCACAAATCTATCAGTTCTTTGTCTAAGAGGTCTAAATGCTTTTGGCTCTGGTCACTTCTTCAGGTCTTTTTTCTCTTGTGAAGGCATCCAAATACCCCAGAAATTCAATAAAACTCAGATGCTTTTCTTTTGTTAATAGTCTTATGTCAGTGTAATTCTTAAGCCCAGCCAGAGATCTTAAGACAGTAAAGGATAAGTTTTCCTCTCCTACATCCTTTTTCTGTTCCTGGCTCAAGTCCAGGATCCCACGTTGCATTTAGTTGTCTCCATCTATCAATTAACAGTTTCTTGGTGTTTCCTTGTCTCACTCTTTTATGACCTTGATACTTTTGAAGAATACTGGTCAGACATTTTGTAGAACGCCCCTTGATTTGGAGTTGTGAATTTTAGGGAAGAAGACCACAGAGGTGAAGTATTCTTCTCATCACACTGTATCAGGGTGTACATGAGGTCAACATGGCTTATTACTGGTGATATTCACCTGGATCACTTGGTTAAGGGGGTGTTTGTCAGGTTTCACCACTGTAAATTTACTAATGTTGCCTTTCCATTCTCTATTCATTTGAAGTGAGTCACTAAATCCAACCTACATTCAAGGGGAGAGGAATTAAGCTTCACTTACTAGAGGAAGAAGTCTCAAAGAATTTGTCAACAGTTATCATAGTAATAACTATTTTGGGAGCGATATTTTGAATCTATGCCAACATACCACTTCTCAAAGTTTTGCCCTGATTTTAGAATTCATTGATGAATCTTGCCTTCAACAATTTACTGTGGTCTTCTAATGATGATTTTCTATTTCCCTTGTCTCTTCTATATTTAATAATTGAAATTTTTTGTAAGAAATATTTATTCCTTGTGACCATTTATTTATATTAGTATGATATAATTTTTTATACTTTCATTGAATTTATTAGGGGTAACATTGGTTAATAAAATTACATAGGTTTCAGGTGTACAATTCTAAAATACATCATCTGTGTATTGTATTGTGTGTTTACTACCCCAAGTCTCCTTCCATCACCATTTATTCCCCCTTTACCCTCTTCTACCTCCCATCACCCCCTTTCCCTTTGGTAATCACCAATATGGTATCATTGATATTTTTTTTGGATGATACTATTACTGATTTATTTTGTTGCTAAAATTGCTCCAGCTTTGGCCACTGAAGGGTTTTGTAGATTAGCTTCTGTGTCTTTTTAACATGTTTTCTTTTTTTTTTTTTCCTTGAGCAGTTCATTACTTTCTGGCACTAAAATATTCTCTAGGCTCATTGGGTATTTTCCTTTCCCAGCCCTAGACTCAGCCATTTCTCCAAGGGGTACTGGGTCATTTTATTGGAAAATGATTCAGGCATACCTCAGAGATACTGTGGTTTCATTTCCAGACCACTGCAATAATGCAAGTATCGCAACAAACCAGATGGATTTTCTGGTGAATTCTACCAAACATTTAAAGAAGATTAATTAATTGGTATTAACTATTAATACCAATCCTCAAACTATTCCAAAAAATGAAAGAGGAGGAAACAAATCCAAATTCATTTTATGAGGCCAGCATTACCCTGATGCCAAGCCAGACAAGGACCCTATAAGAAAAGAAAATTACAGGCCTATATTTCTGATGAATATAGATTAAAAACTCCTCACCAAATATTAGCAAACCAAATTCAACAACACATTTAATGGATCATAAACCATGATCAAGTGGCATTTATTCCAGGGATAGAAGGATAACTCAATATCCACAATCAATCAATGTGATACACTACATTAACAAATGAATAAAAATTGTATGATCACCTCAATAGCTGCAGAAAAAGCATTTGATGAATTCAATATCCATTCATGATAAAAAAAAAACTCTTAACAAAGTGGGTATAGAGGGAGACTAACTTAACATAACAAAGGCACTATACAACAAGCCCACAGCTAACAAAATACTCAAAGGTGAAAAGTTGAAAGCTTTTCCTTGTAAGATCAGGAACAAGACAAGGATGTCCACTCTTGCCACTTTTATTCAACATAATATTGGAAGTCCTAGTCAGAGCAAACAGGCAAGAAAAAGAAATAAAGGCATTCAAATAAGAAAGAAAAAAGTAAAACCATCTCTATTTGCAGATAATATATTACATACAGAAATCCCTAAAGTCTCAAACAAAAAACTGTGGGAGCTAATAAACAAATTCAGTAAAGTTATAGGATACAAAAATCAATACTAAAATATCAGTTGTGTTTCTATCCTATATAATAAAAGGCTAATATGCAAATCGACCAAACGGTGGAATGTCTGGTCGCTATGATGCGCACTGACAACCAGGGGGCAGATGCTTAATGCAGGAGCTGCCTCCTGGTGGTCAGTGTGGTCCCACAGGAGGAGTGCTGCTCAGCCAGAAGCCTGTGTGGTGGCAGGAGCCTCTCCCATCTCCATAGCAGCGCTAAGGATGTCCAACTGACAGCTTAGGCCTGCTCCCTATGACAGCTGTCAGTCGTACATCCCCTGAGGGCTCCTGGACTACCAGAGGATGCAGGCCGGACTGAGGGACCCCTGCCCTCTGAGTGTACGAATCTCATGCACTGGGCCTCTAGTATAGTAATAACTATCAGAAAGAGAAATTAATCCCATTTACTTTGCATCAAAAAAGAACTAAGAATGAATTTATTAAGGTAATTGACCTTTATATCAAAAACTATGACATTGAAGACACAAATAAATGAAAAGACAGTCCATATTCATGTATTGAAAGAATATTGTTAAAATGTCCATACTACCCAAAACAATCTACAGGAACAACGCAACCCCTATAAAAATTCCAATGGCATTTTTCACAGAAATAGAATAATCTTAAAATTGGAATGAAACACCAAAAGACTCTTATTGGTCAAAGCAATTTTGGGAAAGAACAACAAAGCTGGAGGCATAACACTTCCTAATTTTAAACTATATTACAAAGCTGTAGTAATCAAAACAATATGGCATTGGCCTAGAAACAGACACAAAGATCAATGGAACAGAATAGAGAGCCCAGAAATAAACCCATGCCTATATGGTCAATTAATTCTGACAAAGAAGCCAAAAATAAACAGTGACGAACAGACTCTTGGATAAATGGTGTTGGGAAAACTACACAGCCACATGCAAAAGAATGAAACTGGATCACCATCTTATATCATCATAAAAATCAACTCAAAATGGCCTAAAGATTTAAATGTAAAACCTGAAACCATAAAACTCCTAGAAGAAAACATAGGTGGGTAAGTTCCTAGACATCAGTCTTGGCAATGATTTTTTAAATTTATTAGCAAAAGCAAAGGCAACAAAAGCAAAAGTGGGACTACATCAAACCAAAAGGCGTCTGCATAGCAAAGGATCAGCAAAATTAAAAGGTAACCTAGAGAATGGAAAAAAAAAATTAGATATAATTTATCTAACTAGGGGTTAATGTACAGAATATATAAAGAACTCATACAACTGAATAGCAAAAAAACAAAAAACAAAAAATAACCCACACCAAATAATATTTTAAAAGGGGCAAAAGATCTGAATATAAATTTTTCAAAAAAGACATACAAATGGCCACAGGTACATGAAAGGTGCTCAACATTACTACTGATCAGGAAAATGGAAATCAAAACCACAATGAGTATCAGCTCACACTTGTCAGAATGGCTATTGTATAAAAAGGACAAGAAATAACAAATGTTGGCAAGAATGTGGAGAAAAGGTAACACTCATGCACTGATGGTGGGAATGTAAATTGGTGCAGCCATTATGGAAAAGAGTATGGAGCTTCCTCAAAAAATTAAAAATAGAACAACCATACAATAGAACAATTCCACTTCTGGGTATTTATCCAAAGAAAATGAAATTACTATCTTGAAAACATATCTGCACCCCCATGTTCACTGCAGCACTACTTATAAATAGCCAAGACCTGGAAACAATCTAAGCATACATCAATGAATGAATGAATGGATAAAGAAAATGTGGTGTGTATAAATATAACTCAGCCATAAAAAAGAAGGAAATCTTGCTAATTGTCACAACAGGGATGGACCTTGAGGGCAGTATGCTAAGTGAAATAAGTCAAACAGAGAAAGACAAATCTAAACACACACACACACACACACACACACACACACACACACACACCAAACTCATATATACAGAGAAAAGATTTGTGGTTACCAGGGGCAGGCGGTGATGAGGCTGGTGGTGGTGGTGGGTGATGGACAAAATTTAAAAAGGTACAAACTTCCAGTTATAACATAAGTAATCCTGGGGATATAATGCACAGCATAACAACTCTAGTTAACAGACACAAGATCAATGGAACTGTATTGTATATTTGAAAATAACAAAGAAAATTATTAAAAGTTCTTATTTCAAGAAAAAAATTGTAACTATGTGTGGTGATAGATTCTATCTAAATTTGTTGTGATCATTTCATGATATATATTTATATCAAATCTTTATGTTGAACACCTGCAATTACTACAATGTTATATCTCAATAAAGAAATAAAAATGAAAAGACATCTAAATATTCTGGATATTGACCAAAGGCATATAACAAATTGAGGATTTATTCAAGAAAACCTACTGGATCTCAATAAGAACAGTGGGAGTCTGTGACATTTTAGCTAGAGTTGCCCCCATCCCTAAGCCCCTTTCACCTCAGCTCCATCACCTGGAAATTCTACCCCAGCCTCAGCAGATGGGGAGGGATGTGAGAACTGGCAGTTCTGCTTCCCTGCTGCAGGGGGCTGACTGTATTTGGAGCAGAGCATGGAAAAATTCCTGCCTGAGCACTGCAAGAAACAATAGTAATCTCAGTGGCAAACCATCAGGAAAGGCTAACATCGTGGGTAGCCTGACATGTTGATACTCGTTGAGACAAGCACAAAAAGGCAGACCAGCCAGAAATTTAATAGGGAGATCAGGGAAGGAAACAACTAGAGAATCTGGCTAAGATCCCCCTTATTTCTGGGGGTCTGGAAGGCTGTGCATGCTCAGCAGAGATCAGACAGAGCTCTAATGAGCTACTTGCTACTGTCCTTGGCTGATTCTCCCTGAGTCATTGTGTGTGTCTAGCACATAAAATGATAATAAAATGCATTTATACCTACCTGCTGTAGTCACAGGTCATACAACATAACAGACCGCCTACACTGCCTCTTTTATTACACAGGTGGGAAATCAAAGCCCTTGAGTAATTTAAGAACATACATTTCTAAAAAGTTAGTAGAAAACCATTAGAAGTTAGTACAAATGGGTCTCAGGGCTTTGCCAAAATTCATTGACCTGCAACAAGGTGGCATAAGAATTAACAAATAAAAACTGGTCAGGAAAGTTTTGAGTACCTATACCAAATGTACAAAAAGATCTTCCTCAATCTTGGTCCCACATTTATTCTCCCCCGTCCCTCTCTTTTCCTCTTCCCTCCTGGGAATTTTGTTAAACGGAGAGAAAATAATAAGGGCTCTTCAGGAAGTCACTCCTTATGGGTTCTCAAACAGGTGATATACTACACTGGAGAGGGGATCACACCTGTCCCAAGAATGACAGCTATGTGACAGTCATTGCTTTTAAGTGATCCTCTTACCTTCTGTTTCGTTTTTTCATAACTTCTAACTTCTGGTTCTAGCCCTTCACTTTATGTGCTTTGTGGGCGACAACTTATGCTAAAAATACTCTAGTCTTTTGATTGGGTATCTATAATTCCCAGGGAAAATGACCATGACATAGATATACGCTCCAGTTCCAATTGCTATTAAAAACTATTAAGTATTAACATTTTCACCTTTACAACACAGCTTCTTTCCATAATAAAAGGCTATCCATGCATGTCTTCAAGCCCCATTGTTATAAATTCTGCTTGTTCAAGCAAGTAATTATAACTACTCTTGAAGGCAACAGAATATTCCATGTGAATTGAAGGCTGTTTTCTCTAAGATTGGTACAATGCAAAAGCTACTTCAGGTTGGCACCAAGGAAACCTGCTCCCACGACAACCTTCATATGTTCCTGCCTTCCTTGATGGCTTGACATTTGGCTCATCCTTGGCATTTAGTCGATTTTAAATCGCTAGGAAAAATAAGGGACAAATCCCTCTATTTATACAGCTGACGTATTTGCTGCGCAGAATCTTGTATAATCTGTCTTTGTGAGAAGAACAGCAGACATTTTAATAGCTTAAAAACATCACTGACGTACAGCCTAACCAGCATTCGGGAAAGAGGACAAAGCAAGGAATGGAGTAGGACTGGCTGCTGCACATTGGAGTGAGCCCCTTCTTCAGGTTTCATTTATTTAAAATTTTTGTTTGTTACTTGAAGACTGCATTTGGGGATAGGAGGCTGGAACCTGGGGCAGGCATGGAAGGGTGGTGTCTCTATCAAGGGAAAACGCTGGGTTGAGACTAATTCATAGAAACCACATCTGTTCTGTTAATTGAGAAAAAAATACAAAAATATGCCTGGAGAGAGTGTGGCATGAATTTTGCCACCAACTATACCTGGATTTAAACTGTGGCCACCATGTACCTGCTCAATAACCACAGACAGCTCTCTGAGCTTCTCGGAGTTTCCGTATAGGCACAATTGACTAAATGAGATAACGCAGGTATAAAACTCCCAACCCTGTTCAGATACTCTCATATGTGTCACTAGCCACCCCTCTTTTTCTGCCTTATCAAAGCCATCCAGAGGTAGGTGCTCAGAGTGACAAACCTATCTTTGCAGATACAGCAATACATTTTCTTGTCATGATTGTATTTCAGGTAACACAAAAAATTATAGGACTCATTCTGAAATGTAACAACTCAAAGTTTTTTCTTATAATTTTTTGGGCCAGGATGAAATGATTGACTTTTACTTGGTACTTTTCCTACTGAATCACTTCTAAAAGATAAGATATTTTAATAGCAGCTGACCCACGCAGCAGGATCCCTTGGGTCAGCCACTAACAACAACACAGAAAGGCAAGGATTATTTTAGATCATGAGTCTGCCAGATAGAGTACAACTCCCCAAAGAAAACATAGCGCATAAATGTTTCCCCCAAAACTCCCTGGCCAATTCCTTCCTCTGTCAAGAATTGCCTGGATGTGATGGGGCCCTCTGCATGCCCGAGTCTAGCGTATGCCGTGATGGCCCCTGGCAGAAGATGAGAGCTGCTCGGGTTTCAGGCTGACATACCACACCTGCTGTCAGAGCTACTTCACGCCCTGGCAGGGAGAAGCTCCTCTCAGCAGTGCCCGCTGCAATTACTACATGAGTGACACGTCTTTGAATCACCAGGATGACTCACATGAAAAAGAGAGCCCCAGCCCTCACCTGGGTTTGGAGGCCAGGCGGCAACCTCCAGGGGAGAACCTGATCTTCCTAGCTAAAACAGCAGGTAGGAAGCATAAGCCCTGCAAATACTTTTTTAATTAAGTGGAGGATTTCCCCCCTCCTCTCCCCCCTAGCTCTGCTTCTGTCTTCTTTCTCTCCTGTCTTACCAGATGCTCTTAGACACTGTGTCACATCTGCGAGCCTGTGAACAGACCCGAAACAAGGTCAAAATAGACCCAAAACAAGAGGTCCCACCAGCCAAGAGCAATCGTGGCGCAGTAGTAACAATTTTGCAAAGAGCAGTGAAGATGGTTCAACATTTCAAATTACTCACCTAAAATGTAATTGAAATCCAACTGTTAATTAATACTTTAGTTATTGGTGAAAACAGACCCTTGGATTCCTAAAGCAGAGATCTATATTTTAACTCAGAAAGCAAAAGAAGTAAAAACAAGACAGCCAGATATGATCAGAAAATGTTGTTGAGTTCTCAGCATACACATATTCCTAATACCTTAAATATTGATTCTTCTAAAACCAACCCACTATTTGTCCTAAAAAATTCGCCCAAGGGTTTATGTAACAAACTGAACTCATTCTCTTTCCCCAATGGCACCTTCCCCCCAACCCCAAACACGCACACCACCCCTCTTCTGGTCTCAATTTGCCAGACCTATAAATTAGAGTCCTTGGAGTACATTTGCCAATCCGCTCTGCTTTAAATCTGCTATTAAGATTTTACCTTGTCTATATCTTTTAAAATTTCATCTCTTCTCTTCCTTACCTTTGCTGTGCCTTGATTTAGTCACACAGTCCTCCCGGGTGACTATTACAACTCACGGCCCTCCTTGCAGTCACGCACTTCACTCCTAAATATGCATCTAATCCATGTCATTCCACTGTTTTAAACCTCCCCCAACTCTCCATTGCCTTCAGTTTGGCATCTAAGACTCTTCACAACCCACTAGCTAGCAGCTTAGCTAACCTCTCCAGCTCCATCTGGCACCAACCAGTCTCTAAGCTCCAGCCCGCCAAGCTGATGAATGTTCCACTAACACACCCATGCCCTCCATAACTTCCCATCTCATACACTTATAGCCCCTCCCGAGATGCCCCTCCACGCTCCCTACACTGAGCCTTTCCTCTCTGTGCTCTCAGCACTTTGTCCTGATCTCTGATTCCGTACTTAGTTTACACTGCAATTATATGGAGGGTATCCATATATGGAGGGTATCTATCTTAGTCATCTCTATCACTGATACGGAGTATGAAGTTTGCTATTAAAAAGACTCATTCAAAAAAAATTCTGAAGAATATACTTCAGAAAGAAGGAAAATAATTGCAAACCCTGAAATGGAAGAAAGTAACAATGAGGGAAGATATTGGTAAATAGATGGATGAAACTAAGCAAACGTTATTTAAAACTATAAGGAAAACGTGTAATTTGTGGAGGAAAAATAGAGAAGTTGATAAAAGTCTAAATTTTGGAGCATGAGTGGTAATATACTCATTAAATAGAAACTCTGAAGTATGCCTGTTAAAACAGCAAGAACAGCTACTAAGGGAGTAGACATAAAGCATATGTAACTTGGGATGAAATTGGGATGAAAAAAAGAATTATCAATTCAAAAGAAGGCAAGATGAGAGGGAGATAAAAGAGAAAACATTAATAAATAGAAATACATAAAACAGTGATAGAAATAAAAGTAAATATATCACTAATTGTAATAAATGCAAATGGACTCAATTTTCCAATTAAAGGTAAACATTTTTCGAATGAATAAGCAAAAAACTAGCCATATGTTTTGCTTGTAAAAGACACATCTAAAACTTGGAACAAGACACACATGCAAGAATTATAATCTGTATGTACCTATTAATATTACTTCAAAATATGCAAAGCAAATATTGATATGGTAATAGAAGAAATCGACAAACCCATCAACAGGGAGAAATTGTAATATAACTCTGCTAGTAATTGACAGCTTTAGCAGATAAAAAATCAGTAAGGAAAGAGAAGATTTAAACAGCATAAATAAGAAGCTTTTTAATAATAGAGAATGTTGAGTGCAATAATTAGTGATATATTCAACAATTCTAAAAATTGACTAAGTTATAATGATAGCTTCAATAAATTTCAAGATTTTTTTACTCTAATACAATTAAATATTAGAAATACATTTAAAAAATAACTAGAAAATTCCTCAAAAACATTATTTCTAAACAACTCACAACCAAAGAAATAAAAGTGGAAACTAAAAAATTCTTTGTAAGCTGTCATATCAAAACTTAAGGAATGGAGACAAATCAATACTTACAGGGGAGTTTATAACCTTATATTAGAAAAGAAGTAAAGCTCAAAATTAATGTGGGAGGCATCCAGCTTAAGAAGGTAAAGAAGAAAATAAGTATAATAAGAAATTAATGAAAAATACAAGAAGTACAGTAACTATCAACAAAGCCAAATATTGGGTTTTGGTAAAAACTAAGAAAACAGAGAAGCCTCTGGCATGATTAATCAAGGAGGGGAAAAACACCCAGAAGGAATACATAAATAATCCTAGTGCTGAAAAGAAAAAGATAACCACAAATGCTACAACTAATAAACAGAAAGATATTCTAAATAACTTTAACCCAATGCACTTGAAAACTTAGGTTAAGTAGACAAATCTATTGAAAAATACAACTTACCAAACAGGGCTTAAAAAGTAGAAAACTTGAATAATTCTATATAACCTTTGAATAAATTGAAGTGGTAATTAAAAATCTTCCAGCAAAGAAACCACTAGGCTCAGACAGCTTCTTTACCAGATTAAGTTCCATGAGACATTCATAAAACAATAACTCCAATCTTACTCTTCCAATCTTCCAGAGGATAGGAAAAGAGGGAACATTCCCCAACTCATAATCTTGATTCCAAACTAAGATAGAAATAGAATGAGAAAAAAGCACTATAGCTCAATTTCACCAAGGTGAAAAGTTGTAAAAAAAAAAAAATTACTAGTAAACAAAACTGATGATGACCAAATTCTGTTTATCACAGGAATGCAAAGTTGATTAATTATTAGAAACCTGGTTAATGTCATCCATCCCAATGACAATGTAAAGGAGAAAAAGCATATGATCAAATCATTAGCTAGAGAAAAATTGATAAAATTCAATATTCATTCACAATTTTTAAAACTCATCAAACTAAGAACAGAAAACAATTCCTTAATCTGATAAAGGATACATACCAAAAAAACAACACCCACAATCAAAACCCATAATAAATATTAAAAACTTCATAATGAAAATAATAAAAAATTTCTTTTAAAAATCAGAAACAAAGGCCAGGTGCCAGTTATTATCATCCCTATTCAAGACGGCAAAAAGATAAGAAAAATAAACAAAAGATTTGAAAATTAGACAGGAAGCTAAAAAATGTTATGATGTTTATGTTGAAATCCCAAAAGAATGAAAAAATAAATTATCATTCGTAAGATTTAGTAAATCTGATTTTCACAAAACCAATATGCAGAAATTGACTGAATGTTATATTCAGCAACAACCAGAATGACATCATTAACAACAGCAACACAAATATAAAGTACCCAGGAAAAATCTAACAAAAATGTACAAGTCCTTTATGTAAAGTATTTTTAATTGAAATGAAAAACATTGTATGGAAGATCCAAACAAATGAAGGATTTTACTGTATAGATGGTAGTATTTGACCTCTAGGGATAGTGAAGGCGATGGTAACTTCTTAACTTGGATGGTATGTACATGGATATTAATGTTTTTAATGCTTTCAACTGTACTTTGGGTTTTATATTCTTTTATATGAATGAAATGTTTTACAGTTTTTTTTAAGTACATAGGTCTGTTGTGTACCATGCCACAGGATTCCCACATTTTACACGCAGAGCTTGAGAGAAGATACTAATTTTGTAAACTTTGAGAGATCTGTCTTGAATAATAATTTCATTTCCAAAAGAGGAGGCGGCAGCTGCTGTAAAACGCTAGAACAAACCCCTTTAGGAAACATTCAATTTTAAGTGCAATTATCTTCACTTTTTAGTTTCAAATGGAAAGGTTTCTATGCATATATGTTTACATAAATATTCAGCTGTTTACCTCTGCACATAAGGTAGAAAAGCAGCGGTAAGAGGACAATTCAGGAACATTAAACAGGCTTCAGCTCAACAATGGTGGGAAATTTAGGGAGAGTCTCAACTATCTCCCTCATTGGACTAATCCACTAGTGTTTCACAAATGATTTGTTTCTAATGGTAGATGGCCAAAAATTTGCAGATAATTTACTTTTTTGAAAGGTTAAATTATGGTGGGTTAAATTATAAGGAAATAAATTACATCTCATTTGCATGCCAATATGTTTCCTTGTGTGAAAGAGAAGTGCCCAGAGATACATCTGGCGTGAGTACCAGAATCCATAGTCTGACTCATCTGTGAAGCAGATTGTATGTCCCAAAAGTGGTCAGTGCAATATTTCCAGCCCACGTGCTCTTCCAGAAACTTTCCACTTCCCTATCAAGAAATGGAATCTATTTCCACAGCTATTGAAGCAAAGTGGCCTTTGTAACTGCTTCAATAAACAGAATGCGGTGTAGGGATGCTATGTAATTTCCTAGGGTGGGACAGAAAAGATAAGATTCCTGCCTGACTTTCTCTCTCTTGGGTCATGTGCTTTGAGAGCACAGAGGAGCATAGAAGTCTGGCTACCCTGAAGTTGTCATGCTGGAGAGACCACAAAGAAACGAGATGCCTGAGGAACCCAGCTGTTTAGTCAGGCTCCAGATGTGTGGGTGAGCGAGCTTCAGGTTACAGCCCCCAGCCTCCAAGCCAACCAAGCTGATGCTGAATAGAACAGAGATGAACTGTCACCATTGAGTCCTGCCCAAATTACAGAATTGTGAGCAAAACAAATATGGTTATTACTGTAAGACACTAAGTTTCTTGTGCAGCATTAGGTGTCTGGAACAGTTGTCATATCTATGAGAAGGACATTAAATGCAAATGTCATCCTCTCCTGTACCCCAAAAATAAAAGACTGAGAACCACCAAACCAAACAACATGGTTTCTTAAAATAACAAGACAATGATACTCTATGTCACCCAAAAGGCAGCAAGTACTACTCCTGAAATTTAAATTTGATTTAAGATTCTTTACACCTTTTGCCACTATTAATGATGCTGATTAGTGGGTATGTTTATAAACATATTATTTGCCAAAAATACTTTATGGTTTTGCTTTTAATATCTTCAAAGGACCCCAGAGATACAGATTAACAACCTCTGCTTATAAATAAAATTTACTCCATTATTGCATCTACCTTTATTTTATGTGTGATATCAGGTGTCCTCCTCAAATTCAGTGGAACCAAAATGAAATCCCTGAGGTTTACATATGCCCATCTACTATTGGATCTTAATAGACAGTAATCATATTTTTAAGCCAAATAAAATCCCTGCTCACTTACTATGTGACCCAAGGCAAGCTACATAACTTTGCTGAGCACTTTTATTTTTATTGATCTGCAAGATGGAAAGAATACCTATCTACCTTGCACAGTGGTTATAAAGATAAATAAGCATATATATGTTTCCTTTCCTTGGCACCTCTGTGTTGTGATTTTTTTTTTTTTTTTAATTTCTTTATTGATTAAGGTGTCACATATTTGTCCTCATCCCCCCATTCCCATCCCACCCCTCTCCCCACCCATGCCCCAATCCCCTGTTGAACTTAACCGTTGGATAGGCTTATATGCATGCATACAGGTCCTTTGGTTGAACTCTCCCCCTCCCCCCACCCTCCCCCTACCCTCCCGTATCCTCCCTCTGAGGCCCGATAGTCCGATCGATGCCTCCTTGCTTCTGGTTCTGTTCTTGTTCCTCAGTCTATGTTGTTCATCATTTCCTCTAGATGAACGAGATCAAATGTCACTAGATATATACTAATAAGAACTGAATGTGAGACGAGCAATAATATTTATGCTGACAGGCAAATGAATCAATCTGTAGCGAGCTTCCCCCTGGACCAACAGTTCTTTTGAGACCCAATTTCGATGTCCAGTAGTTCCTTATGTGTACATGTCAGCACTGACCCCTCAGCTCTGGATGGTGGACAAATGGTGGTAATGGAGGTCTGACTCCCTCTGGTTTGGTCTCGGCCGATCCCAGGGGCACGGCGTCACCTGGACTAAGGGGCACGTGGCCTCACCCATACCCAAGGGGCGCGTGGTCTCACCCGGGCCTGGGACCCAGCCTCACCCGGATGGATCCAGGGGCGCACGGCCTCACCCGGACCCAGGATCTGGCTTCACCCGTACCCAAGGACACTTGGCCTCTCCCAGACCCAGGGGCACGTGGCCTCACCCGGGCTTAGTTGCACAAGGCCTCACCTGGATCCAGGGACGCATGGTCTCTCCCGGACCCAGGGACGCTTGGCCTCTCCCAGACCCAGGGCCTCTTGGGCTCACCCGGGCCTAGGTGCACGAGGCCTCATCCGGATCCAGGGATGCATGGTCTCACCCGGACCCAGGGACGCTTGCCCTCTCCCAGACCCAGGGGCACGTGGCCTCACCCGGGCCTAGGTTCACGAGGCCTCACTCGGATCCAGGGACACATGGTCACACCCAGACCCAGGAACGTTTGGCCTCTCCCAGACCCAGGGCCACTTGGGCTCACCCGGGCCTAGGTGCACGAGGCCTCATCCGGATCCAGGGACACATGGTCTCACCCGGACCCAGGGACGCTTGGCCTCTCCCAGACCCAGGGCCTCTTGGGCTCACCCGGGCCTAGGTGCACGAGGCCTCACCCGGATCCTGGGACACATGGTCTCACCCGGACCCAGGGACGCTTGGCCTCTCCCAGACCCAGGGCCACTTGGGCTCACCCGGGCCTAGGTGCACAAGGCCTCACCCGGATCCAGGGACACATGGTCTCACCCGGACCCAGGGATGCTTGGCCTCTCCCAACCCAGGGCCACTTGGGCTCACCCGGGCCTAGGTGCACGAGGCCTCACCCGGATCCTGGGACACATGGTCTCACCCGGACCCAGGGATGCTTGGCCTCTCCCAGACCCAGGGCCACTTGGGCTCACCCGGGCCTAGGTGCACGAGGCCTCACCCGGATCCAGGGACACATGGTCTCACCCGGACCCAGGGACGCTTGGCCTCTCCCCGACCCAGGGCCACTTGGGCTCACCCGGGCCTAGGTGCACGAGGCCTCACCCGGATCCTGAGACACATGGTCTCACCCGGACCCAGGGACGCTTGGCCTCTCCCCGACCCAGGGCCACTTGGGCTCACCCGGGCCTAGGTGCACGAGGCCTCATCCGGATCCAGGGACGCATGGTCTCACCCGGACCCAGGGACGCTTGGCCTCTCCCAGACCCAGGGCCACTTGGGCTCACCCGGGCCTAGGTGCACGAGGCCTCACCCGGATCCAGGGACGCATGGTCTCACCCGGACCCAGGGACGCTTGGCCTCTCCCACACCCAGGGCCACTTGGGCTCACCCGGGCCTAGGTGCACAAGGCATCACCCGGATCCAGGGACACATGGTCTCACCCGGACCCAGGGACGCTTGGCCTCTCCCCGACCCAGGGCCACTTGGGCTCACCCGGGCCTAGGTGCACGAGGCCTCATCCGGATCCAGGGACGCATGGTCTCGCCCGGACCCAGGGACGCTTGGCCTCTCCCAGACCCAGGGGCACGTGGCCTCACCCGGGCCTAGGTGCACGCAGCCTCACCCGGATCCAGGGACACATGGTCTCGCCTGGACCCAGGGGTGTGTGGGCTCTCCCAGACCCAGGGGCGCTTGGCCTCACCCGGGCATGGGGTCCAGCGTCATCCGGGTCCAGGGGCACTTGGCCTCACCCGGACCCGGAGTCCGGCCTCACCTGGGCCCAGGGGCATGTGGCCTCACCTAGACCCAGGGACGTGAGGCCTCACTTATACCCAGAGGCGTGTGACCACACCCGAGTCCAGAGGCGCGCAACCCCGCCCGCACCCGGGTCTCAGCGGGGCCCCGTCTTCCCGATCCCAATTCCTGCCGGTCAATCCCCCCTCAGCAATTCCCCTGTCCATCCTTCCAGAGCTCCAGTATGGCTGCTGCAGAACTCGTCGGGCGGCAGCTCGGCGAAGCTCCGGTGCACCCGGTGCATGGCGGTGGGCCAGTCTGGCGTCGCTGGGTCAGCCCTTGGGTCTGCATAGGTGGCCGGTCGCCGAGCATGCGCACCTGGCCGCTTCCGGGGCGTTGAGATTCTTAACGGACTCAGAGGTCAGCAAGCGCGGAGTCTCCCACCCCATGTCTCATAGGGGCTCGTCTGTCCGTGCTTGGCTGCCAGTGGAGCCGTCCCCTCAGCCGGAGACCGCCGGGGGAACTGCGCCGAGCACGTTCCAGGCCGCTGTTGTATCGCCTGAGCCATAGTTCTTTTGTGTCGCCTGAGCTGTAGTTCTTAAAGTGTGGTCTTTGGGTCACCGGCATCAGCATCATCCCACATACCCCTCTTTTATTCTAGTTGTAGAGCATCTACTCAGCCAGCCCTATGGTGGTCTTGGATGGTGTCTGCTCTGCTCTCTTGTCGTAGTCTCAAAGTTGTTGTGGTAGGCAACAATCAGGCTTCCGCCCTATGCCTCCATCTTGGTCCTCCTTTGTATAGTTAAGTCTTGATTGTTGTTGGTGTCACTGGGGGGGCTCTCTTTGTCTATAAAGGAAGAGTTGCTGTGCAGGAGACACGTTTATGGGCCGGGTCTTGGTGCAGCAAAGCTTTGGCGCTCACTGAATATTCCCGTTGAATGTGTCCCTTATGCACGTGGTTGAAATCTGGTGTCATCTCCCACAGACCACTAGATGCCCTCGTTTCTGGGTCTCCAGTGGGGTGTAGATCAGCTACTGCCTTAGGCACTCAGCAAGGATTACAGCAAAAACTGTAGTTTCTTCCTCCTGTCTGAGTGGCCCTGGAGCAGTCCGACTAGAACAGCAGATCATCTGGTCCGCTGCCAGAGGGCAGGCCACCCACATGCATAAGCCGTTGCTTGGGGCGCAGGTGTGCCTGCAAGACTTGCGGGGCAGGTCTTCAAAACATGCGGGGCGGGTCCCAGGGCGGGGCGGGGTCTCAGGGCGCCAACAGGCCATGGTGTGGCGAGCCTCGATGGCTGTGAGTCTGGTCCTTCTGCCTTCCATGTATCTAAGTCCCCTCGTTTCGCACTCCAGCGCAGCAAACACTGATTGCTGGGCGCACCTCTGCAAGAGTCCCGCCTCTCCCCGCAGGCATCTGGGTCTCCCGCGGTTCGCCAGAAGATGGGTTTCAGGGTGATGGAGAGCTAATCTCCCTTAGGTTTGGAACAAAAGCCCCTTTCCCCCGCCACCAGCCAGACCCACGCACCTCCACACCTCATCCCCTCCGATTTCGCTGGGTGCGAGGCAACAGAACAGCCTTTAACCTCCGCCGCCATCTTTTTCAAACTTCTCAATTTGTACTTCTTAATCCCTTCATTTCAGTCAACTCTACTGAAGACTAGCGCCGCCGGGAGGTGCACGGAAAGGGCGCCCGGGCCTCCGTCCGGTGCGCGGTGCGCGCGTCCCGCGGAACCAGGCGCGCGAGGGCTGCGCGGCTGGGACGGGCGCTGGGCGGCCGCCGAGCTCCAGGCACCGCCATCACCGTGTTCCGGACGTCGCCGCCGCGGCGTCCCCCCAATTTATACTTTTTAATCCCTTGAATTCAGTCAACTCTACTGAAGTCTAGCGCCGCCGGGAGGTGCACGGAGAGGGCGCCCGGGCCTCCGTCCGGTGTGCGGGGCGCGCGGCCCGCGGGACCAGGCGCGCGGGGGCTGCGCGGCGGGGACGGGTGCTGGGAGGCCGCCGGGCTCCGGGCGCCGCCGCTGCGGCGGCGTCCCCAGCGTCCCGGGCCGGGCGGCCTGCGGGGGCGGCGGAGTTGCGAAAGTGAGTGAGTTTCCCAGGGTTTCGCCCGGAATGGGGTTCAGTGCAATCGGAGCCGGTGCTCAGCGCACTCCGGAGCCTTTATCTCCTTCCTGCCAGTGAACTCCGGCCAGGCCGTCAGCCGCCCCCTCCTCTCCGGCTCCATCCTCCCCGCAGGCGCGTGTGCTCGTGTCTCCGCCCGTTTCTCCATACCTCAGGCTTTTACGGCTTCCCCGACTGTCCCCGTGGCCTTCTCCTTCCCCCCAGCTGTGGGCAATTCAGTCCGCCAGCTCTCCTGTGGTTCTGGACGATGTCCGTTCTGACCTCTAGTTGTATTTTTGAAATTGTTGTGCCCGGCTGCAGGTTAGGTGTTTAACCTATGCCGCCATCTTGGTTTCTCTCGTGATTTTTTTTTTTAATTGAATGACAGGCGAAAGGATTATGAAGGGCCGTGGGGTTTGCCCGGCTGAAAGAGGCCCTGCAGAGACAGTCAGTCTAGCTTCCTGTAGTGTTGCTCCAACACGTGGAAGTGGGCCTCCAACACTGGAAGCTTCAATAAGAGCCCACTGGGACCCTCGGTTCTCTTTGCTTTGTTTTTTGTTTAAATGGTAAATATTTGAACAAATTTAATTCTATATTCTACTTTTTCCTTTGTTATCATGCACTTTCAGCAGCAAAGAATTGCCATATATACCCATATGTAATATATATATATACCAGAGGCCCGTTGCACGAAGATTTGTGCAATAGACCTTCCTTCACCTGGCTGCCGGCACCAGTTTTCCTCCGGCACCGGGGACCCAGGCCTTGGCTCTGGCCACCCGCCAACTGGAGCGGTGGGAGGCGCGGGTGGCGGGATTCATGAGTCCCACCGCCCGCGCCACCCACTGGCCCGATCGGTCCCCCCTCAGCAGCGACCGATTCGGCCGGCGAGAGGCGCGGGGGGCGGGACTCGTGCGATTGGGGGCGGGGCAGCGTGTGGGGGCCGCCATCTTTGCTGGGTTAATTTGCTTAGCGCCCTGATTGGCTGTGGGCATAGCAAAGGTATGGTCAATTAGCATATTACTCTTTTATTAGGTAGGATATATATTTCAACACTGTCATTGGTGATATCCTTACTAATAAAAGGCTAAGTAGTCGTCACACCCTCACATGTGATGCCCTCATGTTGTCACAAGATGGCTCCGCACACCTGCGTGCCCGCCGTGGAGGTGGGACCCCCAGCTCTGGTCTACCTCTTTGGGGCAATCCACGAGGAGCCCTGGATGGGTGGGCAGGGCTCTTTGAGGTGATCCATCACAGGGCTCCCGTACTGTGAGAGGGCACAGGCCAGGCTGGGGGACAGGAATTTCATGCACCGGGCCTCTAGTATATAATAAAAAGCCAGTAGCCAGAACGCTGGAACGACCAAACAACTGGTCACCAGGAAGTACACTGATGGGTCCCGGGACTCTGGGTCCCACAGTATAGCAGGACACTGGGTCTCACGTGATTTCGCGCGCTGGGCCTCTAATATATATATGTATATATATGTGTGTGTGTGTGTGTGTGTATATATATATATATATATATATATATATATATATATATATATACCTCCCCATTTAGATGTCATTGGGGATTTTATGCCATAGAGCTGTCTGAACTGAATTACTGACCAGTTATATGAAGGAGGCAAAAAACAGGTAACTCAGAGGTTTTAGAGGTCCTGGCCAGCAACCTCAAAATAGGAACAGACAAAAATGAAGAATGTTATGGGGGCAAAAATTACCAGCCCTTGTTCTGGATATCTTCATTTGGTTCAAGCTCAGCCTCTAAGTACATGATGACGCTACTTGGGGTGGACAAAGCACATGACTGTGAGAACCAGAGACCCGCCTCCCGCTTGCTACGTGATCTCAGGAAGTGACTTTGCAGGCTCTGAATTCTTCATCTGAGAAGCCACGGGATCAGACTAGATGACCAAAACATATGATGACTGAGAGGGGCCTCAAGACCACCTGGTGTAGCACTCTCACTTGATAGGTAGGACGTGTGGCCCAGAGCAATTTGATGGCTTTCCTGATGTCACAGTCCTCACAGCTGATAGAACAGGAATTGGCATCCAGGGTTTCCTACCTGTCACAGATACTCATTCCACAAAGCCCTATTCAAAATGACCTGATTCTCATGGCAATGAGGGAAGGGGCACAATAAGTATTCTTAACCAGATTCCCTTAAAATTATTCAACAGGTAGAATGTTTCCTAATTTCTAAACTAGCTTTTTTTTTTTTTTTTTCCAAAGGAGGACTTGTTACTGTCTTGGATAACATACCATTCTCTAGGCCTGGAAAAGTTCTTTTTTTCACTTCATCTGTTCCAACATGAAGAGTAAATTTCAACACTCTCGTTGGTGATGTCCCTCAAAAGTGGCAGCTACCCAACTGGAACTGATGAACTTCTGTCTCTATAATCTCCTGGTGATGGAGTCTCTATTATACTATGCACCAAACAAGTTTCAGACCAAAGCAAGGTGCAGGGCAAAAACATTCTGGCAAGGCTAAGAGGATTCTTTACCCATGTGCCTACCTACCCAAGTATTTCTTAATTCCTTCTATCCTAGGAAAAGAGAGGTTCTTTAAGGTTAACAGTCCTAACCACACGTGACTATATTTAAGAACCCTGATTTGCCCACAAAAAGAAACTTCCACGGGCAAAGGGGAGCGTAAGGTTTCCTAGACCTGCCAGCTCTACAAATCTGGAGTCAAGGGGCAAAGGAGGAAAATTTTGTTATTCAAATTAACATAAATCAACCACATGGAACTTGATAAGATGACCTTAATTGAGAACTAAAGTGGAATGTGGACATTTGAATCCCTCACTGTGGTAAAACAGAAGTTAGAGCCAATGTGGAAAATGAAACAATGAGAAAGATAAAAGGGGGCCGACAGCCAGGAAATGCACTGATGTAATGGAAATGAACCAGCCTGGAGCAGGGACTGGAGGAGCCCAGGGAGGCAAATGTCAGTGTAGGCCTGTGTCTATCTGCTGGGAAGACAATGAGGGGGTGCGGTTGGGAGCAAGGGTGGAGACAGTACCGTCAACCAGATAGATAACTCCTTTCCAGGCAGGCTCTAACACAGCTCGAATGGAAATTTCCTTTTAAGAGTGTAAACTTACAATTCCAGGCTTATAAGGCGAGATCGTCTCCCCCTTAGATTTAGCAGACAGCTCTCCCAATCTAAGGTTTGTGGAAGTGAAGGAAAGAAGCCAGAGAAAAGCAGGCCTCTCTATGCTGCCCAATATGGAAGCCGCTACTAGCCGATGTGGTTCCTGAGTGTTTGAAACATGGCTAGTATGACTGAGGAACTGAGTTTTATCTTATTTCAAATTTTATTTAACTTTAGTTACAGTTAAATTTAAATTTAGAAATAGACACTGATTCAGTTATTGAAAAACGGATATGCATGTTTGGAACAACTCAGGTATATAAATCAATTTTTTCAACTGTAAATTTTAATCTAAATACAGATCATGTGTTTTTTTGTGAAAACTTAGTGCCCAAACTGAGATGCGCCATAAATGTAAAAGTTACACTGGATTTCAAATCTTAATAGGAAAAAGAATGCAAAATCTCAATAAGTAGTTATATTACTGTTAAAATGATAATTTTTTAGATATTGGGTTAAATAAAATATATTAAAATTAATTTCACCTATTTCCTTTTACTTTTTTCAGTGGCTACTACAAAATTTAAAATTACATTCAAGGCTCATCTTTTAGGTTCACACAACATTTTCAATGAACAGCACTACTATAGATTCTAGAAGTCTAGATAAGAATATTACTTTTTTTTTTAAAGAACATTATAGGTAGTATATATTTTGGCTTCTCTGTCAAAATCAAACTAGGGAAAGTATATCATCTGAAGAGTCCAAATAGTCTTTCTAATTACACTCTTCCAATAAATTAAAATTTGGCATTTGGTTGACAAATTTGCCTCAGATCAGTTCATTGTGTCAACAACCCAACATTAGTTCTAAAGTAAAAATGATACTGAAGTTCTAGACCAAAGAAAGTGACCATGAGAGAGAGCCCTGAAATAGAACACAGTGACCCCTAATCTAGGTCCTGTGGCATCCTTTGTATTAATATGTCACCAGAATTCGAATATTTGAGAATAAATATCACATTCTGGTAGTCTTCTTTTACATGAACCATAAAAAGAAACCACATATAAAGTAAAGAAGCAGTTACATGTAGTCCAAATATAAGTAAATATAAATATATGTATATGCTCTAAAGAAGAAACAACTGGAAATAAACCTGTATCAAATTTATGGCAAATGATAATAAAGTTATATATACTTCATATGTACAAGTAAAACTCTATCAGCTAAAGAAAGGTCCTCTTCAGATTGTAACGTGACAAGCAGAAAACCTTTGACCTAAATCACTACTGGAAGACAAACTAAGCCTGTCATTGTCATCACAGGTACCTTGAGATTTGATACCACCCCAGAAATTATATATAGTGAGGGCAGCATCCATGGTCACAGCATCCCAGAGAGGCAAGAGTTAGCTATCACCTCCATCTTAGGAGCTTAGAATCGATTAATCATAGAGAAGTTCAACAGCACACCCAACGTTTAACATTTGCTAACAGCTGCTTATTTCTGCTTGGGCCCTGAGCTGTCGTCATTCTGCAAGCTGCCACCAGACGTGTAAGGTGCTTATTAATGGGGCAGTAAGCCCAGCTCAGAGGGTCTCCAAGGTTTGATCCTGGCAGCACGCAGTTGGTCAACTGTGTTTTCTTTTCCTTATAAAAGCAGAACTCGATAATGCAGCAGTATAATCCATTAACAAATCTTTAATCACTATCTTGGTTTTATGAATTAAAATAGACATAATTTAGCACATATTTACATTAAAAAATGCCCACCTTCAAATTAAGAATCCTTTCCCACTAAATGTCACTGTTTTAAATCTCCATCTAATTTCAATTTGGGTTTATTTCAGAGTCTAATTGGAATTCTCCCTGACTTAACTCTGGATTGTAATTTCTCCAACAAATCCTAGGTCTTCTGAATAGCATGAGAGTTCATCAGGTAACTTTCCTGAGTTAACCTAGTCTTTCTTCCGTTTTAGCTTCAGAAACAGTTAGTTTCAAGGGCATCCAGGATCTCATCTGCTGAGTCCCGTCCTCCCTTCAGAGAATTCACACGCTAGAGAGAACCTTGGGATTCGCTTCTTCCTCCCCATGGCTTACCTCTGCTCCACCGCCCATTCTGGGCTCCCTTTGCCAAGCAGAAAGAACCACAGATGCAGCCGTTTTTCTTTCTCCACTCTGTGGTCTTGTTCCAATCAGGGAGACATTTCTATGGCAACCAACATTCACCACCATCTCACGCCCCTTCCCTGAAAGTTCCCTGTTTGCATGGCAGACAGTTTGGCAAGGACACTGAATTACTTTAACTTGCCTAGCAACGACTACCTGTTCCAGCCCCTCTAAAGGGGCTAAGCTTTTTTCGCTTTATCTTTTAAAACACACCCAGGAGCTGGCTGGCTGTGAAAAGGGCAGCTGCCAAGTCAGCCTCCCAGGACACTGGCATGTAGCATGCACAGCTATTGGGCAAACTGAAGCCTCTTCTTGCCCAAGGTAAAAAAAAATATATATATCCCTGGTTCAAGACAATGACCCAAGGGTAGATAGCTCTAAGGTACTCATTCTGGGTTAACTCAAGGAAAATTACAATTCCTAGGGAACCTCATATCTCATTCATCCTCACCTATAAGAGTCCAATTATCAGTATATCTACCTCCATTCAGAAAATCAGGTTTACCCATCCATTATGCTGTGTATTTAGGATCCTCCTATTGATTTACTGATTTATTGAACAGGCTAGCAACCAGATATGTTAACTTACAGTCCTACTCATTTAGGTAATTTTTGTATCAAGAACCAACATGGTCCTGAATGGATGATGCTGCTATCCACATTTTTACCTCCTTAAAAAATTCTAAATAAATACTCATAATATCTATAATATGTCAAAACCGGTTTGGCTCAGTGGATAGAGCGTCGGTCTGCGGACTGAAGGGTCCCAGGTTCGATTCCGGTCAAGGGCATGTACCTTGGTTGCGGGCACATCCCCGGTAGGGGGTGTGCAGGAGGCAGCTGGTCGATGTTTCTCTCTCATCGATGTTTCTAGCTTTCTATCCCTCTCCCTTCCTCTCTGTAAAAAATCAATAAAATATATTTTAAAAAATCTATAATATAATTTGGGTGCCCTAAAATGAAACACTTTGTCTGAAAATCCACAGAGGTGGAGGGGCTTGACCAAGGAATAAACTGAGTTTTTCCAGCCCTGGGGCTGTTCTGCTGATAGGATTCCATGCTTGCCTCGTGCCCCTTCAGAACAGAGACCAACAGCGAATGCTAGCTCCTAAAATCAGCTGACAACATAATCAAGCCACACCTATTCTTTATAAAGCTTGTACTTTTAATAGGCTGGACACGGTAAAGATATCAAAATTTTATTAGAAATTAAGAAATAATATTCGAGCCTATAAATTAAGGTTAAAAATGTGAAAACACACTTTTCAATATTCAGAAAATAAACACCTCTTCCTAATGCTTGAGATTTTTTTATTTTGGGGGTTTTTGGGAGGTGGAGGAAGCAGAGAAATAACTATTGCTGCTAAACTAGAAATCACAAGCCTCAGAAGCCCCATACACATAAAATAATTAAAACAATAAACTGGATCCAAGAACTGGAAATGATATTTAATCAACTAAAAATACAGAAAACGGTGAATGTGTCTCTTGGGGTACATTACTTGACATGCAGGCAGGGGCAGCTGAAGAGAAATTTCCCTTAGTCCTTTTTAATTCAGTAACAAGAAAATGGGAACTATGGCATAAAATTAAATTTTTTCAACTTCCAAAGATTAGAAAGAACCCTCCATTTTTAAAAGCATTAAAGTTCATTGCCTCATTATTTTTGGCCTCTCAAATATTCTTAGTTTTTTTGTTACAAACTAAAGAAAAAAAATTTCCCATGTTATTCATTATAAAACCCCAGAATTCTCTTGACATTGCCATTTTAACTGTCTATTGTTCCCCTAACTCCAGGAAACCTCCAAAAGCCAGACGTAATGACTGTTGTCACGGTTTTCAGTAACAAGAAGTGAAATTTCCTGTCAAAAGAAGTGCTCTCTCCATTTTCATTGTATGTAAAACAAGATGATTCTATGAGCATCTTCACAGACAGGAGCGTCTCTGAGACCTTGAAAATGTACTGTAAAGGGAGAAAGAATGAATCAAAATGACACATAAATTTATGTGAGCTTTTCCCGTTTAGTTATAGAAAACCATGTGATTTATTTTGCAATTAGTACCTATTCTTTGTTCAAAGAACTGGCTTTTCACTCTAGAGCCATTACGGGCAGATTCCAGATATTAATCCAACAAAGGAGCAGAAAGAAAAAGTTAAGAGTTGGTGCTTACTGAGAATACTCTACATCTCAGACTAAATGGAATATGAAACCTGTACATTTCTAATGTTCTTCCAATAACTGCTGAAAGTCACCACATTCCAAGTCTCCCAGACGGACTGAGCAGCTCAGTCTTCAGCAGAGATCTAGTCAGATGAGCAGGAAGAAGGCAGTATGTTTCTGGAGGAAGAGTCATGGGCCAGGATTTAGAAGCCTGGGTTCAAGGACTGGATAGCCCTTAACCTGTGGAGCCATCGAAAGCAAAGACTCACTCTCATTTGCCTCACTTCTCCCATGTAAACAAATGGACATGGCTGTGTCAGATTTAGTAAAATAATATATGGAAACAACTTGAAAAAAAATGGGATGCCAAATGGCCTTACTGTTAAGAAGAGTAAGAGTTTGCTTTTGTGAACTTATCTTATGCAAATGTATTCCTGTGTGACTCAGTTTCCCTATCTGTAAAATGGAAATAATAATAACACTCCATGGATACTGTAAGGATTAAATAAGAGAATATATGAAATGTTCTTAGAAGAGTGTCTGGCATGAACAGAGCAAATGCTCAAAAATATTAGCTATTACGTTTAGTACAAAGCTACTTTATTTACTGATAACTGTGGATCCCTATTAATGGAGAGTCCCCCGTTGTTGCACAATTGTAGCATAAAGTGAAAAACCAAAGACAGGAACATAAAGCAGGGATCAGCTATGCCCACAGCACCTGCCTTGTTGTAACTAGTGGCCCAATCAGGCACAAAGTAATAACCACAGGAGTATGCCTGGGATAGGGCTTAGACCAAACACATAGCTACTCTGAGTATAGTGAGAGGCAAACGGCTGTACCAATCGCGCTACTAAAAGTTGAGTGGCTGTACACTAAATAGGACATGCATAGTGGCAAGGACTCGGTCTGTCTCTTCTCTATGTCTGGAATAGGTTTCCCCAAAATATTTGAAAGATGGGCAGGTAGACGGATGGGATGAACATAGGTAGTGCTTTCAACACAATCCTCTTGCAGAGTTCCTATCATAATTCAGACTTCTCCATATTAAAAGACAGTATATATGGAAGACAAGGGAAAATCCCAAAGGTGTGTGTACTCTCATACCTGCATTCATTAAGTATTTAATCAATGTTCACTATAGGTCAAGCACAGTGCAGAAGTTTTATGAATAAAGGTTTGTTGATGCAATTATAGAAATATAAGCAAGTTTTTAGGGCAGTGATGGGCAACCTTTTAAGCTTGGTGTGTCAAACTTGGCCAAAAAACTGAGCATAACTCGGGTAGTGTGTCACTTTGAGGAAAAAACATTATTTCGCAAATGTTTCATCCTCAGGAGCAGCAACTGTTTCATCCTCGGCATGCGGCCGCCTCAGCGGCCACGTGTCATCAGAAATGGCTACGCGTGTCAGTGCTGACACGTGTGTCATAGGTTCGCCATCACTGTTTTAGGGGAAGAAGTTGGCCTCTGCCTTGGACTGGAATCTAGTCATAGAGAAGATAATGAATTACCTACTTCCCTAGTTGGCTTCTTACAGGCACATCTTCTCTGCATCTGAATCTTAGAGATACCATTTAAGTATCAAGATATTTTTAATCTTAAGAAACCAAGGGAAAATTAAAAGTCATGCCCAGCTGGTGTGGCTCAGTGATTGAGCGTCACCCCATGAACCATGAGGCCACGGTTCGAGTCCCGGTCAGGGCACAAACCCAGGTTGTGGGCTCGATCCACAGGGTGGAACATGTAGGAGGCAGCCAATCAATGATTCTCTCTCATCATTGATGTTTCTATCTCTCTCTCCCCCTCTCCCTTCCTCTCTGAAATCAATAAAAATACATATATTTTTAAAAAGTCTTGTTCAAAGGATATAACAATACCAGATGGTATCCAAGGGATGTGAGGTATGTAATTAATTACAATAATACCTTACAACAAATTCATACTGATGGAAGGAAGAGATGTGTCACATATTGAATTATGGACACGCTTTTAAGAAGTGGAATTTTGTTAAAGTAATTCAAATTAAATAACAATAAAATATTACCAAGTGGAAATCCCTGTAGGACTACTTAATGACTAGAATCACTCATAATCAGTATGTAGTTAGGATGCAAATAGATGCATGCCAAGCAGGTTGATAGGTTTCCTAGCAAACATATTTACACTATTCATCTGCTCTGTGGGTCCTTTCTTCATAGATAAAACTAAGTAAACTTCAGGTTTACCCTGAAGAAATTATTAAGGACCATAAATTAACGGGGTACTAATGGATGGCATTGCTGAAGAGAAATCCAGGGCTCTGTCAGACAGCTGCAGCCAACTACATCTGAATTTATTTTAAGTTATACTTACTCCACTGCTCATGCGCATTATCACAAGAGGCTCTGTCCCTGCATACAAAGCAGGAAAGAACTGCTGAATGAAGTCAGTGTGCTGAATGGAGCAGGAGAGTAGGTGGAGCGGAGTACCTGCCTTTCCCCCGCCTTCCTTTTCTATGTTATTTTTTCTTTTTCCTCTTATCTGGTATTCTGGGATACACACTGACAGCTTGTTCAGACTGAGAAGTCTGAGAAAGAAACACCTGACCACCTAGACTCAGGAAAAACACACATGCACACAATTTTTCCAGCCTATGAAGGATCTCCAGACTTTAGTGAATAAAGCTAGCACATTTCCAAAGCCTTCAGAAGCTGCAAAGAATGATCAATGCTACCCTTTAATACAGCCACCTGTGAGACAGGACGGCAGTTGTCTTCATTTTACGCGAAAGGTTACTGACATGATCAAGGCCACTGTTAGGAAATGATAGAGCCAGCACTGAGTCCAATCATCCCACTTGTGGTCCGTGGAGATGTCCCCACACCGTACTGCCTCAATACATAACAAGGCTTTTTAAACACCCCTAAGGTGAGTTGACAACCCCTGGCATCCGGTCCATTGTATCCATGGGAAGCAGGCCCCTGGATGGAGGAGTCTCACTATAATTTCACAAGGAACATAGTGGGTTCTGGAAGAGCTGCTTTTCAGATGTAAAATACCTCTTATCTGTATCAGCTCTTCTACTAGTGAAAAACATGGTTTGGGGGCAATGCCCAAGGAAGATTACCTATTGGTCTGAATTCTTATTTCTCAGCAAATTTGAGGTGCGCATTGGGAGAAGGAGTGGATAGTCTTATAAGGATAAATGAGAGGCAACTAAAAAGTATTTTGCAAACACAAAACTTAATATAAATGCTTACTTAAATTAACTCCAACACTTTAGATGTTCTCTTTACCTTCTTTTTGGGAAGAATAATCCCATGTAAAGGCTCATGACATTCTATGACCATAAGTAATACATTAATGTAGGGGAGACTGTTTTCATTAGAGACATAGCAAAAATCTGATAAAATTTTAATATCAGTTTAGGTTTGGGGAAATCTCAGGATTGGAAAGTCTTAAGACAGTTTTGAAATTATACCATTGAGTGATTCCCACACCTGGACAACAGGTATCAGAATCCCAAACAGGGGCTTATATTCAGCTGAGTGTGAGAACCACTGATCAACCAACCCCCAGAGACCAGACAACCTGGTGAGTCAAGTCCATGCTGCTCCCTCCCCCAGAAAAGCTTAATAATAAACCCTAAAGAAGGGTAGTTTAAAATAGCTACCCCCTCCTGACCAGCTGGTGGGGTTTGGTGGGTTGGAGAGTTGCAAACATCACTCACTGGCTGATTACTCTAAAGAGCAGCTGGAGCTGCTGAAGAGACAAAGTAGCCAGCAACAGGGGTTTCAAGGGCTACATTTTGAGAGCTGCAGAGATTTGTAGAATTCCTCATGCCTTTGATTTTTTTCCAAACCCAGTGGACCCAATCCAACCCCACCAGTCTTCAAGGCATTGGTGCCTTCTGACTCTGGATTCAGAGTAAAACATGACAACTTAGCCAGCCCCAAGCAAACAAACAGACCTAGACACACACACACACACACACACACACACACACACACACACACTCACACACACGGCCTATGCAGTACAAGTGAACAGGTTGAGAAAATCATTAGGGAGGACCTGTGAGGTCAGCAATGATTACCATGGTAACAACAGCCAATAGCATGCTGTCATTTTCATCTCCAAGTGCAACGATTTGAGACCTGCGTTTCCCTTGGGAAGTTTGGCTTTTGTAAGAGGCCTAGAGAGACTTGCTGTCTTCCATCGGGAAGCTCTTTTTTTGTCTCTGGCAGAAAGGAATGCACTCTTTCTTAAAGGTTGTTCACAGTCCAGATACAAAACAAGGGATAAAGGTTCAGAACTCTATCATTCACTGATTTACTTGTTTTTTGAATAGTCATCAGAAACTGCTCAGCTCTGGCCTATTAAAAGCCATTCACTCCCTCACATGGGATGGTTCCCTGGTACAAGAGACCAAGTTCCAACTTCACTTGTTCCATTTGGGACCAATACCCAATGCTCTGATCCATTCTTAGAGTAATCTACCAGCCTGTGAAACTCCCTCTTATCACTGCAATAATCCTGTGTGAATATCCACTTATGTACTATTATGGTGTGTTTTATATTAATAATATTAATGTAATGAGGAATAAATAAATGATTCCCTATAAGCAATACAGAATAGTGCCTGGCATCTGGTAAGTGCCCAGTGAGTGTTAGCTGCTGCCGCTGCTGTTGCTATTTTTATTATTACTATTAGTAGTAGTAGTAGTAGTACATACATACATACACATGTATTTATGTAAACGTGTGTGTGTGTGTGTGTGTGTGTGTATACATATGAATACTAGAGGCCCAGTGCATGAAATTCGTACACTCGGGGGGGTCCCTCAGTCCAGCCTGTGCCCTCTCGCAGTCTGGGAGCTCTTGGGGGGATGTCCGACTGATGGCTTAGGCCTAAGCCGTCAGTCGGACATCCTCAGCACTGCCAAGGAGGTGGGAGAGGCTCCAGCCACCACCGCTAAGCTCGCCAGCTGTAAGCTTGGCTTCTGGTTGAGCGGCCTCCCCCTGTGGGAGCGCACTGACCACCACGGGGCAGCTCCTGCGTTGAGCGTCTGCCTCCTGGTGGTCAGTGCACATCATAGCAACCGGTTGTTCTGCTGTCGGATTGAAACCGGCTCTCTGACATCCCCCCAAGGGGTCCCGGATTGCGAGAGGGTGCAGGCCAGGCTGAGGGACCCCACTGGTTCATGGTTGGGGCCGGGGAGGGACACGGGAGGTTGACCAGCCCAGGAGGGACCGCAGGAGGGCTCCAAGGCGTGTCTGGCCTGTCTCACTCAGTCCCGATCGGTCGGACCCCAGCAGCAAGCTAACCTACCGGTTGGAGCATCTGTCCCCTGGTGGTCAGTACACGTCATAGCAAGCAGTTGAGTGACCTTAGCATATCATTAGCATATTACGCTTTGATTGGATGAACAGCCCACCAGACGACTGGACACTTAGCACATTAGGCTTTTATTATATAGGATATATAAAACAATTGGGGGGAAAATGTCTTACGGATATTTGTTTTATATATCCTATACATCGCCAAGAATGTACAGCTGGGTCCTGGGTGTATGAGTACCCTAATTTGAACTAATGTGCCAAATGCCCCTTCAAAATGGTAGGTCAGTTTTGCTTCTATTTGCAACGCATGACAGTCCTCACAGTCCCTGAAACACTTGATATAACTGAGTTCTCTAAAATGCTATACATAATATATCATTATTTCATTTCTCTTATTACTAGTGACTTGGAGTATCTTTTCCAATGCTTGATGGCCTTTTGAGTTTCCACCTCGTAAACTACCTTTTCAAACCCTTTACCCAAATTTTCTACAAATAACATGTATTACTTAAAAATAATCTCCCACCCCCTGCACTGAAATCAGTTGAACAAGTCAAGCAATAGAGAAAACAAGAATAACCCACACATGAGAACAGATGGCAGTTAACCCATCTTCTGAAAATGGCAGTGGCTCTGTTGGCAACAGTGATTTTGAGAATTACACAATAATTCTCAAATAATTTTAAGAGCAGGGACAGCAAAAACTAGTGATGCTATGTGAAATATATCTGCTATAATCCCTGGCTCATCATAGATAGTGCATTGAACACTACTTCCCTTCCCTGTCTTCTTAGATTATAACAACAAATCTGTGAGAAAGAAAATCATGTATTTTTTTTTTTTATTCCCCTTTACTGGATAACAAAACTGCTTGGAGGGATGCTGTGAGCTGCCTCAAGAGAGAGGCATGACTGAGGCAGGTGTGTCTAGCTTTTCCCTTCATTTCTACCAGGAGAGTAAGCTAGAAAGCAGTCAGCTCTCGATTTGCATCCCAGCTCCTCAACTTATTAAATGGGTGGTATTCGGGCAAGTAAAGCCACCTCTTTGAACCTCAGGTTCCCCCCACCAAATGAAGTAATAATAATGGCATTTTCCTCATAGGGTTGTACTGAGTATTAAATGAATGATTCCTTACAAGCCATGCAGAATAGTTCCTGGCACCTCATAAGTGCACAGAGTGTTAGCTGCTGTTGCTGCTGCTGCTGTTGTTGTTGTTATTATTATTACTAGGGGCCCAGTGCACAAATTCATGCACCCTGAAAGGAACTGTGGGCTGTGAAGCTGTGGTGGGCACAAGGGCAGGTCTCGGCCCATCCTCTGTGCCCTCGCCCAGCTCCTCCCGCCATGGCCCCGGGTCCCCGCCTGCCGGCAGCCCCGCTCCCGCTGCCATCAATCCCGTGCGCTGACGGCGCTGGCCCCGCGCGCACCCGCTGATGATGCGGAGCAATTGAGGCCGGTGCCAGCATCGGGTGTGAGCGGGGCTGGCGCCATCAGCGGGTGCAAGTGGCAGCTGCTGCCCCGATTGCCCCTCAGGAGCAGGGGGAGGCAGAGAAGCCCTCAGGGGCGATCAGGGCCAGCAGCTGCTGCTTGCACTCGTTGATGGCGCCGAGTGATCGGGACCAGTGCCGGGTGCGAACAGCGGCTCCAGTGCTGGCTGCGGGTGTGAGTGGGGCCGGCACTGGTAGTGGGTGCAAGTGGGGCAGACGCCAGCAGCAGGTGTGAGTGCTGGGCAGGACCGCAGCACGCGGGAGCAAAGAATTTCCAGTAACCACCAGAGGCTCGCCCCGATGACAGTGACCAGTGCCCCACCTTGGTCTGGTGCCCCCACTCACCTGCTCCACCATCTCACCGTGGCCAACACCTGCCATGTTCCGCACACACCCCCTGGTGGTCAGCGCACATCATAGTGACCGGTTGTTTGGTTGTTCCGGTTGTTCTGCCATTCGGTCTATTTGCATATTAGCTTTTTATTATATAGGATTCCACTTGTCTTTGGGACATAGAGATTGTACTAAATTGACACTGTAAACAGTATTTCATATTAACACCCTCCAATCACATGGTTTTTAGAAATCATTTTGAAGAGTCAAAGGCCACATGGCAGCATGTGAATACTTTATATCTTATATACTGCATTCACTCTAAACATTTTCCATAAGACGTTTTTCCCCCATTTGTTTTAAAAAAATATCTTGAGGAGTTTTTCATTTTTCCCCTAACATTTTTTGGGGTGTGTTCCCCCAGGTCCTCACATCTCCAGTAACACATCTGAGGACTTCACTGACTAAATAAAACAAAACTGCTGGGAATGGGCCTCCCTCCATATGAAGCAAGCCAGCACTTTTGTTTATACCAGAATTATTCTTATTCACATATTCATCCATGGAAGTAAAAAAGAATGTCACTACAGAAATAAGTTAACTAGGGGTAACCATGGCCTGTATACAAGTCACCCTCATTTTTCTCAGCTTTAAAAATAAAACAAAATGCAAGTGGCAGCCAGGGGGATCAAATCAAGCAGGTGTGGCAAACACCAGAGGTTCAGGGAGCAACAGCAACAAAATGAGGGCTGCCTGGATCCCTAAGTGGTCAGAACTCCCTGAATTACAAAAAGCAGTACTATGGTGGGAGGAGAACAGCCTGGAGCCCTGGTGTTTACGTCTGGTTCTGTTATAAGTAGCCAGGCTGTCCAGCTAGTGCTGCTTCTGTAGGCTTGATTCCATATCTATAATAATAAAAGTGTAATATACTAATTAGACCAGACGATCTTCCGGACGAAGCTGTGGCGGCGGGAGCTGAGGCAGAGGCAGTCACCACTGCGGCGGGGACCGAGCCTCTTGCACGAATTTTGTGCATCAGGCCGCTAGTTTGTTATAAGGTGAGGCATGGAACAAATATCCTCTTTCTCCATATTTCCTTCCAGCCCGAAATCCCAGGACTGTATAATTTATTCCTCTATCTATATTTAAAAATTCCTTCATGTTTATATGCATACTACCTACCCGAGCAATTATATTAGTGATGCAATGTTCATCTCTCTGTAATTCAATGCACACATGAGAATCCAACTGCCATGTCTAATTGGAAGACAGGGATTCAACCTGTAGAAAATAACCAGTTGCTCCTTCCAAGGACATAATTTTAACTATGGTTTTCCCAGCCATGGCTCGCCTGCAAATACAGGCTCAAAGATGTGGAGCTACTTTCTCCATGTAGATTTTCTCCTCTTTCCCAAGGTGGGCCTAAAAAGGGTAAAATACCCCAAAATTAACCATCACAAATATTCTGCATGCAGGATTTGCTGAGAAGTGTCAAGTACACACAGCCATATCCTGAAATCAACCAAGGAGACCCTGGGAACTTCCCTGATATCCACAACAAATGAGTATATACCTCCCCAAACTACACAGAGCTACTTCAAGTCCCTCCTAGAACTAGTGTCAAGGAAAATAATCAGGGTGAAGATGAGCAGCATCCAGTCATCTGTGACTCAACCCACTTGGCTTGGCTCAAAGGTAGGGGTGCGGTGCGATGGGGTGAGAACATGCCATCCTGACAAGGCCATCTTGATAAATGGGAAATTTTTACTCATTACTTTATGTTTATAAACATTATCTGAAATATTACAAAATATGGGAAATAAATATATGTAAAAGAGCCATCCTGACCCTGGCCAGGTGGCTCATTTGTTTGGTTCAGTGTCCTGTACACCAAAAGGCTGTGGGTTAGATTCCCAGTCAGGGCACATACCTAGGTTGCAGGTTCAATCCCTAGTCAGGGTGCGTATAGGAGGCAACCAATCAATGTTTCTCACATAGATGTGTCTTTCTCTCTCCCCCGTCTCTAAAAATCAATAAATATATCTTTGGGTGAAGATTAAAAAAAAAAGAGCCATCCTCATATGCCCCCTCATCTCACATTGGCAATCAAATGTTATAAATACAAAGGTTGGATCCTCTGAGAACTGACTTGTAAAGTTGGTGATGCTACAATGCTTATTTTGAAAAGACAAATTTGTTTCATGCAATCAATATATTAGGAAACAATTTGAGCAAAGTGCAAATTTTATATTGGCTTATGAGCAATTTCATCCACAAAAAACACTAGGTGACTGCAGAAAACTTCACACAGCTGAGCCAAAGGGTATGCACATACGTGCACATGACTCTAGAGTCATTTTGTTCCTGGGGTACCTATGATTACTTCCCCCCACCCCCGCCGCTTCTTATCACCATTCCTTCTGCAATCCAGCTCCATGTGTCACTATAGCCTTCAACAGCAGATGCTAGCATTTTATTTTTTTTTTTGCCCGCCCTCCCCGCAGTGGACAAAGAATTCTTTTCTTTAGTAAAGGGAAAAAAAACAACCCCACTACACTGCTGTTAATGTGGGCAAAGTAGGAAAACTCAGTGCAGACACACTCTCAAAGCCCTCAGGGCTGTTCCTATTTCCTAATAGAGTGAATATGTCAATGCAGACCTGCCAGCTGTCTCCCACCAGAACTAAAGGACGCCCCAGTCTCCTTTATGGAGAGGTACTGGGGACAAGGGGAGGAGGGCAGGGCAGCAAGGGCAGTTTCCACTTTATTTACCATGGCAGTCAACGGCATGGCAGGAATCTAATGTAAATCTATGGCTTCCAAAGACACACATTTTCTTAGACTTAGTGTGAGGTGTGGAGAAAAGGCCAGGCCGTGTGTGGGTGACTAATGTGTGTGCACGTTTACTATACCTGGGGGTATTATGTATTCTTTGCCTTGTTCTTAAACTGCTTTAGGGCAACTTACAAAGATGTACTAGTATATTATACAGAATGATAAAAATATATGCAAAATAATAAAAATAAAACAAAGGAGCATTTGTGTGTGTATATGTTCATATTTAAATGAATCCACACATATGTATATGTAAGTCATAATTCAAACCCTAATTGAAGAGAGTCTTATAATCTTGGCTACATAAAAACAAGGGAAGAGGGTAGTGAAAACTCTCAAAATGGAACCTGGAGAAAGAGATTTCCTGAAAGAAAATCAAGCACTGAAGCCAGAGCCTTGGGTTGAGATATCAGCTGTCATTTACTTCTTAAGCATGTAATTTAAAATTTGAGTTTAAATTCCTCATAGATAAAAGAGAGAATTCTCCCCACCTACAAGTGTTATTTTCCAGATTAAATGTCAGTGTTCCTAAGGTCATAGGATATCCTAATTCTGCTCTAAATCTCTGGTTTAATCCTGAGTTCAGGAATTCAGATTGTTTGGGTATCCCAGAGTTCAGACACAGTCTCCGGTGTCTGGGACACTATGGATTTGAAAGGCAGGATATAAGCACACATAGACCCAAGGAGCAGTGATCAGAGCCAAGCTGGCTCAAAGGTGTGACAGGATTAAGAACAGAGGAACTAGAGTCTGATTTTAGATCGCTCCAGGTTGGACAGTGGTTTGGGAAATGTTGTGCCTGGACCAGTGGCATCCACACTGCCTGGGAACTTGTTAGAAACACAAATGATTGGACTTTATCTCATACTTACTGAATCAAAAACTCTGAGGGTGGGGCACAACAACTGGATTTTAACACCCCCACCCACCCCCCCCCCCCCCCCCCGAAGATTCTGACGCACACTCAAGTTTAAGCACCACAGCCTTTGGAGACAGAGTTTTGCTTCAGTAGGTTTAAGAGTTTGCATTTGTTTCAAGTTAGTTTGGAAAAGGTCTGATAGAATCCTAGCATCCCTCTGCCCCTGCTCTATAACTTAGCAAGGGATACACACTACCCTCTGGTTCTGTGAGAGCAGACTGCTGGTCACCCATCAATGCTCACCACTTCCTCAGACCATTAGAGTTTGATCAAATCCTGATCCGGCCCGTAATGTCACAAACATGCTGATCAAATGGCACTGGAGGGTTTGCGGACAGAAATCAATGGAGGATGTAATCCCCTTAGAATGCAAGGAGCTTAGAAAAAAAAAGAAAAACAACTTATTGGAGTGTGTAAATAGGGTCCACAGTGGAAGGACTGATATAGAAATACTTCCTTTCACATACACAGCACCATCTACTTATTTCTACTTGTCATCCTGTCTGCTCAGTGTCTTTAGCTGTGACTGCATGCTCAACTGGGCGAGTTGCTCACCACACTCAAGTCAACTGCAGATTCACCAGAGTTTGATTGTATATACCTCTTGCAACATCTTGCCCCCTTAATTTCCTTTTTTTTTTTTTCCCATTTCTCTCCTTGCTCATCTGATTGCATTTTCACTAATCCTCCAAGGAATGCATGAGCAGAAAAGGGGGGAAAAAGTAGGCAAAATAGTCAGGCTTGGTGAAGAAGAGTTGCAATCACAGTGTAAGCTAAAATATAGGATTTGTGGTTAATTAGTGGATTTCAGTTATCCTGTGGGGTTCTGTCAGGGTCCCTGCCTCCACTTACCAATCCTAAAAAGAAAATATATAATAGCAAATATAATAGCTACACATCACAATTCCCAAGTGTCCTATCCCTGTGGTCGGCAAACTCACTAGTCAACAGAGCCAAATATCAACAGTACAACTATTGAAATTTCTTTTGAGAGCCAAATTTTTTAAACTTAAACTTCTAACACCACTTCTTCAAAACAGACTCGCCAGGCCGTGGTATTTTGTGGGAGAGCCACACTCAAGGGGCCAAAGAGCTGCATGTGGCTTGCAAGCCGCAGTTTGCCGACCACGGTCCTATCCTATCTAATTAGAGAGTAATATGCAAATTGGCCATCACTCCAACACACAAGATGGCTGCCCCCATGTGGCCAAAGAGGCCGCCCCCATGTGGACACAAGATGGCCGCTACAAGATAGCCAGCAGGGAGGGCAGTTGGGAGGGACCAGGCCTGCAGGGGAGGACAGTTAGGGGCGACCAGGCCGGGGAGGGCAGTTAGGGGCAATCGGGCCAGCAGGGGAGCAGTTAAGCGTCAATCAGGCTGGAAGGGGAGTGGTTAAGGGGTGATTAGGCTGGCAGGCAGAAGCGGTTAGGGGCAATCAGACAGGCAGGCAGGCAGGCAGGCAGGCAAGCGATTGGGAGCCAGCAGTCCTGGATTGTGAGAGGGATGTCCGACTGCCTGTTTAGGCCCGATTCCACCGGGCGGTCGGACATCCCTCGAGGGGTCCCAGATTGGAGAGGGTTCAGGCTGGGCTGAGGGACACCCCCACCCCCGTGCACTAATTTTGTGCACCGGGCCTCTAGTTAAATACTAATGCTGCACCCAAACTAAGATCAGTCTGATTAGTAGGCAGGAGCTGTACCTCCTGCAAGGTATTAAAAAGATGCTGTAAATCATACTACTTGATTAAATCTGCAATTATTAAACAGAATATAAAACACACTGAACAGTATCTATGGCACAGACTCACTTGCTTACTCATGCATTATTAATGCATGCAATGGTAGGCAGCCTTTCTAATTCTTCCCACCATAACCTTTATGAATTTTAGAAATGAAATAATTCTTATAATTACAAAGGAATACTCATGTTACACAGAAAACTAAGCAAATGGATACGCACTGGTCTAATAACTGTATAAAGTTTCCAAGCAACATTTTTGGGTATAATATTTGTCTTATTCCCTTTAGAAATAGAGTCACCTTATCAGTCTAAACTCTCCCCAGAGATACATGGTAACTCAATTTTGATGGAGAGATTCCATATGAGGAATCACAAGTCATGGGATGTTGTAGTTAGAAGGAACCTTGGGAATCATCTAATCCAAACCTCCCTCATTTTATGGGCAAGGAAATTGAGACCCAGGGAGATTCAACATTTGCCCAAGATCACACTAGTGAGCAGCACAGTGAGAACTAGCACTTCCATCTCCTAACCCTCCAGCCTGCTGCTCTTTCCACTGTATCATTTGGCCTCTGAGCGTCAAGCAGAACCAACCATGGATAACGTCTCTGAAATCACCTGCATGCACCTGCACCCATGTTACAGATAGGTCATCTTCAGAGACAAGTTCTCCATAGGAGACCTATTAGCCCTTACAGTGTTCAAGCAAAATCCTAAGATGTGGGGTCACGTCAGGCCACATCTTCTACACCTGGATTTCACTTCACTTAAAAGTAAAGCATTCACTCCACCAACGTCCCTCTCCCAAGAAGCGGTAGCTTGGAGGTCATGGCTATTCACTGACAGAGTTTAGGTAGAGGGCTTCCAAGCCCGTAAGCTCTCAAAGATGCAGGATGTGTCACCTGATTCTTCCTACGTATCCTGGTGAATCACAAGCAATCACTCTTTCACAGTTGCTATGATTTGATGTCAAGGTTTTGCTGGCAATTAAATCCCTTTCATAATTTGACTCCACCAAAAAGCCAGAGAATAGAAGCTTCAGAGAAGGGTTTTCCCCCTACACACTTTTCCCTATGCTTGTGTTTGGCACCACATACACTTGCTTCTGGCGGTAACCTACTGATCTGCCTGTAGCACACACTTCGGACAAGCCATTTTGTCTTTCAAGAGTTCATGCTAGCCCTGTAGGAATGCTGGAAGTATGAGGTGCTATACTAATTAGAAATATAAAAATAAAGTATAATTCCTAGGATTGCAAAAAGAGTCAGACACAGATCTTAAGATTTTCAGACTCAAAATAAGATGAGACAGATGTATTTGGAGGGCATTTAATCTCTTAGTGACTGCTTTGCAGGTCCAAATGGCATGGAATTCAGTTAATTTGTAAATACTCCATATGCAAGAGACTCTCCAACAACAGTCTATTTTTCCGAGCACTCTGCTGCTCAAAGCCCTTCAGTGTCTCCCTCATGCTTACAGAATAAAAAATTAGGTACTTAGATTCCAGGGCAATTTTTTTTTTACAATCTGTTCAACACCATTTAAATAAGATTAATTACTCACTCTTTTAAAACCCAAGCTGCATTAGTTACCTATTACTGAGAAACAAGTTAGCCTAAAATTTAGCGGCTAAAAACAACAGTAAACATCTCACACAGTTTCTGTGGGTCAGGAATCTGAGAGCAGCTTACCTGGATGATGCTAGCTCAGAAACTCCTTTGGGGTTCCAGTCGTGATGCTATTCAAGGCTGCAGTCATCTGAAGGCTTGACTGGGGGTGGGACAGCAGGATCTGCTGCCAAGACAGGTTCACGTGGGCTTGCAACACGGACCACCCCAAAGAGATGCTCGTTTCTTAGGACATGGCAGCTGCTTCCCCTCAGAGCAAGAGAGAGGAATGCCAACTGCAAGCCACAATGTCTGCTTTGAGCTAGTCTCGGAATCACATGCCATGATTTCTATAATATCATGTTGCTACACAGGCCAGCCCTATCCAATTGGGGAATTCCACAAGGTGTGAATCCCAGTAGGTGGGGATCACAGGAGGGTACTGGAGGCTAGCTTTTATACACACTGTACTAGCCCACGTCACTGACATTGCTTATGCAGTTCTCTCCACATGGTTTGCTCTCTTCCTTCTGCTTGTCTTAATGTGGTAAAGTAAAAAAGCACACCATCTAGAGTTGGTGAAACTGGTTCAATCGCAGTCAAACACTGCAATCTGATAAGAGCAAGTCTCTCGGCCTTAGCTCCCATATCCGTAATACAAATGTTATAATCTCTGCTGCAAAAAGGAACTGTGGGCACTAAAGAAATCCAGTACATATAGAAAAGTACTCTGGAGATTGCAAATATGTAAAATTCTTTCTTTTTATTGATTTCAGAGAGGGAGGGAGAGGGATATAGAGATAGAAACATCATTGATGAGAGAGAATCATTGATTGGCTGCCTCCTGCATGCCCCCTACTGGGGAGGATCAAGCCTGCAACCTAGGCATGTGCCCTTGGCTGGAATTGAACCTGGGACCTTTTAGTCCGCAGGCTGCCATTCTATCCACTGAGCCAAACCAGCTAGGGCGTAAAATTATTTCTTTAACCACCACATTTCTTCAAGGACTGCCTGTATGCCATTTTTTTTTTTTAGACCTTCACCTCTTTCAGCTGGAGGTCCCAGCCTCCTCCTCTGGGTTCTGACAGCACTGTGTATATTACTACAGTCTTTTCACATTGTGCATTTATTGTAAGTGAAATTCACCCCTACTGGGTTATAAATTCCTTCAGGTCAGAATTTCCCATGACATTTTCTGCAGAACAGTCAATAAATGTTTAATTAACTGAACTAGCATGCCTTCAGAAAGTCCTTTCCCCTTTAACAACCATCCACAGAGACCAGGAGAGCTTTATGTACACATTGTCCACGGGTGCACATGATATAACAGAGAAAAAGGTTGACTTTAGTTCTAGATGTCCAGAGCATCTTGAGGCCCATGGTAGAAAAATTAGTTTGGCACTTTTGAATATTTCTTGGGTATCAAAACCTGAGTCCTAGGATAATCCATGGTTTTTGAGGAACACATTCCTACCCAGTTGATCCTTCCACTTGCACAAGAGAGAAAGTCAAGGGAGGTTGGGGTAAGAATGCTACAGCCAGAATTCTAAAGATGTTACTACTCCCCTACTCGCCAAGTTTCCTGTTCCCTGGGTGTTCAAACATCACTAATCTAGGACCTGCAGTAAAGGGACATTGCAGATGGAATTAGTTACTTATTCGACAACCTTAAGACAGAGATGATCTGGGTGAGCCTAATGTAATCACATGAACCTGAAAAGCAGAGGAGTCAGAGAGATGCATGGAAAAGGGGAGGCAGGGAGGTTGAGACAGAAGGGAGGTCAAAGAGATTAAAAATGTAAAGAGGATTCAACCCACCATTGCTGGCTCTGAAGGTGGGAGAAGGGATCCAAGAGCCAAGAAACGTGGGTGGTCTCTAGAAGCTGAGAACAAGCCCTCCCTCCCCCACCCCCCAGGATGACAACCAGCAAGAAAATAAGGATCTCAAGCCTACAAAGACAAGAAACTGGATTCTGCCAATAACCTGATAAGCTTGAAGTGGACCTAAATTTCAGCCTTGTGACACAGTCAGGAGTCAGCCAAGCCAATCTGACTTCTGAACTATGAGATAATAAACTTGTGGTGCTTGAGCTGCTAATGTAGAGTGACTTGTTAATGCAGCAACAGAAAACTAACACAAAGAATAAGAGTTAAATGCTGCTGTGGGTTTGTGAGAAGGAAGTAGAGCTCTTCTCTTCTGATCTGTACTCTCAGCCAAGTCCAGGTGAATGGGGATAAGTCAACAGAGTCTCCAGGTAAATTCAGAAGCTCGGAAGGAAGCTCAGCATCCAGCAGGTTGAGAGAGATAGGAGACCCATTGCAGCACAGAGTGAGCACGGGAGTGGATGGAGGCCACCCCACAGGTTCTGGACTTTCCAGTGAGGTGCCAGAGAACACCAAGAATTTCCCCAAAATTATCAGAGAGGAAGCAGGTGGACCAGGCTCCAGGGAACCAGAGGCACTTGCAGGATCTGGAGCTTAGGAGGCAGAAGGGAATGATAGTTTTCAGTTGTGCACTCAGCAGACCAGGAACCCTCCACCTGAGTGAAACAGTCACAGACATCAGAATAGCACCTAGTCCCCTGAACCTCACCCTACGGGAGAAAGAAAGCAGAAGGGAGAAGGAAAGAATCCCAACTCAACAGAGTATTTACTCAAACTACAGGCTGAGGAAAAAAGTCTGGATGTGCCTGAATTTATCACAAATTGGCAAGATTCCGTCTTCTGCCAATGAAGAAAAGGAGAGGTGAGAAAAGTTATCCTCTCTAATAAAGAAGTAATATGCAAATTAACCATCACTCCGCTACATAAGCCACGCCCACCAGCCAATCAGGGCGAGTATGCAAATTAACCTCAACCAAGATGGCTACCAGAAGGGAGGCTTGGGTTTCCCCGGTAACAGAGGAAGCCAAGCTTTCCACACACTCTGGCGGGCCCAGGCCTCCACTCAAGGATACAAAGTTTCAATTATAGAAGATACATCAATCCCAAGAGAAATGGCTGCCGGCCATGGGAGCGAGCAGGAGGCTTGGCTCCACTCCAGGCTACAAAGTTTCAATTGTAGAATGTAAATAAATTCCAGATACCAAGGCCTCTGCTTGGGTTGTCAGGGGCGTGGCTGGCCTGCAAACCACCACAGGCCCCTCGCCCAGGCCTCTCCACACCCCAAGGGAACCCCACCCTGATCCAGGACACCCTTCAGGGCAAACCAGCTGGTCCCCACCCATGCACCAGGCCTCTATCCTATCTAATAAAAGAGTAATATGCAGACTGACCATCACTCCAACACACAAGATCAAGATAGCTGCCCCTATGTGGTCAAAGATCCTGCCCCCATGTGGACACAAGATGGCCACCACAAGATGGCCAGCAGGGGAGGGCAGTTGGGAGGGACCAGGCCTGCAAGGGAAGGCAGTTGAGAGGGACCAGGCCTGCAAGGGAGGGCAGTTGGAGGTGATCAACCCTGCAGAGGAGGGCAGTTAGGGGTGACCAGGCCAGCAGAGGAGGGAAGTTGGGGGCAAACAGGCTGGCAAGGGAGCAGTTAGACATCAATCAGGCTGGCATGGGAGTGGTTAGAGGGTGATCAGGCTGGCAGGCAGAAGTGGTTAGGGGAAATCAGGAAGGCAGGCAGGTGAGCAGTTGGGAGCCAGCAGTCCTGGATTGTGAGAGGGATGTCCAACTGCCAGTGGGATCGGGCCTAAACGGGAAGTCGGACATCCATTGAGGGGTCCCAGATTGGAGAAGGTGCAAGCTGGGCTGAGGGACACCCCCCTCCCTCCCATGCACGAATTTCGTGCACCGGGCCTCTAGTAGACAAATAAAGCTCTATTTTGCATGCCAAATCTGTGAATTATAACTACCAAACATAGATAACATTTACTGAGCAGTTATTATCTCCCAGGAGCCATACTTTATATGCATCCTATAATACTTATAATAACCCTCTGAATTTTGTATTGCCATTATTTCCAATTTACAGATAGAGAAATCAAGGCTAAGAGATGTTAAGAAAATAGTCCAGACTGTTACAGCTGGCAAATGGTAGATTCCGGAATTCAAAAGCTACCCACCTACCACTTCCTCTTTGAATTCTTTGCAATGAGTATGCAGCAGAGATGATACTATAAAAAAAAAAAGAATTTTTATGAATCCTTCTATTATTATACTATTTATAGGATCACTTCTATGAAAACTTTAGTTTCACAATAATTGCAATAGCAACTGCAATCACATATTGAAGGCATACTATGTGCCAGCCAGCTCTAAGTGTTTTTTATAGATCATTTAAAAATTATGACTTTCTCCATTTTATAGATGAGAAAAATGAGGACCTGACTTGTCTAAGAGCACAGAGTTAGAGACAGGGCTGAGGTTTGGGTGTGGTCACACAAGAAAAATGGTGAAGGACTCTGACAAAGGGGACCACACTCAGGGAAAGGTCTTGGCCCTACATTAAGAGACTGGTAAACAAATGTCCAGATATATGTCTTAAGTTAAGATAAAATTTTTATATTATTTTATGTCTACTTTAACCAATGTTTTAAATTTAAAAAATCATGCCTCAGATCAGAAGGCTTCTACCATAACTTAAGAGGACTGTAGTCCAGATTATAAGTGGGCAAATGTCTACAGATGAGGGTGGAGAGGTTAGGAATGCTCAATTTCTCCCAAACTCTGAATACAGGTAAGATATGTGGGTTCCTATAAAGACCACAGAGGAGCCACTCGTGTTATATAATTCTTGTCTGAGAAACATAGCGAATGTTTGGAGAGAGTCAAGACTAGAAACTGTTTATGTAAACCAATAAAGAAATGAAGAGGCTTTAACGAAAGCTGGACGAGTGAGGGAAGCATAATGTTGAGTCAGCGCCTACAGTAAACAGTACTAGGTTGGCTGATAAGACAATGGAATGACAATGGGAGCTCTTAATGCACTTTTCTGGAGGACAATCTGGCAGTATGTTTCAAAAATCCTTAGAATGGTAAGTACCTCTGACCCAGCTACTCCATTTTTAGGCAGTGTCCATAATAATAAAATAACTAGCAATTTTCACCCAATTTGTTACATACAAGGCTCTTTTCATTACTCACTACATCTGAGAGCAAACACTAGAGACAACTTAAATGTCCAAAAATAGGGAACAGATAAATGATGGTCTATCTAAATAATGGATATTTCACATATGTGCATATGACAATGAAGAAATGTTTTTAATTGAGGTAATAAAAACAGTATTTCCATTTTGAAAATAAAAAATTATACACACAACTGGGTATAGATGTCTAGATATAAGCACACATAAAGCTTGAAAGACTATTCTCAGTGATTAATTTAACCATAATCATAACCATTGATTAACAGTGATATCTATGATGTAGGATTATAGGGTGTGTTTTTAAAATTCATTTTTATTGATTTCAGAGAGCAAAGGAGAGGGAGAGAGAGACAGAAACATTAATGATGAAAGAGAATCGTTCATCGGCTGTCTCCTGGATGAAGCCCTCAACCCGGCCATGTGCCCTGATCTGGAATCGAACCGTGACCTCCTGGTTCATAGATCGGTGCTCAACTACTACAATAACATGTGTTTTGTTTTTGTTTTTTTTTAATTTTCTTTACAGTGCTCGACTACATTTTCTGGATTTTCTAAAATTAAAATATCACTTTTCTAATCAGAAGACTGTTAAGAAAAAAATTATGTCCAGGCTTCAGATTTGATAGTGGAATCTAAGTCCTAATATTTATTTACATTTTAAAGAGTACTCTTTCAGGGGTACTGAACAAATACTAACTTTTCACTATTTTATTGATTTAGAGCAAGCATGTCAAACTCAAAGGCTAACATGGGCCAAATAAACGAGGCATGTGGCCCACAGGCCGCAAGTTTGACATGCATAATTTAGAGCATGTATCCTATTGGTAAATATCTATTCAGGCTGAAGAATTCTTGTGTGTGTGTGTGTGTTGTTTTTTCAATCCATCCTCACAAAACAGCCCTTCTCTGTCCCCCCACTTACTTGGTCTCCCATAGATTGAATCAAACTGAAACCAGAAGACTGAAGTAGGAAACCTAAAGCAAGTGTCCCTACATTTGGCATCCCACTGCTAGTTATTTATAAAGTCATGGAGGAGCTAACTGGAGCACTGGTACTCAGTAATGGATATGATGAGGCATAGCTCCCTTCACTAATGGAGAGGGTCCTAAAAAGTAATAGTAAACCACATGTCTGTCTTTCTAGATAATAACGTCAATGATACCAAACTACAGATGAATTCCACATAGAGGTCTAACATTCATATAGCAGTAGAATAATAAAATAGGTAATAATACGTATGATAGATATTAATAAAGCAATAGATCATTTGAAAGCATCTTCAGTTCCACCTGTATGCATATATGATTACTAGATAGACAGAAAGGCAAAGTGATGAGAACTGGACATGAAAAGATATTTTCATTTTGTAATTAGAATTTTATAATACATTTATAAGGCTGTTTATAATTTACAAAGTGGCTTCATAGACTGTGGCACATTTGGCTCTTATGATGAAGATATCATGCCACTTCATAGGTTAAAAAACTCTATTAAGTATACAGTGTTTTCTAATTTTATCTTTTAAAAGACCACGGATGTTATTTTTCTAACTCTTTCAAAATTGAGAGATTGAGAGGTGGGAGGGTTACAAATATGCGGAGAGTCTGCAACTGAAAATCAACTCATAGGCCTGGTAAAAGCACCCAGGTTGGGTTATTATCAACAACTCCTTTGTACCTATACTTATAGCTCAGAACCATTCTGGAATCACCACAGGAAGAACATTACAAAATTTACAAAGTGGTTATGTTTTCACCATCAGCAGTCTAACCTATGAGAAATCAGCTTCTTTTATTTTTTGTCTACTCCTTAAATCTCAAGTATATTTGGAATGCATTAACCACGGAACACTGTTAAGGTTTTTCTTTGAGTAAAAGACGTTTAAATTGATTCTTTAAATACCAAACACTACAGATGCAGAGCTATTAACCTAGAGTGATTGCTTTTCTAAACACACTGCCTTCTGGAGACAGATCAAAGGCTGTGTCTTGCTCCCACAATGACCCATGGTCATGGCCCCTCCATAACTTCCAACAACATTGTTTGGAATAGCCAATTAAATCAAGCTTTAATTTTTACCCCCAGTTATATACCATGTTTCTAACACGCAGCTGAACTGATGGAGAAAGGAAGGGGAAGGTACCTGCAGTACAAACACAGACAAATGGCATCTTCTCCACTGAGATACATAGATGTTTCCTCCTGGGGCCAACTGCACAAGGTAAGTAGAATTTTCCCCTGGTTTCATAGCTGTCATATTTGCAAACCTCCTTTCTCTCATCACTAGTCATTTACTAGGTGTCAGTTCACTCGTGGTCTCTCCCACACACCAAGATATTTACACACACTTGATCTTCTAGAATCTGAGAAATACAATCCACAGAAAACTATAGTGACTGAATTAAAGAAGAACAAATGGTCACAAAACAAGCAGGCCTTGAGAATTTGCACTGCTCTTTACCAACTATCATCTGTTTTGACATGTTATAAGACATGGAGCATAGTGGTGGTTGAGGCAGAGCCATCAAAATTGTATGTTTGGATGAGGTGAGGCCATTTAGATATCATCTAAAGAGATAAGACTGTTCTGTTCACTAGTGGAGACATTCTAAGAGCCTCCCTCATCTCCTAGTCGCATTGAAAGATGCCACCTGCTGCATCCTTCACAGTAAAGGTAAGTGAACATGGCTTTGCATACTCCACGAAGATACTGTGGGAAAGGTTAATAAGACTACATCTCCTTTGGGATAACCTCAAACAGTCTTCCTTCTTCTGTGTACGGTAGCTTACAGATTGACAGCCAAGATGGCAAAAGCAGAAACACTGCAGATGAATAAAAAGAATATTCCCCCTGCCTGCTTCCTGGCCAAGATGTCTGACATGGAAGACGATTTCATGTGTGATGAGGAGGAGGACTATGACCTGGAATACTCTGAAGACAATAACTCCGAGCCAAATGTGGATTTGAAAAATCAGTACTGTAAATCCAAAGTGTTAAAAGAAAATAACCCACAAGCAGCATTAAGCAGTTTCCAGAAGGTTTTGGAACGTGAAGGTGAAAAGGGGAAATGGGAGTTAAAGAACTGAAACAAATAGTTAAGATTAATTTCAAGTTGACACACTTTCCAGAAATGATGAACAGTTATAAACAACTATTGACCTACAAGAGGCCCGGTGCATGAAATTACTGCATGGTGGGGAGAGGGGGGTGGTCCCTCAGCCTGGCCTGCACCCTCTTGCAATCCAGTACCTCTGGCTCCTAACCACTTGCCTGCCTACCTGCCTGATCACCCCTAACCACTCTGCCTGCCTGATCGCCCCTAACCACTCTGCCTGTCTGCCTGATTACCCCTAACCACTCTGTCTGCCTGCCTGATTGCCCCTTACTGCCTCTGCCTCGGCCCCCTGCCGCTGCAGCTTCGTCCAGAAGGTAGTTTGGCTGTCTGGTCTAATTAGCATATTACGCTTTTATTATTATAGATATTCGAAATGTAGTCACAAGAAATTATTCTGAAAAATCCATTTTTTATTATATTTCTACTTCTAAACAGATGGATTTAGTACAGGGATTCTATGAAACAACACTGGAAGCTTTAAAAGAAGCTAAGAATGATGGACTGTGGTTTAAGACAAACACAAAGCTTGGAAAATTGTATTTAGAACAGAAGAAATATGGAAAGCTTCAAAAATTTTATGCCAGTTACATCAATCCTGCCACAATGGTGATGGAGAAGATGACCTGAAGAAGGGTGCACAGTTATTAGAAATATATGCTTTGGAAATTCAAATGTACACACACAGAAAAATAATAAAAAACTTAAAGCCCTCTATGAACAGTCACTTCACATCCAGTCTGCCGTCCCTTACCCACTGATCACAAGAGTCAGTAGAGAACGTGGTGGCAATATGGACTTGAGGGAAGGTGAATTTGAAAGGCACACACTGTGTGGTGTATTTTTTGAAGCCTTCAAGGATTATGATGAATCAGGAAGTCCAAGATGAACCACTTGCTTAAAATATTTGGTTCCAGGAAATATGCTAATGAAATGGGGAATAAATCAATTTGACTCACAGTAGGCCAAACCATACAAAACTGATCCAGAAATTCTCAAAATGACGAATTTAGTAAGTGCCTATCAGAATAATTACATCACTGAATTTGAAAAGATTCTGAAAACAAATCACAGCAACATCATGGATGACCCTTTCATAAGGGAACACATTGAAGAGCTTTTGTGAAACACCAGAACACAAGTGCTCATAAAATTAAGCCTTACACAAGAATATATATTCCTCTTATTTCTAAGGAGTTAAACATAGATGTAGCTGATGTGGAGAGCTTGCTAGTGCAGTGCCTATTGGATAAGCCTGTTCCTGGCTGAACCAATCAAGCCAACCAACTCCTCTCCTCATTGGATGAAGGGTGTGCCCAATAAGCTGCACTTGATAAATGGACCAATCAACTAGATTCTCTCAACCAGGCTGTAGTCAGTCAACTGGCTTAACAGAGAAAAAGCTTTTACAGGCATACTTAAGGCAACAGTGCAGAGAAGCAATTCTTAAATGAAATGGGAATGACAAAACTACTGTTGGTTGATGTGTCCTGAAAATTATTGGAGTATGACAGAAGTGCTTTTTTATTTTTTTTAAATCAATTGGTTTGTGTTTTCCTGCTGCATTTATCCCAAGAAAAACAGCTTTAATCTTTAGAAGAAAACCAAATGCCATGGATTTATGCTGTATTTGACATCTTGCCCAAACATAGTAGTTTGTCACAGACAACATGACCAGAGAAAAAATTAAAAAAAAAAATTGTCATGTACACTGACAGGCTATTGTTGGTTAAATTTAAAACATGTTTTATCTATAGAAATTCTCTCACAAATAACCTGCAATAACTTGAAATGCATACCCATTTGAACACTTCCTTTTCTCATGTACAAATTAAGATGTTTGCCACATTTTGAAAAATGTCAATTCTCAAAAAAAAAGAGAGGAATATTTATAAGGGAACAAAATAGCAGCTGTCAGCTTTGCCACAATTAAGTGTTCTATGGAGAATTTCTGTTTGCATAATAAATTAAAAGTGCAATACATACAAATACAGAGGTTGAGAGACAGTCACCTGCAGAGTAGATGGAACCGCCTCCTGCCCCTGACTACATGAGCCCATACATCCCATAAACCACTTCTAGTTCATTATCTGAAATGTACACCATTAAAGAGTCTATTATTAAAACATAAATTCCTTTCTGAGCAGCAACATATCAGACTCAGTTATAAAAAACCTCTTCATTAATTAATCAGAAATTATCTATAAAGGGCCTAAAGGAATGATGGGAAAATCAGAATTATTCATTTATCAACATTTGCTGAGGGTCTACTATTGAACAGTATAGTACCAAATGGGGATGCAGTGATGAATTAATTCACTCATTAACATTATCCCTCATTAGTTCATTCATTCATTCATTCAACAGCTATACCAGGAATTGGAAGAGAAATTCTGCCCTCAAGGGACTACAATCCAGTAGAAGAAAAATAATATTTGTATCTACAAAGCAGCAATAAATACCATGAATTTAAAAAATGAGATATGTACTATGGAAGTTAGTAGATAGGAGAGATTAATGCTACATGAGGGGATCAATATAGCTTCAAAGAGAAGGCATTTCACCTGAGTGTTGAAGGACGACTGGCACACGAACATGCCACGTGGGAGAGATGGCGGAGAAAATGGCATGAAACTGCTAACCTATTGCTGAAAGGGGCCAGCCAGCAGGAGGCAGCAGGAGTGTACTGAGTGCCAGCTGCTTGGGAGAGTGGAAGGAAGGGAAGTAAATGATGAGGTGTATAGAAAGTGGGGAGGGAATTCCGGAAACACACAGCATGTCTTGTTTTACCAACATGCCTGGGGCCAGCCCTGCACTTATTTATGTCTCAGGCCTTACTCTTCTCAAAGTACAATTGTGTGGGTCTTGTGGAGGTTCTCCAGCCAAAGCCCTCCTCTTACAGAGGGGTTTGATAAATTATCCAAGGTCACAGAGCAAAGAAGCGGTTGATCTAAAACTATAACTGAGTTGCTCTGAAATGAATGAATCTATAGTATTATTTCTATTTGTACCAAGGGTTATCAACTTGGCCAGTAGTACGTGTATGAGTGTGTGTGTGTGTGTGTGTGTGTGTGTGTGTGTGTGTGTGTGTGTGTGTATGCAAAAGGTGGGAGGAGGAAGAGAGAATGATTGATTCTGAGGGTTAATGAGGAGGGGCATGGGTTATGAGGGTTAAGAAACACAGACCTGAGTATTTTCACATCACGAGAGAAGTTTCTGCTGGAAACAAGGACTGAACTGAAAACCTGGGCTACAATATTTGCCATCTTCACAATAACTGGTCTATGATACAACTCAAGCTTCTAAGACCTTCTTAGATACTCAGGCGCCTGCTTCACACATCAGCTCCCCTCACTGTTAGCACTCTTGTTATAAATGCAAATGACAGGTTCATGGATGGCCAAGAATTGACTTCTCGGCAGCATAAAAAGGAACCAGCATAAATGGAGTCACAACCATCCACACTTGAGTTTTCAATGAATTGACAGCATCTCTATCACGGTCATATTTCAGTAAACAAGAAATGCCAGAAAAGACAAAAACCTTCTGAAGCAAGTTGCATTGGGCCTTCTATCCATCTGTTCTGGGAAATTTCTGCCTCTATCAGAATTAAGTTTCCTCCACCCAGTAAGTCATATTAATTTCACATAATTCCAGGCCACCTGGAGCAGACTTGAGCAGAAACAATGTTTACCAATCACAGAATTAGAGAATATTGGCAAGTGTCTTTGACATCTGATCTGACTCTATTTGCACCGAAGTGACTTGGCCAAGGCAAGCTAATCTATATATATAAAAGGCTAAGTGTCCATCCGACAGATAGCTTTGATGCACAATGACCACCAGGGGGTAGACACTCAATGGAAGAGCTGCCATGATGCGCACTGGCCATCTACACTAATAAAAGAGAAACATGCAAATTGACTGTACCTCCGTGATGCCCACCAGCCACCCAGGAGTGAGTATGCAAATTAACCCAACAAAGATGGCGGCACGCATGCAGGCGCGGAGCAGCCAGGCGGGGTGGAATGCCTGCTATGAGAAAGAGGGCGGGGGGTGGAGGGAACTACAGGAGCAGCGCTCCAGCTGGAGCAAAGACTGACGGCTCTAGCCAGAGTGAAGATGGAAGGCGGCGGCCAGAGTGAAGGCCTGGGTCCCGGGTGCCGGAGGAAAACTGGTGCCAGCAGCCAGGGGAAGGAAGGCCTATTGCATGAATCTTCGTGCAACAGGCCTCTAGTACACATAATAAAGACGGAGAACCAGTCTCAGGTCTCCTGCCTCCAAACTTTGCCCACCCAGGGTTGAGGAGCAAGCTTTCTTGCTGTTTTCTTGGCCAAGCAGGGAAAGATTTTACTCCCTCACCAAAATACAGTGACAGTCCTAGCTCCCCACCCCAAGTGAAACTCCATTCTAACCTTTCAAATCTTTGACTACAAATATAAAATATTAAAAGTGAGATTATCTTTTTTCCTCCCAGGCCTACTGATATGACAGAGTATATTTTTCAGATATGTCTAAGTGAACTTTGTTAGATACTTACACAGCTTTGTGCTGCTTCTTTCTGGGTAATCCCCCCTTTCACTTTTAAATATTTGATGCTTCTAGGGATGGATGTATTGTAATAAAAATATAGCTTCAGTGAGTACTACAGAATTAGAAATGATGGGACTGTTTCCTCCTGACCACCCTCCCTACCATTTTAACAGTTATCAGAGAGGAGAGCCTCAGTCTGGTACCAAAGGAAAAGCCTGCAGTTTCCTCCCAACACATGCCTTGCAATTTTGAAACTGGTACTGTGGAAGTCACCATACTTTATAGACTCAGTATTCCATTAGACAGGAACAGACCAGTTGGAACTGAGCAATAGAAGGTGGTACCAAGTAATGCATATTTTCAGAGACTCAAAACAAGCATGGCACATTCATGTTCTTATGATACCATGATGGTTTTTAAGATCTATTTAAACTTTTTAAAATTGATTTTAGAGAGACATAAGGGAGAGGGAGAGGGAGAGAGGAAAAGGTGGGAGAGAGAAGGAGGGAGGGAGGGAATCAAACTCACAACCTTTTGTTATACAGGACAACACTCCAACCAACTGAGCCGCACTTGCCAGGGCACCTTGTCTCATCCTTACAATGAAACTTTGGAATTTCTTACAGAATCAATATGAAAATGGTAGTACTTTAACTTTTCAAGCTTATCTGGTAAAATATAAAATAGCTTTATAATGGGTGGGAAATGACTTATTAATGCATACTGATGGCTTTGTCCCAAAGTCATTCTGCCCACAGCTGAGATGGAAAGGATTCAATGATACATGGACCTCAAATCCCTATGTACTGGGCCCCAACAAAACAGTATCTATGTGATATTTCCTTTTAAAATCAAGTTGGGGAAAAATGTTATCCTGAAGAATTGTTATATTTATCAAGCAATGAGGATTACATCACTGCCTTGAGATGCTAGAGAGTTCAGAAATGCTCACTGACAACCTTTTGCCTGGCTCCAGGTGTTTTATATGAAGGACTTTAGGGAAGTTTTGAATTTTGTTTTATTTTTTCCTTGGAAACGACTGCAGATTCCAGGGTGAAAATCTACATGCTCTAAAAGCAATTATCTCTCTGAGTTAAAAATGTTTCCTTTTGTAATTAGACCCTTGCCCCAAGTTCTCTTGAGTTTTACTAACATGCCTGTAAGATCTTCTTTGAGCCCTACCCATGTTTTTTTCATCTTTGCTGGTCTCATTTTAACCTGTGCTTATGCTCACCTGTAAAGTTGGCAGAGTATGAACTTGCCTTTCAGTTCCATTAGTTGAGCTTTTCATTTTTGTGTAGTTGGGTTGAAGAATTCTACATATTGAACACATGCTAATCTGACATTTGATTGAACTTGGGATGTTTACCAAATGCTGGAATACAGACAGCCAACAAACCTGTTTTCAGTCTAGTCAACTTAGTCAGACCTATTTTCAGCAGGTCAACTTATGAATGAATTAAGATTTCCAACCAGGACATTAGCATTTTTTCCTAAGAGCTAGGAAATGAGAGCTAGCTTGCACCTCTGAACCACACTGTCTGGTACAAATCCAGGATTAGTGAAATTAGATATTCATTAAGCCAGCCTCCCTGCAGCTCCTGAACCTCTTCTCTCCTCTCCTTACTTGTCAAGTTCACTGCCTACTCAGTCATTATACATATGAAGTGACAACCTACATTAGTGTCACCAAATTTACTTGACCGTAGAGTGCCATAGATGTACATGAAGCACATTCAGATTAATGTGAACAAAAGAAAGCTACCCACAATGGATTACAGCAAAAATATAACACTAATATGCATTTTTCTTTAAAAAAAAAAAATCTTTTAATATATTTTATTAATTTTTTTACAGAGAGGAAGGGAGAGGGATAGAGAGTTAGAAACGTCAATGAGAGAGAAACATTGATGAGCTGCCTCCTGCATACCCCCTACTGGGGATGTGCCTGCAACCAAGGTACATGCCTTTGATTGGAATCGAACCCGGGACCCTTCAGTCCACAGGCCGACGCTCTGTCCACTGAGCCAAACCAGTCAGGGCAAAAAAAAAACAAAAAACACATATTTTTAAAAATAAAGATTCAAAATATAATAATTTAAAATTATAGAAAAGGTATTGAAAATAAACTGGCAAATTGACTAGACAACTGACATCATTACGATGGTGACCAGGGCTGTACACAGTAGATGGTTGCACATGACATTTGTGGCCACGGTACAGCCAATCTTCATGTCAGAGTAAGCTTCCCTCACTGATCCTATAGCAACGTCAAGGGCTGTCATTAAATACCGTCGCTTCATGATTCTTGATATCAATCTGGTAAGCTCCTATTAAAATGTCTATTATCAATCAGAAATGTCCTTTAAAAAAACCCAGTTAATGTCAATATTTATTCCAATGCAAATATTCAAACAAAGTGTAAATGTACCACTTGGCACCATGAATCATGCAAAATTTCTTCTTTGTGTGATTAACTGCTAACATGGATTCATAAAAATGAATTGGAATCAATTAAGAGGGAAACATACAGTAGCTCAAGCTTTTCTATTAAAAAAAAAAGTTTGCTGTAAAACAGTATGCCATGTTATGCCCAGCAACAGCCTTATACATCTGGTGTTCAACACATCTTGTGATTGCATCATTATATCTTGTGCTTGACTTAACCTCATGTTGTTTTATACAGTAACATGCGGTACAGGTTTGTAGCCTAAGAGCAATAGGCTATACCATATGGCCTAGGTGTGTAGTAGGCTATACCATGTAGGTTTGTGTAAGCACAAGGATGATATCACCTAACAGCATTCTCAGGACATATTCCCATTGTTAAGTGGCACTTGACTGTAGTTCTCAAAGGCACCAGATAGTTGGACCTTGACTCTAATGACACAATTAGCAATGACCTCAGCTGCTAAATGAAGGTTAGGCAAAACAAATGGCAAACCCAAGGCTCTTCTCTGACCACCACCACACATGGTAGATGGATGTCAACACTAAGTGCTCAGATGTCAAGAAACCTGGCCATGGTCCTTACTCTCAAGATATCCGCTGTCTTGTTAGAGAGACAAGGCCAACGCAAGCTAACCACAATGCCAAGAGTCCAAGGAGAGTGCAAGGGGGTGCACAGTGTGGGCCTGGCACAACCAGTCTTACTAACAGAAGCTTTCCTCATCTGGGAGCAGGTCAAGGAGATAAACAGCAGAGTTACAGCCTAAGACTATAAAGAGGGAGGAGCCCAGAGAAGAGGAGGACAGGGTGAATCAGGTATGAGGGTAGGCTACTGTTGCTGACTGGCACTGAGTGAAAGTTGAGCAGAACCAAGGTCCTCAAGTTCAATGTTTCTCCTCAGGGATTCCTGACATTCTGAATTTACTTTTACAAGTGGGAGTTTAAGATTTCTGGGGTGAGTAGAAGGATTTCTCAATATCTGCTTTTTCCCCAAGCCATTTTGTGATTTAAAAAATGCAAAGCAGGCCAGTCTTTCCATAGCTGTGGAAGTGGGACGTGGGATTGCGTGGCTAATCCACAGCAATGCCAAAACCCTATAGTCCTGGTCAAAGAGCCCTCCCTTTTGTTAACAAGGTCTTCGCTGGATTTGGGCTAACTTAATTTACCTAAAGGAAATGCTATCTCTCCTTCCCATGTCTGACCTCTGGCCGTCAGTACAAGACAGTACCTCGCCCAAAGGAGGAAGATGAGACCTGTTTCACATGTTTAAAAGAATGCTCATCCTACAATAGTTCATTAAACTGTAATTATTTATGCAGTTTTTGTAGTTGTATTATATGTAACAATAAGACTGATTAGAGAAATGAGGCAGATACATATCCTGCAGGTATAAGTAAACATGATACAAAGTAGAAGGAATTCAACAACTACTGAACCTTTGCTGTGCTCAGGTCCTGGAGTTATATACGGTATAAAATTTGTTATTTAATCCTCACCGCCAACTTTCAAGGATGGTTTGGCTTCACTTTACAGATGGAAAAAGAAAACTCAAATGCTCCAGAGATTAAATAGGAAGAGAGAAAATATGACATCAGCATATCTGGCTCTGAAGAAAAATGCTTTTAATTCTAGCCAATGCTGGAGAGGGCAGAGGGGCTCAAGGGAACAGGGAGAACCTCAAACACAGGGAACAGAGAAGGACACGGAGGGCAGCAAACATTTGGGCACGCCATGCTTTTCACCACTCTCTGGACAGGATCACTATCCAAGAATTCTTTCTATTTCTTTTCATGTGACATTGCCTTAGAAAGCAATTATCAGCGTGTTCTTTCTATTCTTTCTTCTCTCTTTCTCTCTTTTAAAAATGTGGCTCAGCAAAGAGAGAAATGAATGGGCCCTAGCTGGTCTTGCTCAGTGGATAGAGCGTCAGACTGTGGATTGAAGGGTCCGGGGTTAGATCCCAGGCACGCCTGAGTTGTGGGCTCAATCCCCAAGGGTGTGTGTGTGTGTGTGTGTGTGTGTGTGTGTGTGTGTGTGCGCGCGCGCGCACAGGAGGCAGCCAATCAATGATTCTCTCTCATCATTGATGTTTCTGTCTCTCTCTCCCTCTCCCTTCCTCTCTGAAATTAATAAAAATATATTTTAAAAAATAAATGAATGGAAGAATTAAAAATAAAAGAAAACATAAAATTAGTAAACAATGGAAACCCTTGATTTAGAAAACTTATAAATTCCATTTCCAAAATAAGGGTCCACTCTAAAGATATTGCTCATGAAGGCTGAAATACTTTTATTTTTTATCACAAACGGCACGTTGATCTAACTAATGGCCATCAAAATCTTTCAAGGAGTTCTAAAATCCACAGAATCTAAACCACTCCTGTTCTTCCACAACAAAGTTAAAATTTTACCCCCCAAAATCTAGCAAAATATAACATATAACATAACTTCTTATTGGGACATTGTATTATCACAAGAAAAGACTCAAAGATTAATAGAGTTGTGGCAAAAAGACACAGGAACCAGATTAAAGAGGTTTCCAGTGGCCAAACTTGGTCAAACAGTAATTACTATAATGGATTGTAAAATAGCAAATATATAAAAACTCATGAGTATACAGTTAACATACATTAAAAAATAAAAAGGGAATAGGGAAAGCCTTAAAACTCAATCATATTCCCACCTTCTACTGCAGCCTCTGATCTGAGAAGCAGTGATGGGTTTCAGTTTCCTTTCATTTTGAACCTTTGCTTTGTGTAGCCTTTTCCATTAAACCCATAAAATAAAGTGAATAAGCGCCACAGTGAGCAATGCCTTTGGTGGTAGAGAAAGGAATTATCCTTCAGGCATCAATCACTCTTTGAAGCCATAAGGTAGAGGAAATGCAACAAAGGAATGAAAACAATTTGTATTTAGAGTTTCACATAAGGTGGCAGGAGACTCTTCCCTCAAGTCTACATTGACTTTGCATGTCTTGAGCAGTTGTGTTCTCTAAATGTTTGCAAAGTTTAGTAATTTCAGTTACAAAAAAAAAAAAAAGCAAGCTATATTTCTGGAAGGAAGCAATAGTAAGAGAAATGTCAATCATAACAAAAGCTGAAAGGTAGAGAACTGATATCATGAGGCCTCCTGAAGTGCCCTGGCAATGGAGACAGCTGCTGAGAGAACAGCCCACGTGAAGGCTGTGGAACAGGTCTCAGCCCTGCCACCCACTAGCTATGAGTCCTGGAAAAGCCCCTTTCCCCCTTGCTCGATGGCTTCCTTAACAAAGGAGTTGGTCTCTATGACCTTCACTCCCACTCTATGATCCCCTGAGTGCCTGAATGTCTATCTCCCTGTGCTGTGTGTCCTTGGGTGAATAAACTCCCCTGGGCCTCAGGCTTCTCATGGGTAAAATGGATTTAGTAGTTCCTGTACCTAACTTAGTTGCTATGAGAAGTAATGAAATAATATATGTAAAAGTACTTGGAACAGGGCCCGGCACGTAGTAAGCATGCCGAAAATGTTAGCTATTGTTGTCATAGTAATAAAAATTGCAATTATTGTTTCTTCCGTAATCCATCCAAAAGCTTCTCCAAAAGCTAATAATGCTTCAAAGACCAGCTCTGATGCCTTCATCATTCTGGCAGGAATTGCCACCATCTGCCGCCCTTGTTTTCCTATGACACTGTGTCTTTGATAGCTCCTGGTGTCTATACCGTTTTAGGATGAGATAACCTCACAGCTTCCTGAGCCAAATCATGATGTAAGGCCATTCCTCTCTGGAGTGGGGAGGAATGGGAAGAGTGGCTGAAATACGTCTAACAGACTGATTTTTTTTTTTCAGTGAGAGTAAAAGGAGTCTAACCAAAGGGAAACCAAGCATTGGAAGAAAAACCAGTTGACCAGAGAGCCTAGCATTCATGACTCGCATAGGCAAGTCTGGTTAGAAGGTTGGTAGAATGTAGACAAAGGATGAGGCGTTCTTGTGGTTCATGATACTGTTCTCTTTAGTTTTTATCAGATGAAAATCCCTACGAAATTTTTTAATCTGTGAAATTTTTTAAATCTAATGGTTGAAAATAAACTCTTATCCTCCATGATACTGGGGAATGCACTGCGCAGTTGACCGAAAGCTTTCTGGCTGAAGAATAACCCCCTGGATGTCCTTTCTCTGCTCCCTATAACCAGGCCAAGAGCTTCATCTTCCATCTTCTATTTTATTTATCTAGGAAGGTCTTACCATGAACACAAAAGGAATGTGAAGTTTTCAGAATTAATTACTATACGCCCCCTTTAACATTACCTCAGGAATAAATCTCCTATGGAAGGAGAGAAGGAAAAGCAATAGAGTCAAGGTGAAAAAAACACCCTACTGTCCTATCCCTTTGAAAGTCCCTTGGCAAAGTGCAGATGTGTAATTTTTAAAAATTACATATTCCTTTATAACAAACCCAGAAATACTGACTTTGAAGTGCCCTGTGGGTTACAGCTATCTAAAAATAAAACATTACTTCAGGGACATTGAAAAGAAATACAAATTGGCCGAAGAATGTGACAAGGAGAATTAAACGAAACAAAGAAAACAAAGAACTATGGAATACACTTCTTTCAAAGACGTTCCTTATTAGTCCTGTCTCATAATTGCATAGGTCTGGGGAACAGAAGGGTTCTTTTCAAGCCAGGAGGAGAAGGTAAATAACCTCTGAAGGTTGGATAAGGGAGGAAACACCTAAAAAAGAACAAAATTACTCACCTACGGGCCTGTTCCAGCTTAACAGCTCATGTGGCACACATCAACGACTCTCCTCTGTCTAGATCCAGTCATTCAACAGACTCACTGAGCTCTCCACACGAGTGAGCAGCTCCAGCACCCTCACATGTGCCATCACAGAGGCACATCCAGGGTATGAAGGCCTCACAGAGGAAACAGCCGCCGGCTGAGGGGTCGAGCAAGGCATTAGAAGGCCTTCCCAGGAAAAGCCTGTGAGAGGCAAAACAGCCTGGTGGTTGAGAGCACGGGCCCAGGGCTGGACTGCATGGGTTCAAATCCCAGCACCACTGGCTCTCTGATCTTGATCCAGTTATTTAACCTCTCTCTGCCTCACTTTTCACAGTGTAAAACTGGTAAGAGGTACAGCTGACCCTTGAACTGCAAGGGCCCACTTACATGCCGGTTGTTTTCCATCAACACTATTCCATGTTGGTATTGGCTTCTGGAGGACTTGACCAACATGAAAGCGGAAAGATACAGTGCTGAGGCATGAAACACGAGTCAGAGCCTCCAGTATGATGCTAAGAAATTTGACTTCTATTCTGGAGGTGGTAAAGAAGTACTGAGCTATAGGAAAGTGATGACATATCTATGCCCCATAAACACCAGTGTGGAGAACGGACTGATAGACCAGCACCATCATCTTCCAGTGAAACATCCAGGTGAGAAATAATGAGGGGATGGATGAAGGCATGAGCAGTGACAAAGCCTAACCACTTGTGCCAGCCATATGCCAGAGAACTGCCACCATCGCCACTTTACAGCTGAGGAAATGGGTGCAGGGCGAAGCAGAGAAGCCACCCAAGTCACCCAGGCCCCTTTCACCAGACCACTCTGCCTCCCAGATTAAGGAACCCAGAGAAACTTTACGGAGCTAAAGAGGAACATGGTGAGTTATTTCATGTATGATGAAACCTCACTTGAAGTCTGCCTGGGTGAAAAACATACATCCTCATAAGCATTAGGTGTTAGTATTTTTACAAAATTTGAGAAAATATCTACATGTATAGAGATGACAGTGCTTTGCTGTCAATGACAATACTGAACTGTACTGGATTTTCTCTGTATAGACCTTTCTGAACCACCATAGCACTGAGTGTCTACTATTTCTAGCTTCCAAGTGTAAAAAAAAATCACTATATGGAATCTGTCCCTAAGGATCTTAAAATCCAATGAGGAGACAGATGTACATATGAATAACCAAATATGTGGTCATAAGAGATATGAACAAAGAGCTACAGGAAGATACATAAGACCTTATTTTGACTAGAGCTTTGGGAAGGATTATAGGTCAAAAGTGTTTGGGTTGGGCTTTGAGAAAGAAGCAAGTATTAAATAAAGCCTTGCTTCCCTGAAGTTACTGTCAAGTACCAAGGTGACCCACCAATGTCCTTGGAGGCCTGAAGAAGGTAAGACAAAGATGCAAAAGAGTTTCTTAGTTTTAGTACCACAATCTGCATAAATCAGTTATTTAGAAGCCCCTGGAAATTAATTACAAACCAAAGAATCTGAAATCACCTTCAGATGCTTATTCCTACTTACTTAATCTACAACAATGGATGAATGTGACTGGGAGTGGGCAGCAGACCACGCTTAAAGGCTCCTTTACACATGGGAAACAAATCCGGGAGGAAAGGAATGACTGGGTAAAATGTACCTACCAAGGATCTCTGTCCCCTTTTAAGTCGCAGCTCTGTGTCACTTCTAGGCTCTAATGACATGTCACTGGTACTGCTGGTTGTCTTTGACCATTACATAAGTCAAATATTTTCATAACATCTTTCAAGTTTGTCTTCTCTTCCCAAATTAACTGAGAAGTTCTGAAAGGCAAGAACCATTTCTTAAGCATCTCCGCCGGCCTGGCCCCTCATAGTTTTGAAGAGAGCCACACACAAAATAAAATTTAAATATCTATTTCTTGGATAAATGAATACCGTTTGGAGTCTTTGAAAACTATCAGTTCCTTGATGAACAAGAACAGACCCAGAAACAAGGAGGAATGGATCAGACTGTTGGGCCTCAGAGGGAGGGGAGGGAAGGGTGGGAGTAAAGGGGAGAGATCAACCAAAGGACTTGTGTGCAAGCATATGAGCCTAACCAGCAGTTAAGGACAACAGGGGGGTGGGGACATGTGTGGGGAGGGGTGTGGGATGGGAATGGGGGGATGAGGACAAATATGTGATACCTTAATCAATAAAGAAATTAAAAAAAAAAGAAAAATTCAAAAAAAGTAATTGAAAACTATCAGTTCCTTCCTGTTTTTTCCTACAAGATCCAAGTGTGATAAAATAAAATGCGTGCACGCGCCGTGTGTGTGTGTGTGTGTGTGTGTGTGTGTGTGTGTGTGTGTGTGTGAGAGAGAGAGAGAGGGGGGAGACATTTCACACTTGGTGAATGAATAATATAGTCTTATTTAGAGCAATGATTCTGACTAAATAAATGCCAATCTTAAAACTCCTCTAGTTGAATATATTTCAAATTTCTAATTACTTCCTGCTAAGTTGTATTTATATTTCAGATAATTATTCACTTCAATTATGGAGTCACTATCAACACTTAAAAATGGAAAATATCACTAGTAATTCCATGGCTCCTCAGAGGGTGACAGTCTTCTAACTACGGCTCCAACCCATGATCAATCTAATCTTAGACCCTGAGCTCAGCAATTCAGAGAAGTTTTGCAGAGCATCACTCCATTTCCACAAGGGGTTTTAGACATTGGCCTATTTGGGGGTAACCTGTCTTGTTTTATACTTAAGAGCTGGGAGGAAGGTTGGAGCTATCCCTGGGTGATATTAAGTGAGTGAATGTCCCAAAGGGTTGAGAAGGGGGTATGTGCCCTGCCATCCACAAGAAGTGACTGTGGGCACATCTGTGGGTGGCCCGAGATATGGACACACATGAGCACCATCCTTTTTAGCCAAGGTCAGCGGGTGAAACTGCTGTGCCCATTTCCACTTGATGTTTCAGATTAGGAGCTCTTTTTCCTCAAGGCTAATTTTAGCTTGTGTAAAAGTCTTAGATTAAAAGACACACAAAAGAAAGCTGGCAGCTTCCGAGGTAATTCCTCTGATGTCCCCAGGGCTGCCCTGGGAGGACGCATACCACCTGCATCTTCAGGACAGAAGCTGTATGGGATCAAGAGCTCAGGAACCTGGTCAGGTTCTATCCTTACAGAGAAGACAAGGATCCAAGGCCTTCTCTGAATAGACCATCTCTCTGTACTCTAAGGTGCAGGCAAGGGAAGATGGCTTGAAGCAGGAATCTACCTGGTCACAGGAAGACTGGAAGTGCGGGGACTTGGGGGGGAGGAGGAGGAGGGAGGTTTGAAGTATTTTTATTTCAGCCTTATCATTTAGAAAACGTTTGTCCTTAGAGAGGAAATGTGACTCAAACATCATTTTTCTTCAAAATTTCACAAGACCCATCCTTCCCTCCAAGGAGGAACTGGGAGAACAGAGTGGCGAGCTTCCGGGCCAGCCATCTCATTGGAGCACTCCTGTGCTGTGCCCTTGGGGCACCCTGTGGCCTGTGCACCCTGCTGCACTCCCTGCTGCCCAGCACCTCCTCCGGGCAGCAGCCCTCCCTCGTGTGGCTGGCTGGTCTCTAAACACAACTGCAATCACTATAATGAACAAGGGGGGGTAAAGAATATGAGAAACACAAAGCACACTTAAATAGGCAGTTTTTCTCTATGCAAAAATAAAGTCTAAGAACTTATTCTTTTTTAATTTTTTTTATTTATAAAACACTAGTTGCCAATCCTGCTTGCCCTGGTCTGTGCTGTGGGTCAGTACCTCTATGGGCATGACCATCTGATATGCAGGACCAAGGCATGCCCCCAGCCCTCCCATCTCAGAATGCTGTCATTCCCTTCTTTGGTGTGGTAACCTGACTCTGATTTATTGGCCTTGGCCATGATTTCTATTTCTTCCATCAGCTTCTCCCTAGATCTGGATCTCTATTTCTGACTTGAGCTAGTTGCCAGGTAGCCCTGGAAAGGTGATGTAGCAGAAAGAGGCCAAGCCCTTCTCCTTTGCAAGGATTGGGCAATTTAGGTTCCACCCCCGGCCAAGGACCCCTAAATTTCCACCTGGAAACTGTCTTTTGGCCTTCAAATGAAGATGGAGTAGAATACCAAAAAGGTAATCAGCTCTGACATTCTGATTCTAGAAAAAAATCCGAGGGAACAAATTCAAGTGGAAGGTTACAGGACATAAACTTGAAGGGTAGAGTAGTTTAATTTTTATTGTACACTCCTGCTTCTGCAACTTTTCTGTTCCTTTTACCTCCTCCCCTTTCGTGTTCTGTTTACAGTCCACTGCTTATTCCAGGCACTCCCCCCTCAATCTCCAGTATTTGTTGCAGAAATAAGCAATAAACTACTCAGAACCCTAGGTCTAGTGTCAGCTTCGGAGACCTTGAGGCAATCCCTCTCCCTACCAATAACTCAGCCTGGCCCTCTGCATAATGATAGCAGTCACACCCTTCACTCCTCAAAGTGTGAAAAGAATGCCAAAGTATAAAATAATAAACACAGCAAAGGGATCATTGTTACTATTAGCACCACTTCCTGCCTTTCTGAAAAAGTCCTTTTTCCTTTTAGCTTTTACAATTCTATCAGTGACTTACCTAATCCTTCCCTCTGCTTCCTATCCACAGGAATTACTTCTGTCCCTTCACTGATTTTAATCTGCTGTCCATCTTAACCTTCACTGTTGCTTCTCAATGTAGCTCTTAAATGACTGAGATTTCTAGACTCAAAAGATTGGGAATCCCAGGTGTAGAAGGTGCAAGATAGAGGATGCTAGCCAAGACCAGAGCTGTCTCCTAGAGAAATATGCTAAACGCCTAATGAACTGCTCCTCACCCCCTTGTCAAGTCACTGCATTTCGCCTAACAGTGGTCGGCAAACTCATTAGTCAACAGAGCCAAATATCAACAGTACAACGATTGAAATTTCTTTTGAGAGCCAAATTTTTTAAACTTAAACTTCTTCTAACGCCACTTCTTCAAAATAGACTCGCCCAGGCCATGGTATTTTGTGGAAGAGCCACACTCAAGGGGCCAAAGAGCCGCATGTGGCTCGCGAGCCGCAGTTTGCCGACCAAGGGCCTAACATATCCCCCTGGTGTTTTCCTTCTTCCCTGGCCCGTTAGTCCAAGCAAATGCCATTGCTGATCTCAGAAACCAGGGGGGAGTGATTCAGAAAGCAGCTGTTTCCAGAGGACCCAGACTGAAAGATAAAGTGGATCAGGTATCATTAAAACCCGCATATCGTGGGGAGGGCAAAAAAACAAACAAAAATGTGACAGTGAAGTATTGATATTGCAATGGAATCTCTGAAATAAGGAAGCAGACAGCTGCTGCTTCTCTCTTTGACTGGTTTCTTATATTTCACCATCTCTGACCTCTTTTCTCATTCTTTTGGAAATGTGATCAACTCAACCCCCTCTTCTCCTCCTCCATCCCATCCTCCACCACATTGAGAACTCATCTAACGCCCATTAGTCACTGTTACTGATCAGAGTGTTTCAGAGCCCTCTGCTCAGTGGGCGGGACAGAAGTTGCAAACCACTGAATTCGGGTATTACCACAACTTTAGTACATGTTGTAAAAGTGTCTATCAGTATCTTCCCCAATGAAATAAACTAAAGGCTTGTTTGAGAGACCCTAAGTCGTCTGGGAACTGACACTATGACTTTTGGCTTCATTTTATAGAATACATTTTACACACCACAAGGTCAAGTACATGTATAAAAAATACACGTGTTGTATTACATACATTGTATTAAAAAGTACATGTATGAAAAAAAAAATCTAGAGCCTTTAATCTTCTCTCTGCTTGCTTTCCTCCACAAATCTCAATGAGTATCCCTCTTTCTTTAGCCCCACATCACCCAGAGCCACATTGCTTTCTGGGTCATCTCTTCCTTCCTGTGGACCTTGGGTCTCCAGATGCCATCGGACCCCTTTTCTAGCAACCTGTCTCATGCTTCCTCACTCTTTCAGCCTCCTTTACTTGCTTCCCCATGAATACTGGTTTTTAAAGGAGCATGATTCCCATGTGGCTTTGTGCCTTCGTTCTCCCCTTCAAACCATCTGTTACTTCCTCTGTGACGCACAGCTGGTACAGAGCAGGAGAAATCTCCTTGTTTCCCACAGCAACAAATACAGGGTGCACTATATAATGTTCTGTCTTTTCCACCACCTCACAAAGGATAAGGTGTAGGGGAGAGAGCATTGCAGGCAGAGGAGAAGTTAAAACTATGGGGGATGAGGGAGATATGAGGGGTGATGAAGGGAAGGATGACAACAGAATTGTGATGAGGTAGACTCTTTGAGGGTTAAGACTGCTATTCAATAAAGAAATGTAAAACAAAATGAGATTTCACTTTATACATACTAGCCTGACAAAAATTAGAAAGTGGGATAATGCCAAGCACTGGTGGAACTTAGGGAAACATGAACCCTAAGAAGTGATGGTGGAGGGAGAGTCTGATACAGCCATTCTGGAGAACAATCAAATGATACTTAGTAAAACTAAACATGACTCAGCAATTCTACTCCTGTGGGCATATACACCCCAAAGGAATGTTCATACACAAAAGAGGCTTTTGTATTGTTGGTGGGGAGGTAAATGTGGCAGATGTTCCATGGAGAAGCACAGCAAAAAAGCAGCAGCAGGTTAGCTGCACATAGAGCAACATGAACAGATCCTAAAAATGCAGTGCTTCGTAGTGGGGAAGAAAAAGACATAAAATAAGTTTTGTTATGATACGTGAATACAAAACAATCTGAATTTTATAATACACTTAAATAAAAAATATATACATTAGCCCTAACCGGTTTGGCTCAGTGGATAGAGCGTCGGCCTGTGGACTGAAAGGTCCCAGGTTCGATTCCAGTCAAGGGCATGTACCTTGGTTGTGGGCACATCCCCAGTGGGAGGTGTGCAGGAGGCAGCTGATCGATGTTTCTCTCTCATCGATGTTTCTAACTC